>NC_050096.1:198850565-199160565 GCF_902167145.1 Zea mays
CTGGGTTTTGCCATCCCAAACCCGTACCCGTGAAAAATATCTATGCCCATTAAAAAACCCGTACCCATGACGGGTTTGAGATTTTGCCCAAACCCGTACCCATCGGGTTAGCGGGTACCCATGGGTTACCCGTGGGTTTCATCTCCAATATACTTGTTCTTCTCATAATCAATAAGTATCGTAATGATTAATGAGATCATGATCCAAATTTTATGTAATGAACAATGAGTTCATGATTTGGTATAAAAATTATTAGTAGAGAGAATGAAATACAAATAATAACTTGTATAATTAAGTGACCTTGCACTAAGTTATCCATCCATCACATATATAACACTTGTAAAAACTATAATAGCAAGCAAGCAACACTCTCACCGACTACTGATACATTCACCAGTTGATAAAAATTAGGAAGTAAATAAGAAATAACAAGTTTGTTGTTCATTTATAAAATAAAATGACAATATGCACTAGGTTTGGTCGGGTTTAAAGAACCCACGGGTTCACGGGTTTGGGTACTATAGGAACAAACCCGTACCCATAAACCCGCCGGGTATAGATTTATGTCCATTAACAAACCCATGGGTATGAAAATTGACCCAAACCCGTACCCTAATGGGGTAAAAACCCATCGGGTTTCGGGTTTCGGGTACCCATTGCCATCTCTATCCGAGCCTAGCCTCGGCCAAGGGCAGCCGACCTCGAGAGACTTCCGTCTCGCCCGAGGCCCCCCTTTTAACGGCGGACACACCTCCGGCTCGCCCGAGGCCTTGGCTTCGCTTAGAAGCAACCCTGACTAAATCGCCGCACCGACTGACCAAGTTGCAGGAGCATTTAACGCAAAGGTGGCCTGACACCTCTATCCTGACGCGCGCCCCGGCAGAGCCGAAGTGACTGCCGTCACTCCGCCGCTCCACTGACCGGTCTGACAGAAGGACAGCGCCGCCTGCGCCACTCCGACTGCAGTGCCACTCGACAGAGTGAGTCTGACAGGCAGTCAGACCTCGCCAGAGGCGCCATAGGAAACTCCGCTCCGCCCGACCCCAGGGCTCGGACTCGGGCTAAGACCCGGAAGACGGCGAACTCCGCTCCGCCCGACCCCAGGGCTCGGACTCGGGCTAAGACCCGGAAGACGGCGAACTCCGCTCCGCCCGACCCCAGGGCTCGGACTCGGGCTAAGACCCGGAAGACGGCGAACTCCGCTCCACCCGACCCCAGGGCTCGGACTCGGGCTAAGACCCGGAAGACGGCGAACTCCGCTCCGCCCGACCCCAGGGCTCGGACTCGGGCTAAGACCCGGAAGACGGCGAACTCTGCTCCGCCCGACCCCAGGGCTCGGACTCGGGCTAAGACCCGGAAGATGGTGAACTCCGCTCCGCCCGACCCCAGGGCTCGGACTCAGGCTAAGACCCGGAAGACGGCGAACTCCGCTCCGCCCGACCCCAGGGCTCGGACTCGGGCTCGGCCCCGGAAGACGACGAACTCCGCCTCGCCCGACCCCAGGGCTCGGACTCCGCCCTGGCCTCTGCCGAACGACTTCCGCCTCGCCCGACCCAGGGGCTCGGGCTCGGGCTCGGCCTCGGCAACGGAAGACAGATTCGACCCCAGCTTCGGAGGAGCCCCCACGTCGCCCGACCTAGGGCACGGGCCCGCCACGTCAACAGGAAGCGCCATCATCATCCTACCCCGAGCCGACTCGGGTCACGGAGAACAAGACCGGCGTCCCATCTGGCTAGCTCCGCCAGATGGACAATGATGGCGCTCCACAAGCTCTGTGACGACGGCGGCTCTCAGCTCCCTTACGGAAGCAAGGCGACGTCAGCAAGGACTCGACCGCTCCTACAGCTGTCCCTCCGCCAGGCTCCATTGCTCCTCCGACAGCCACGACATCACGCCAGCAAGGTGCCAAGACCTCTCCGGCTGCCACATTGGCATGTACCTAGGGCGCTAGCTCTCTCTCCGCTAGACACGTAGCACTCTGCTACACCCCCCATTATACACCTGGATCCTCTCCTTATGGCTATAAAAGGAAGGACCAGGGCCTTCTTAGAGAAGGTTGGCCGCGCGGGACCGAGGACGGGACAGGCGCTCTCTTGGGGCCGCTCGCTTCCCTCACCCGCGTGGACGCTTGTAACCCCCCTACTGCAAGCGCACCCGACCTGGGCGCGGGACGAACACGAAGGCCGCGGGACTTCCACCTCTCTCACGCCCGTCTCCGGCCACCTCGCCTCTCCCCCCTTCGCGCTCGCCCACGCGCTCGACCCATCTGGGCTAGGGCACGCAGCACACTCACTCGTCGGCTTAGGGACCCCCCTGTCTCGAAACGCCGACAGTTGGCGCGCCAGGTAGGGGCACGCTGCGTGCTGACGAACAGCTTCCCGTCAAGCTCCAGATGGGCAGTCTCCAGCAACCTCTCCGGCCCGGTACGGTGCTCCGTTTCGGGAGTCTTGAGTTCATGTCCTTCGATGGCAGCTACGACATGATACTCCTTCCACCGCCGCGCGACAACGACAATGGCGGCCGACAACCCGCCCGCCGGCGGCGGAATCGACGACATCTTCCCCGCGTGGTGGAAGAACAACATTCAAGCTCGCTCCGTCCTCTCCCCCGCCAACGGAGGAGGAGGCGGGGCCATCAAGGCCAAGCGGGAGGCCGCGCTTCGTCGGCCGTCGAGCGAATCGACGCCCCTGACGCCCCGACGGAAGGCACGCCGGGCGTCGACCTCGTGTTCGAAACGAAGGCAAGCGTCGTCCCCCCGCGACACGCTGATCCCGAGCAAGAAGACGACGCCGGCGCGCTCGCGGAAAGCCTGCAGGACGTCGCCCTCGTACCTGGGACGACGGTGCAACCAGTCCCCGATGTGACTACGTCGCTCCTCGTCGACCAAAAGGTACCGACTAACTCCCATCTTACGTCATTTCGACTCGGCCTCAACCCGCCAAGCGACCTCGCTTTGGCGGGCGCTCTCATCGAGGCGAGTGCAACCCCACTGGGGTT
This sequence comes from Zea mays, assembly GCF_902167145.1. NCBI lineage: Eukaryota > Viridiplantae > Streptophyta > Magnoliopsida > Poales > Poaceae > Zea > Zea mays. The sequence goes on from NC_050096.1 coordinate 198,853,563, forward strand.
TCGTATGCGGTCGCCTTGGGACCGGTTGACGGACGTCTCAACCTACGGGCCCTCTGGGTCCGAGGAAGATGACGATCCCAGCATCTGTTGGGATTTCTCCGGACTTGGCAACCCCAGTGCCATGCGGGACTTCATGACCGCATGTGACTACTGCCTCTCCGACTGTTCCGACGGAAGCCGCAGCCTTGACGACGAGGGCTGCGGCCCAAGCCGCGAATGTTTCCACATCGAGCTAGGGGATCCCTCCGAAGGCAACCATCTCGGCATGCCGGAGGACGGTGATCTTCCTAGGCCGGTGCCTCGCGCCGACATCCCGCGGGAGCTAGCTGTGGTCCCCGCTCCGGCGGGGGGTTACGACCCACAACTCGAGCAAGTCCGCGAGGCGCAGGCCAGGCTCAACGAGGGAACAGGAGCGCTTGAGCCGATCCGTCGGGACGTCGGGCAGGTATGGGCGGGCCAACCCCCGGCCGGAGAAATACGTCACCTGCCCCAAGGTCTCCAGCACCGCGTCGCCAACGATGTCAGGGTCAGGCCGCCGCCCGCATCCAGCGGGGTTGGCCAGAACCTGGCAGCCGCAGCGATGCTCCTCCGCGCGATGCCGGAGCCATCAACCACCGAGGGTCGGCGAATCCAGGGAGAGCTCAACAATCTCCTGGAAGGCGCTGCGGCCCGACGGGCCGAGAGCACTGCCTCCCGAAGGCAGGGATACCCCTCGGAACCTCATGCCGCGACTTCCCGATTCATGCGGGAAGCCTCGGTCTACACCGGGCGCACGCGCAACACCGCGCCTGCGGCCCCGGGCCACCTCGGCAACGAGCACCATCGACGCGACCGTCGGGCCCACCTCGACGAAAGGGTGCGCCGAGGCTACCACCCCAGGCGTGGGGGGCGCTACGACAGCGGGGAGGATCGGAGTCCCTCGCCCGAACCACCCGGTCCGCAGGCCTTCAGTCGGGCCATCCGACGGGCACCGTTCCCGACCCGGTTCCGACCCCCGACTACCATCACGAAGTACTCGGGGGAAACGAGGCCGGAACTGTGGCTCACAGACTACCGCCTGGCCTGCCAACTAGGTGGAACGGGCGACAACAACCTTATCATCCGAAACCTCCCCCCGTTCCTCTCCGACACTGCTCGCGCCTGGTTGGAACACCTGCCTCCGGGGCAGATCTCCAACTGGGACGACTTGGTCCAAGCCTTCGCCGGCAATTTCCAGGGCACGTACGTGCGCCCCGGGAATTCCTGGGACCTTCGAAGCTGCCAGCAACAGCCGGGGGAGTCGCTCCGGGACTACATCCGGCGATTCTCGAAGCAGCGCACCGAGCTGCCCAACATCACCGACTCGGATGTCATCGGCGCGTTCCTCGCTGGCACCACTTGCCGCGACCTGGTGAGCAAGCTGGGTCGCAAGACCCCCACCAGGGCGAGCGAGCTGATGGACATCGCCACCAAGTTCGCCTCTGGCCAGGAGGCGGTCGAGGCTATCTTCCGAAAGGACAAGCAGCCCCAGGGCCGCCCATCGGAAGAGGCTCCCGAGGCGTCTACTCCGCGCGGCGCCAAGAAGAAGGGCAAGAAGAAGTCGCAATCGAAACGCGACGCCGCCGACGCGGACCTTGTCGCCGCCGCCGAGTGTAAGAACCCTCGGAAGCCCCCCGGAGGTGCAAACCTCTTCGACAAGATGCTCAAGGAGTCGTGCCCCTACCATCAGGGGCCCGTCAAGCACACTCTCGAGGAGTGCGTCATGCTTCGGCGCCACTTCCACAGGGTCGGGCCACCCGCGGAGGGTGGCAGGGCCCACGACGACGACAAGAAAGAAGATCACCAAGCAGGAGAGTACCCCGAGGTCCGCGACTGCTTCATGATCTACGGAGGGCATGCGGCGAATGCCTCGGCTCGGCATCGCAAGCAAGAGCGTCGGGAGGTCTGCTCGGTGAAGGTGGCGGCGCCAGTCTACCTAGACTGGTCCGACAAGCCCATCACCTTCGACCAGGCCGACCACCCCGACCACGTGCCGAGCCCGGGGAAATACCCGCTCGTCGTCGACCCCGTCGTCGGCAACGTCAGGCTCACCAAGGTCCTGATGGATGGGGGCAGCTGCCTCAACATCATCTACGCCGAGACCCTCAAGCTCCTGCGCGTCGATCTATCCTCCGTCCGAGCAGGCGCTGCGCCCTTCCACGGGATCATCCCTGGGAAGCGCGTCCAACCCCTCGGACGACTCGACCTCCCCGTCTGCTTCGGAACGCCCTCCAACTTCCGAAGGGAGACCTTGACGTTCGAGGTGGTCGGGTTCCGAGGAACCTACCACGCGGTACTGGGAAGGCCATGCTACGCGAAGTTCATGGTCGTCCCCAACTACACCTACCTGGAGCTCAAGATGCCGGGCCCCAACGGGTCATCACCGTCGGCCCCACGTACAAACACGCGTTCGAATGCGACGTGGAGTGCGTGGAGTACGCCGAGGCCCTCGCCGAGTCCGAGGCCCTCATCGCCGACCTGGAGAACCTCTCCAAAGAGGTGCCAGATGTGAAGCGTCATGCCGGCAACTTTGAGCCAGCGGAGACGGTTAAGGCCGTCCCACTCGACCCCAGTGGCGACACCTCCAAGCAGATCCGGATCGGTTCCGGGCTCGACCCCAAATAGGAAGCAGTGCTCGTCGACTTTCTCCGCGCAAACGCCGACGTCTTTGCGTGGAGTCCCTCGGACATGCCCGGCATACCGAGGGATGTCGCCGAGCACTCGCTGGATATTCGGGCCGGCGCCCGACCCGTCAGGCAGCCTCTACGCCGATTCGACGAGGAGAAGCGCAGAGTGATTGGCGAAGAGATCCACAAGCTAATGGCAGCAGGGTTCATCAAAGAGGTATTCCATCCCGAATGGCTTGCCAACCCTGTGCTTGTGAGGAAGAAAGGGGGGAAATGGCGGATGTGCGTAGACTACACTGGTCTCAACAAAGCATGTCCGAAGGTTCCCTACCCTCTGCCTCGCATCGATCAAATCGTGGATTCCACTGCTGGGTGCGAAACCCTGTCCTTCCTCGATGCCTACTCAGGGTATCACCAAATCCGGATGAAAGAGTCCGACCAGCTCGCGACTTCTTTCATCACACCGTTCGGCATGTACTGCTACGTCACCATGCCGTTCGGTTTGAGGAATGCGGGCGCGACGTACCAGCGGTGCATGAACCATGTGTTCGGCTAACACATCGGACGCACAGTCGAGGCCTACGTCGATGACATCGTAGTCAAGACAAGGAAGGCTTCCGACCTCCTCTCTGACCTTGAAGTGACATTCCGATGTCTCAAGGCGAAAGGAGTCAAGCTCAATCCTGAGAAGTGTGTCTTCGGGGTGCCCCGGGGCATGCTCCTGGGGTTCATCGTCTCCGAGCGAGGCATCGAAGCCAACCCGGAGAAGATCGCAGCCATCACCAGCATGGGACCCATCAAGGACTTAAAAGGCGTACAGAGGGTCATGGGACGCCTCGCGGCCCTGAGCCGCTTCATCTCACGCCTCGGCGAAAGAGGTCTGCCTCTGTACTGCCTCTTAAGGAAGGCCGAGTGTTTCGCTTGGACCCCTGAGGCCGAGGAAGCCCTCGGGAACTTGAAGGCGCTCCTTACAAAGGCGCCTGTCTTGGTGCCCCCAGCTGATGGAGAAGCCCTCTTGGTCTACGTCGCCGCTACCACTCAGGTGGTTAGCGCCTCGATTGTGGTCGAGAGGCAAGAGGAAGGGCATGCATTGCCCGTTCAGAGGCCAGTCTACTTCGTCAGCGAGGTACTGTCCGAGACCAAGATCCGCTACCCGCAAGTTCAGAAGCTGCTGTATGTTGTGATCCTGACGAGGCGGAAGTTACGACACTACTTCGAGTCTCATCCGGTAACTGTGGTGTCATCCTTCCCCCTGGGGGAGATCATCCAGTGCCGAGAGGCCTCCGGCAGGATCGCAAAGTGGGTGGTGGAAATCATGGGCGAAACAATCTCGTTCGCCCCTCGGAAGGCCATCAAGTCCCAGGTGTTGGCGGACTTCGTGGCCGAATGGGTCGACACCCAGCAGCCGACGGCTCCGATCCAACCGGAGCTCTGGACCATGTTTTTCGACGGGTCGCTGATGAAGACGGGAGCCAGCGCGGGCCTGCTCTTCATCTCGCCCCTCGGGAAGCATCTACGATACGTGCTACGCCTCCATTTCCCGGCGTCCAACAATGTGGCTGAGTACGAGGCTCTGGTCAACGGGTTGCGGATCGCCATCGAGCTAGGGGTCAGACGCCTCGACGCCCGCGGTGACTCGCAGCTCGTCATCGACCAAGTCATGAAGAACTCTCACTTCCGCGACCCGAAGATGGAGGCCTACTGCGATGAGGTTCGACGCCTGGAAGACAAGTTCTACGGGCTCGAGCTCAACCACATCGCTCGGCGCTACAACGAGACTGCGGACGAGCTGGCTAAAATAGCCTCGGGGCGAACAACGGTTCCCCCGGACGTCTTCTCCCGGGATCTGCATCAACCCTCCGTCAAGATCGACGACGCTCCCGAGCCCGAGGCACCCTCGGCACAGCCCAAGGCACCCTCGGCACAGCCCGAGGCGCCCTCGGCACGGCCCGAGGCACCCTCGGCTCAGCCCGAGGTACCCTCGGCCCCCGAGGGCGAGGCACTGGACGTCGAGGAGGAGCAGAGCGGGGCCACGCCTGATCGAGATTGGCAGGCCCCGTACCTGCAATATCTCCGCCGAGGAGAGCTACCCCCCGACCAAGCCGAGGCTCGGCGGGTAGCGCGACGCGCCAAGTCGTTCGTCTTGCTGGGCGATGAAGAGGAGCTCTACCATCGCAGCCCCTCGGGCATCCTCCAGCGATGCATCTCCATCACCGAAGGTCAGGAACTCCTGCAAGAAATACACTCGGGGGCTTGCGGCCATCACGCAGCACCCCGAGCCCTTGTCGGGAATGCTTTCCGGCAAGGCTTCTACTGGCCAACGGCGGTGGCTGACGCCACTAGAATTGTCCGCACCTGCGAAGGGTGCCAATTCTATGCGAAGCAGACCCACCTGCCCGCTCAGGCTCTGCAGACCATTCCCATCACCTGGCCCTTTGTTGTATGGGGTCTAGACCTCGTCGGTCCCTTGCAGAAGGTGCCCGGGGGCTACACGCACCTGCTGGTCGCCATCGACAAATTCTCCAAGTGGATCGAGGTCCGACCCCTGAACAGCATCAGGTCCGAGCAGGCGGTGGCGTTCTTCACCAACATCATCCATCGCTTCGGGGTCCCAAACTCCATCATCACCGACAACGGTACCCAGTTCACCGGCAAAAAATTCTTGGATTTTTGCAAGGATCACCACATCCGGGTGGACTGGGCCGCCGTGGCTCATCCCATGTCGAATGGGCAAGTAGAGCGTGCCAACGGCATGATTCTACAAGGGCTCAAGCCTCGGATCTACAACAGCCTCAACAAGTTCGGCAAGCGATGGATGAAGGAACTCCCCTCGGTGGTCTGGAGCCTAAGGACGACGCCGAGTCGTGCCACGGGTTTCACGCCGTTCTTCCTGGTCTACGGGGCCGAGGCCATCTTGCCCACCGACCTGGAATACGGCTCCCCGAGGACGAGGGCCTACAACGATCAAAGCAACCAAGCTAGCCGAGAAGAATCGCTGGACCAGCTGGAAGAGGCTCGGGACAGGGCCTTACTACACTCGGCGCGGTACCAGCAGTCCCTGCGACGCTACCACGCCCGAGGGGTCCGGTCCCGAGACCTCCAGGTGGGCGATCTGGTGCTTCGACTGCGGCAAGACGCCCGAGGGAGGCACAAGCTCACGCCCCCCTGGCAGGGGCCATTCGTCATCGCCAAAGTTCTGAAGCCAGGAACATACAAGCTGGCCAACAATCAAGGCGAGATCTACGGCAACGCTTGGAACATCAAACAGCTACGTTGCTTCTACCCTTAAGATGTTTTCAAGTTATTCACATACCTCGCACCAACGCAAAGTTTAGTCGTCAAGGAAGGGTCGGCCTCGCCTCGGCAAAGCCCGACCCTCCCTCGAGGGCTAAAAGGGGGGAGACCCCCTCTGCGTCGAATTTTTCCTCGAAAAAAGGATCTCTTTTTAGCAGAATTTCTTTCGTGCTTCTTGACTACTTCGGAAAGCGGATCCTGGAAACGACGGAGTACACGTAAGCAGCCAAGGCTGACCGAGCCAAGGGACTCCTACGCCTCCGGGATAAGGATACCTCACTCATCACCTTCTGCGATAAGTAACTCGCGTTCGGATAAAGCGACTCCGTGGACCGAACAAGTCTTCACGTTCGGAAGCTCTTCTACCAAAGCGGTCCTTCAAGCTTTCTCGACTAAGTCGGGGACAGGGCCTCACGGATGGGTGAAAGTACGCGTAAGCGGCAAGGCCGACCGAGCCGAGGGACTCCTACGCCTCCGGGATACGGATACCTCACTCATCACCTTCCGCGAGAAGCAACTCTCGCTCACGCAGACATCCCTGTTACCGACGGAAAGTCCAGATGCTCGAAATAAGAGGAAAGAAGACGCGGCTTTACAGCACGGCGAGGGTGTGTTTTCTGGCCTCGGCGGCCACAGAAGGCACACGCTACAAGACAATCTGATCCTGCAGGCTCGGGTCTTCACGCTGAAGGGGGCCGTAGCACCCTCGGCATCGGCGACGTCTTCAGCAAGGTCCGACCCAGCCTCGGACGGCGGCGCGGTCAGGGACTTCTCCGGGAATCCGGCCCGAGCAGGCGGCTCGGCCGGTTACCCCTGGGGCCTCGGCCAACCGACTTCCAAGGGCGCCAGCCCGACCCGAGGCCTCGGCTGATCGACTCCGGCGCCGGCTCCGCTGACGGACAACCCGGCCAGGCTCCGGCCAACCAGGTTCCCATTTCCGAGCCAACTCCGCCTCTGTCCGTACTGATATCGCTACCCCTGGCCTCGGCTCATCGAAGAGCGGCCAAGGGGTCCCTTTAACTAAGCTAGAAGAGCCTCAGACAACAAGGCCGATCGAGCCGAGGGATTCCTACGCCTCCGGGATACGGATACGTCACTCGTCACCTTGACACGGGACGACTCCTGCTTGGTGAAGCGGTTCAGATAATCAACAGGCGAGACTTAGTGCTCGAAAATGAGGAAAAAACATGGCTCCGTGCCAAAATTACATACATGTTCAGGCCTCGACAGCCGCAATGAACAAAACCACTGGCATTCGAAGTGCCATTACAAACGGAACTCCGGTTCCCCCTCCGCAGGTACGAACAACCCCACTCCGAGGGGGAAGGCCTGCGGAGCAACGGAAGGCCGACGAACGGCGCGCCGTCACCTGCTCCAGCAGCAGCGACGACGACGACTTCTGCTCCGGGGGGTCGAACAGCGGCAGCACTGACCTCAGGGCGGATGCTGCTGCCGGGAGGCCCCCGCCCACGCCAAAACTCGTGAGGCAAGGACGGGCAGAAGGCCGTAGAGTTGGAGGTCAGTCCGTGGCCGGCCCTGGCTATCTCGCCGGCAGCAGAACCTCTTCAAGCTGCCGTGGCGGATGCCGGCGCCGCGAGCGGCTCCGAAGCCACTCGCGCCCGAAAGCCAGGCACGCTGCAGCTGCCAGCGCCACGGACGACGGCCGCCCTTCCCTCCGATCACTGAGTGAAGGAGCGAGCCGCCGCCCGCACAGAGGCCGACCCCAACTCGGCACTCTCCCCTCCCCAGCCTTGGTGATGAAAATCCTTGAGGCTGAGGGAGGGGCAGAGGCCGCAGCCCGGCTCGCTTTCCCCCACCATCAAGCCGGAGGTCGCCATCTCGGGCGACCGCCGGTGGAGGGGTGCGGCCGGGCTGCGTGATGAAAATCCTAGAAGCCGAACGATGGCTGAGAGGTACCAACTCCCATGGAGTTGCGTTCCTCCAACGAGGAGGCGGAAAGGCGGCGGATACCCCCCATCCGGGGGCTTGGAAGATGGGAAGACACGACGCATAAGGGAGGAAGAAGACATGGTTGCCTTCTGAAAGGAGTCTCCCTCCTTTTAAAGGCAACTCTCCCTACGTGCGCCCCCAGACGCCACGGGCTGAGTCTTCTCCAACATGCTCCAAGGCCCTCCCCTGCGACTCGGGGGCTGGGTCCCACATGTCATGCAAACCGGCTCAGAGCAGAAGAAGCCAAACCGCCGCGCGTGGTGCGCACAACCGCCCAGCGGTTACAAGCGACCCCCCACTTTTGCCCAGACCAACGGGTGGAAGGGGCGGGCAGCCATGCAGGCGGCATGCAACCGCGCCAGGTGGACGCGTTTCTCCGACTTCTGACACGCCAGCTTGGAGGCCCAGGCCCACGCGTCGCGCAACCAGCGCGCCAGTGCTGCATGCAAGCAACCGCGCCACCACTTGTGCCACTGTCGCGCCTCTTCGGTTGCGGAGCCTATGCCGCGACTCGAGGCGACCAGCGCACGACCCAGCGGCGCCAGCCTGGCGCGACGGTCAATGCGGCCGAAAGTGGGCCGGCAGTAATGACGGTGGCAGGCGGGCGGGAGCAGCAGTCACGTCGTCAGCCAGGCTCACGTCCCGTCCGGGGACAGCAAGAGAGCCTCCTCCCACGTCGTGATGACGGTGCACCCGTGACCCGTTCCTCGAACGGCTCGCGCACGCGCAACGGCCGCCCCGCCGACCACTCGCCCCGTCGCATTAACTCCGCGGTGGGACAGGCGGCGCCTCTGGCAGGAGAAGCGGACGACGCTTCGCCTTCGCCGTAATAACCGCGTCAAAAAAGGTACGCCACGTCGTTCGATTTCGTATCCTTCTCCTTTTTCCTCTTTCTCTATCTCTTGCAACAGGGACCGGGAAAGGGGGATACCCCAAAAAGGATCCTTCTCCGTGAAGGAACCGGGCTCCGAGCCCCCCCCTACTGATCAGAGGTTCGAAGACTGGCCCTCCGAGGGGTTCAACAGTCGCCTCAGATCGCGTAGGCCCGACACCCACTACTGGTCAGGGGTTCGAAGGCCAGCCCCCCGAAGGGCTCCATGGCCGCCTCAGGCTACTCGGGCTCCGTGCCCATTACTGATCAGAGGTTCGAAGGCTGGCCCCCGAAGGGTTCACAGTCGCCTCAGACACCGAGCGAGGGATGACCAGGGGTACGTTCGATACATAACCGAGGCTCGGGCTGCGCTCCCGAGGTACCCTAGGACATTTCCGAGACCAGCGGGAACGATCTTGTAACGGAATCCCATCGGAGGGAGGCATCGAGCCCTCGGACCCCGTCGCCAGGGGACCGGGTCCGGCAAATCACCCGCAGGTACTTTTGGGCGTGCCTCTAGGCCCCTAGCCGACCCCCAACGAACGGGGCACGGACGTCCACTCGGATTACCCGCTTGCAGCTCACCGGAGACACCATGTTCGGTGCCCATCGAGGGTAGCATGGCGCACTCCCCCCCCCTCCTCCTTGCGGAAAGGCGACATAGGGGCGTATGTAAAAAGTCGAGTCTGTCCCTGATCGTCCTCTCGCCCTGTGCGGAGGCTCGGGGGCTGCTCTCGCAAACCCGGCTCCGGCCGAACCGTTGACAGCGTCAACATACCAGCCCGAGAGCTTGGGCCCCGACCGTGCACCCGGGCTACGACCAGTTCGCATGAGGGAACAACCAGACCAGCCGAAGCATTACGCAAGGCATTAAGACCTCGAAGGAGTGTAACCACTCCTCCGAGGCCTCGGGGGCTACACCCGGCGGGTGCGCTCGCGCGCACCCACCGGAACAGAATGCAACCGAGAAAGGCTGGTCCCCTTGCAAAAAAGTGCGACGAAAGCCTCCAAGCGAGTGCTAACACTCCCTTCGAGGCTCGGGGGCTACTGTCGGGGACCATAATTAGGGGTACCCTCAAGACGCCTAATTCTCAGCTGGTAACCCCCATCAGCATAAAGCTGCAAAGGCCTGATGGGTACGATTGAGTCAGGGATCAAGTCCACACGAGTGACTCGATCATGCTTCGTCCGAGCCTAGCCTCGGCCAAGGGCAGCCGACCTCGAGAGACTTCCGTCTTGCCCGAGGCCCCCCTTTTAACGGCGGACACACCTCCGGCTCGCCCGAGGCCTTGGCTTCGCTTAGAAGCAACCCTGACTAAATCGCCGCACCGACTGACCAAGTTGCAGGAGCATTTAACGCAAAGGTGGCCTGACACCTCTATCCTGACGCGCGCCCCGGCAGAGCCGAAGTGACCGCCGTCACTCCGTCGCTCCACTGACCGGTCTGACAGAAGGACAGCGCCGCCTGCGCCACTCCGACTGCAGTGCCACTCGACAGAGTGAGTCTGACAGGCAGTCAGACCTCGCCAGAGGCGCCATAGGAAACTCCGCTCCGCCCGACCCCAGGGCTCGGACTCGGGCTAAGACCCGGAAGACGGCGAACTCCGCTCCGCCCGACCCCAGGGCTCGGACTCGGGCTAAGACCCGGAAGACGGCGAACTCCGCTCCGCCCGACCCCAGGGCTCGGACTCGGGCTAAGACCCGGAAGACGGCGAACTCCGCTCCGCCCGACCCCAGGGCTCGGACTCGGGCTAAGACCCGGAAGACGGCGAACTCCGCTCCGCCCGACCCCAGGGCTTGGACTCGGGCTAAGACCCGGAAGACGGCGAACTCCGCTCCGCCCGACCCCAGGGCTCGGACTTGGGCTAAGACCCGGAAGACGGTGAAGTCCGCTCCGCCCGACCCCAGGGCTCGGACTCGGGCTAAGACCCGGAAGACGACGAACTCCGCTCCGCCCGACCCCAGGGCTCGGACTCGGGCTCGGCCCCGGAAGACGACGAACTCCGCCTCGCCCGACCCCAGGGCTCGGACTCCGCCCTGGCCTCTGCCGAACGACTTCCGCCTCGCCCGACCCAGGGGCTCGGGCTCGGCCTCGGCAACGGAAGACAGATTCGACCCCAGCTTCGGAGGAGCCCCCACGTCGCCCGACCTAGGGCACGGGCCCGCCACGTCAACAGGAAGCGCCATCATCATCCTACCCCGAGCCGACTCGGGTCACGGAGAACAAGACCGACGTCCCATCTGGCTAGCTCCGCTAGATGGACAATGATGGCGCTCCACAAGCTCTGTGACGACGACGACTCTCAGCTCCCTTACGGAAGCAAGGCGACGTCAGCAAGGACTCGACCGCTCCTATAGCTGTCCCTCCGCCAAGCTCCGTTGCTCCTCCGACAGCCACGACATCACGCCAGCAAGGTGCCAAGACCTCTCCGGCTGCCACATTGGCATGTACCTAGGGCGCTAGCTCTCTCTCCGCTAGACACGTAGCACTCTGCTACACCCCCCATTGTACACCTGGATCCTCTCCTTATGGCTATAAAAGGAAGGACCAGGGCCTTCTTAGAGAAGGTTGGCCGCGCGGGACCGAGGACGGGACAGGCGCTCTCTTGGGGCCGCTCGCTTCCCTCACCCGCGTGGACGCTTGTAACCCCCCTACTGCAAGCGCACCCGACCTGGGCGCGGGACGAACACGAAGGCCGCGGGACTTCCACCTCTCTCACGCCCGTCTCCGGCCACCTCGCCTCTCCCCCCTTCGCGCTCGCCCACGCGCTCGACCCATCTGGGCTGGGGCACGCAGCACACTCACTCGTCGGCTTAGGGACCCCCCTGTCTCGAAACGCCGACAAGCGTAAAAACCTTAAGTTTTGAGCATAAAATCCCTCAATTATAAGCGTAAATACCGAGTCAATTAGAGGTTGATAGCTTTAGTAGGTTGTTATTACGATCCTATTTTTATGATAGATCCGAAAAACATAGCAGCCGCATGCATGCGGTTTCTATTTTTATACAGATCCAAAAATTATGGCAAAAACATGGGAGTTTCCATTGCATGCGCGCAAATTAAGAATAGCATAAATCAAGGAATTGCCTTTCAAATGTGCATGCAGTAAACTGATATACGAACTTTGTGTTAAAGCATAAAAACATACAGTTTTTAGCGTAAATAATACATGTGGTAGGCATAAAACACAATAAACGAAAAGAAAAATGCGCCGAATCAGAGGATGTCACGCGCGATCATCGCTGCACGCATCTCGCCCCTTCCGTGACGTCGCTCGCTCGAACATCGCGCCTCATGCGTCGCTGTCGCTACTCGCACGTCGACGGGCGTCGCTTGCTCGCCGGCCTTGGAAGTGCCGCCTCCTCGGGGCTTCGGGGACGCCGCCGCTTGCCTGCACAAGGGCCTCGCTGCGGATCGAGGAACCTCCGCCACCACGCGTCGAGGTAATGGAGTTGCGGCCACCGGCCTGGGAATCGCCGCCACCGCACAAGGGCGTTGCCGCCGCTCGCCCTTGGGATCGGGGGCCGCCACCGCATAAGGGCGCTGCCGCCGCCGCTCGCCCTCTGGATCGGGGGCCGCCACCGTCGGCCTGGGAACCGCCGCCACCGCCGGCCTGGCAACCGTCGCTAATGAATCGAGATTGGGCGTAAAAACTGATCCCTAGCACTACGGATTTTCTTTTATAGACGTCTGGACCTGGTCCGGCTCGACCGGATTGCACTGTCTGGTCTGGGCTTCCAATAACTAAAGGAAGCCCAGGGCTCCTAATATACAATATATATATATATATATATCAGGTTGTATTGTGCTTAGACATTAGGCGCGGCATCTAGCATGACGGGCTAGACTCATATAGATAATAGATTGGTTTTTTAAAGTATTTACATTATATCTCTACTCCTATTAAGAACGTAAGGAGGGCGTCCACAGCCCCTCGTGCCCCCGCCGCCTCCTCCCCCGCGCGACCCCTCCCGATCCGCTGCACCCGCGAATCCATCCCATACCTCCCATCCCTGCCCCCCGCGGGTCCCGCGCCGCCATCGTCTACCTCCGAGGATCCCGCGCGCGCCTAGCCGCCATGCCGCTCCCGATCCCTTGCACCCGCCATCCCCTACCTCCCGCCCCTGCACCCCGCGGGTCCCGCGCGTGCCCAGCCGTGAATCAGCCGCTGCGCCTCCCGCAGAACCCGCCTCCACCCGCGAATCCAGCGCCGCGCCTGAGGAACAACCGCAGAGAAACCCCCGTGCGTCGTGCCCTCGCGAACCCCACCCCAGCCGCAAACGCCACAGACACCTGTACGCACGCGCGCGATTCGCCCCAATCTACAACAAGAAGGGCGGCGGGCTGGAGAAGGCGCCGGCGGCGACCACAAGCCTGTGTTCGCCACGGTGGCGGTGAGCTCCCCGCCGGAGCAGAAGCCGTTCGTGGCGGCGGGCGGGCTACCCCCGGCGTTCCCGGAGCTGGCGGCGTACTACGACCGGCCGTCGGACTCGATGCCGCGGCTGCACGCGGACTACTCCAGCTGCTCGGAGCAGGTGCTGTCCCCGAAGCAGCTGGCGTGCGACCGGGAGGTGCAGAGCCAGCCCAAGATCAGCAAATGGGAGCGGACCTTCGCCTCCGATCCCGTGAACCCCGCAGGCTCCATGCTCGACCCCGTCAGCGTACTCCCCAGTACATGAGGATGTCCTGCAGCAGCGGGTCGCCCTCCACGCCCCGCAGCCTATGCCCGTGCACCCCCGCCCTACCCGTCGCACCCCCCATACCCGTGTCCCCCAGCTCCGCCTCGCGCCGAACTTCGCCGGCTCCCGTCCCCTCGCCTGCCACGAGAGGCCCCAAAATAGATCTCTTCTTCCGACAATGGGAAGAGCGAGGGCGACGTGGTGGTCTCGACTTCCTGTGCAGGGAGGGATCTCTGGGAGTGGGCATCCCTGGTGTCGCCCTTCTTCGCCCGTTGTTGACAACGGACACGCTGGAGCGACAGAGCTGCGGTATCAGGACGTGGAGGTGGACACGAGGCGGTGCGAGCGCCGGCATTGCGAGCCTGCGAGGCACTGGTGCCACGTGCGCGCTGCGGGAGAAGGAGGCGGAGCTAGAGGCGGCCCGAGCCCGACTGCATGTTGTGGAGCTAGAGGAGTGGCTGTAGCTGGCAGCCTCCAATACGCAAGCGTGGTGCGGCCTAGCGCGAAGCAACGAGGCCACCGCACGCGCCATGCTCGACACCCTGCTGTAGTATGATAAAATTGTTGTGAAATAGTTTGGAGCATGATATCCATGATTTAGATGATAGTGCTGATGAAGGAGCAATTATCTCCACTGAGAAAACATCAAGCTTCAATACTCCAGCCAACATTTCGAATGCAAAGCTCTATCCACAGTTTTGCATCTACTTCAATTTAGGAATTTGTTTTTTTCTGTACGTGTTTCAAGTTGTAGCTCTGGTGGTCAGTAGGTAAGCTGATTTGGAGTAACTTGTTATACTGTCGTATAAGGTATAACTCCAGCATCCGGATGGAGCTAGAGCAGTCGTCGCCAGCCAGGACACATGGAGGTATGTCTTTCTTCTGCTATGTTCTGCTCCCTGAATTGAATCGAATTGAGCTCTAGGGTTTCTAATGGAAAGATGTTGAGCCATGAAAATACGTTGTTCAGGCTGTCTATTTTTTCATTATTGTTGAGCCATGTAAATAGCTCTAACAAATTCATTGTTGTCTGTTCTTGATGATTGAATTTGCCTGTCTTAGAAAAATTCAATCATTCTTTGCAGGTATGATTACTCTGGTTATGGGCAGTCATCAGGCAATGTATTTATCTGTACTTTCTGAAACTAATGCTCTTACCCTATCACCTTCAGTCGTGGGGCGCCTCACAACATTATCCTTTCTTGTTATCAAAGAGGCATTGAAACTGATTTATGGTCCAGTGGATTTGATTCAGGGGATTTTTAGCAGTTAACCCTTTTTAGGAATCACAGTGCTGACACAACCTTTCTCTAGAAATCCATCTTCAACCAAGTGAAGCTAATACCTTCGCTAACATAGAGGCTACATACAAGTGCCTTGTGGATGTTTATGGAACCAGGGAAGAAGACATTGTTCTGTATGGCCAGTCTGTTGGTAGCGGACCAACCCTTAATCTAGCTGTTTGTTTCAATCGCGTAAGAGATGTGGTTCTGCACAGTCCAATGCTATATGGATTGCGTGTCATGTATTCTGTGAATAAAACATATTGGTTTGACATATACAATGTTTGCCTCTCTGACGCAAGTATTAGCATAAATAGTTAGCATCTCGTATATGCTAACACTTGTTTGATCCGCAAAACATCGACAAAATCACTCATGTTAAGTGCCCAGTTTTCAGCTTTCACGGTGGTAACGCTTGTGTACGCCGGAGTTGCTGTCTCAGGGTTCCTGATGTTCGGCGAGTCCACCATGTCACAGTTCACTCTCAACTTGCCACAGCAGTACATCCCATCCAAGATTGCCATTTGTTTGACGGTGCGAGGGAAAACCACACTTTACCGTTCTACCATCGCGTTCAGAATGAAGACGACGAGATGCTAATTGCATTGCTTGTTTTGTTTTTGTTTTGTTTTTTGCATTTTTTTCTTTCTGGTTCTAGGTTGTGAATCCTTACACAAAGTATGCACTGACGATGACGTCGGTCGCATTGTCGATAGAGGAAGCCCTACCAAAGAAGATGCAGAGTTACCTGGTCGGAATGCTCGTTAGGACATTCCTCGTCCTCTCAACCGTTGCGGTGGCTCTGTTTTTCCCTTACTTTGGTGAGTAGTAGTAGTCTTTCTCGGTTTAACTGAATGATCCTCCCCCCCATTTTCAAATTTTAAGATGTTTTCAAATTTCTCAGCCCTGGTGATGGCGCTGCTTGGATCCGTGTTCACAATGCTCGTGGTAGGTTCTGGAGAACATTTCACCTACACTTCTGCGGTGGATTTCTCTACTTTGGCCAGTTGAAACAAGTTGATAAAAAATGTGCTTGATGATGATTTATACAGGCCTTGATACTCCCATGCGCATGCTAGCTCTCCATCAAGAAGGGCGCAGTGCCCTTGTGGGAGGTAACCACCAACTAGAAACGCGCGCACCAACAAATACAGGATTGGAACCTGAGTATCTATGGTCATTTTCTTTGCAGATCATCCTGGGCGTGTCGCTGTCGAGGGACCTGATGGCGGTGGCGGGCGACGCGCTCAAGACGAACATAAGGACGCTGGGCCCGCTGGTGCTGCCGTTGTCGGAGTAGCTGCTGTTCATGGCGACACTGGTCGCCAAGAAGCTGCTCACAATGAAGAAGGTGAAGCCGTACATCCCGGACTTCAAACTGGCGTTCAAGCACTTCTGCATCCACGCCAGCGGCCGCGCCGTGCTGGACGAGCTGGAGAGCAACCTGGCGCTCACGGACTGGCACATGGAGCCGTCGCGGATGACGCTTCACCGGTTCGGGAACACGTCCAGCAGCTCGCTCTGGTACAAGCTGGCCTACAACGAGGCCGAGGGGAGCATCCGGCGCTGCCACTGGGTGTGGCAGATCGCGTTCGAGTCAGGGTTCAAGTGCAACAGCGCCGTGTGGAGGGCGCTCCGGTCGGTGAACCCGGCAGAGGAGACGAACCCATGGATGGACGAGATCGACAGGTTTCCCGTGGATGTTCCCAAGGTCTCTAAGGTTTCAAGCGACTGAAATGCATTGCTTGCGTGAATGATGGAGCTTGCAATTGTTTGATAGAAGATCTGGTTGGAATTTTTCATAGTTCATTACTATATAGTTGTAGGAGATAGGAAAGGCGATCGACTTCTCTAAGCTTGAATTATACATCTGTTCATGTTGTTTCTGTATGGCACTCGCTCCTGGCCTATCTATATAGTTGACTGCTCGGTGTTCTGACAGTTCTACTATCTCACTATATGTCGATGGCTCGGCTGATGTTGATCACTGTTCTTCCACAAATGAACCATCTGAACGATTTGTTGGCCCTTCAGCAATTAGGGAATATATATGTGATTAAATTAGCAATTTAGAAACTCATTTGATGCAAGGAAAAGTAAGCACTTGAGATCAGAAATTTTCCTCCCAAGTCAACAAGTACCCTCTGTTCTACCTCACCTATCTTGATAAGCAAAGGCCAGAACTGAGTAAATTAGCAACTAATTTGACCTTGCCCTATAGCTCTCAGCTAATGCAACTTGCTATCTGTCGAATATGATATATGCACACATTATTTCTGCTAGATGGTGAGTCATATGCTTCTCTTCCTCGGATCTGATCTATTTTTTCTGCTACGTCCACTATCTTCTGTTCGGAGTGGATTCTTGCCTTTTCTTTTTCATAGCAGTACTTGTTTTTCCCCCTTTTGGTTTGCAGTCTGCTCACACACCAGCTTGTTGTGTTTGTCTCTGGGTGTTCTCTAATGCTCAGCAGCTCATCGTTTCGTCTCTGAATATCCTAAAACCGCATGATTAGGCAAGGTGTTAACTTAAAACTGAACTAGAAATTAATGTAGTGACACCGTGTGCACCAGCTCGTACTTGGCCCGCCGCCGGTCGGACCACCGGTTCGAGAGCAGCACCACGGCGCCGCCCATTCGGAACAGGCAGTTGGACACTAGCTTGGAGGAGATTTTTGCCAATGGCGCACAACCGGGCCTACGAGCAGCAGAAAAGAGAGGGAGAAGGAGAGAGCGGGCGGCTGGCAGAAAAGCTCACGGCGAGCTGACGGACGACCACTAAGTCGGACGGAGGAGGCTTATTGGTTATCTGCAGCGGCTAATCAAGTTTTTGAGTCCATTTCGTCGACTCCACGTCCGGTGTATTTCCATATCGTCGAATCCCTCGGAAACGCCTCCGTTTCGACGAAGTCGAACGCGCGGTGTTTTATGATGGCAAAAATCTCCTCAGTCACACAACAGCAAGCAGGTCACTACGTGGAAGCAATACAAACATGAATAAATCTCGGCTGAACTCAATCTTGAACGACAATTTGTTGACTTGGTCCATTCCTCCTACCAACCAGGAGAAGCGCCCGCGGATCTGCTTCAGCGTCATCACAGGCTACTCTCTCACCATCCTTTGCATGCATCAAGGTGACGCGTGGTGATATAAATCATGGGATCCTAGAATATCGTGTATGTTATTATTGGTAGTTTGAATAATTATTAGTGAACCAGGGTCACTGACATTAAATTTCTTGTTAAATCTTATATAATGAACTATCTTTTTATGGAATCAATGTGCTTTATTGAGATGTTATTAATATTCACTACATATTTATCATTGTTTATTTTTATGACAAAGCACAAGATGTTTTTGCACTAACAAAATTATAGAATAACAATTAGCGTTTTTGCATAGCAATATATTTTATCATATTGATTCCGTGTTGAGTGTTACTGCATTCATTATCATAGGCTCAAGTAACATGTTTCTCTTTGGTTTTGGTGCCACACAATAAAACAGACTTGTTGCCATTTTTATTTCGGAAGGTGTATGATGTTTCAAAAGAAAAGTAAAAATTGTAGGGCTTCAAAATTGTACAATTTTTTAGCGTATAAGAAACAAAGATTTAGTTTTTTTTGCACCTCTCGTTATCCTAATAATTTTCGCTCAAATGCTCCTAATGTCCGACTACGTAGTTCTCCTTGCTCATTTTGGTTATACTGAAAGCAACATGTAAATAGAGCTTCCAAACTTTCATGTGATATGCAAGTATGAATAATTGAAAGATTAACGTGTGCCTGATTGGATGCCGTCGCATCGCACGGGCATCGTACTAGTTAAAGTATAAAATATGAAATATTAAGTATGTATTCTATTTAAGTGTCAATATAAAACACGAAAAATATCTATATCATTTAACATTACATATTTTGTTACGTGTTGTCAATCGTTTGTGTTGCGTATGTGAACGACAATACAAGTAGAATTATTTTTTTGATGCAAATAGTTTTATTCTGAATCGTATTTGGTTTACGCTCTATTGTACATGAAAGTTCTCTTTATACGGGAACAGGATCTTAATATCGTCCAGAGGGGGTGAATAGGCGAATAAAAATTTAACCAAAAACTTAGAAATTATATATACTCGGAAATTGAATTGCAGCGGAATCAAAGTATCTATCTTAAGATAGCATGCACTTCAAAAAATAATTTATATCAAAGATAAGATAGAAGTGTAAAGGGTAAAGCAATCAAAGAGAGAATGGGAACAACACATCTAAAGCACACTAGACATAGGTTTTTTTTACTCTCTATCTCCTAACTAACTTTGTAGACCAAAAAATTATGGGTGTGTTTGTGTTTAGTTACATGTCTAAGGTGCCAAAAATTGCCATACATTTTCTACCACGCTTGTCTAAGGTTAGGGGATTTGTTTGGTGCGTGGCCTAAGCCCCCACGACGCACCATATTTTTGCGGCCGCAGGTGTGGCGGCCGATTCGGCCGCCGCGGCTTAGGCGCGCCGTGGCGCCGGACGCGCCGCACCAAACTGGCTCTAGACGTTCAAATTCTACGTCATACCTTAGGCATGCCTAAATAAATCTTGTAATACTTTACGAGTCATTGACGAGCGAGGCCTACAAAGGAGAGAAATAACCAAATGTATGTCTAACTCGGTTAAGCCTGCTTAACCTTAGGTGTGTCAAACTGTGGCAAGTGAGGTAGCAAACTAAACATGCCCTCTATTCCTCTGTACATTTTAAGAGAACTGGATGGTTAGAGCAGTTCCAATAGTTATATATAATTCTAATAACTAGATTTAGCAAGCCCTCAAATAATGTAGGAAGAAAAAACTCATCTCCTCCAACAATTCTCTATATATTTCTTTCTAAATATGTTAAAACTTGACATTTCACCGGTTTTGACTAGGACCACTCATTTTTTTGTTTTCATCTCTCTTCCGCGACTCGATCTCAAAATTGTAACCTCGTCGGTCGATTGATTCAACATGGGTGAGATGTGTTGGCCTTTTCATTTGTTGACACAATTATTTATTCGTTTATTCCCGACATGTTCAGGTGTTGTATTATCAATTGTTTAATCTCTAGCTTAATAGTTGATGCAATTGTTCATCTCTAGTGACCAACACATGAGCTCTGTTAATTTATCTTTACCACAGTATAGGAAAAGCATCGAAATAAAACAATTGCACTAGTTTTTATGATTAGGGAGTTGGTAAATGATTGCCAATTGTAGGGATAAAATGAGGTTAGATGAGAAGTGACTAAATTTTAAAGTTTGTTTAGAGAATTGTTGGAGAGAAGTTTTTGGATTAACTATCTAAGTTATTGATTTAGAAAGTATTTTAGAGAACTACTTGAGTTACTCTGTGAACAACGCTTCACTCTATATTTCTCCCATTATATATCACTCACGTAGTCACGTGCCACGTTACCAACCTCTCTCCTTCTATATCTCTACCCTCTATAATGGTTCACGCTCCATATAATTGGTTGGCCGCAACGTTTTGTCCTGGATCACTGCATGCATTGACTTTACCTGAGCGCTTGTTTGGTTGCATGCACGTCGAAGGTGTAGGCTGCACGAGCCAATGCAAAACAAGCCATTTGAAAGCTAATTGTCTGTATCCGCTTGTACCGCCAAAACGCCCGTATCCGACCAGCCAGGCTCGGGCGAGCGTGCAGCCGCGGACACAGGAAACCAATCAGACGATATATATCAACCCTCTATACCCTACTTTAAATATAAAATATCATTTTACAAACTTATTCATCATCTATTATCAATTTTTTCTCAACTAAAAACACAGTCGTACACCCCATATATAGAGGAAAACCGTCTCTCCTCCTATCACTGTAGCGCAGAGAGGAGGTAGTAGAGTGAACCGATGAGCATCTAATGTGAGTATTGTTCACTCTACCGATGGCGTGGAGTGGTGGTAGCGAGAACCATTGTTCACAGTCTAAAAATCTCAATCCAACTATCCATCGATCCTTAGTAACCTAAATAAAAATCCTTATGAAAAAGGGATTGGAAATTGGGTCCATGTGTTTTTACCTCCGTTTCAGGTCTATTTTTTTATCTAAGTAGTGTCACTTCTGTTTTCTCTTCCCGTGCTTTGCTTTCCTTCTTCCCATCCGTCTGTCTTCTTTCGTTCATCCGGCCCCTCCCCCTGGCGGCCCGGCCCCACCCCAGGTTTTACGTTGTCCTATCTCTGCGTTTGTTTTTCCTATCCTAAGCTTTTCTGTCTTTTTTAGTCGACATCTATACTACCTATTAAGGCTCTAAGGGGTAGGCTGCCTCTGCTTGTTCTGCCTTCCGACGATCTCAACCATCCAATACGCTCTAGAGTCTCTCAGCCGTCAGATGCGCGCACTCTCACCCCCCACGCATCGCCCCGCCCCCACCCGATCGTCCAACCGTGCGAGCACCCTAGCTTTGCCTCTACACTCCTCCCGCCGCCTCCTACCCTCCTCCGCGCGACGGCGCGAGCCGCAGCCGGCCCCTGCTCGCGTTGTCCACGAATCCCGCCGCTTGACGCCGTCCATGCCGCGCCGCACGCCTGCAACCGCCCGCGAATCCCGCCGCGACCCGCACGCCGTCCCTACGCCCGCCGCTAAACCCCCGTCGCGAAATGCCCGCATGCACGCCTGCTAGCCGCTGCGCACGCCCGTCGCGAATCCCGTCGCGCGATGTCGTCCATGCTGCACCGCACGCCCGCAACGGCCGCCTTCCTACGCGCTTGGGAACCGCCTGCACAGCCCGCCGCGACCCGCAAGCCCGCGCGCCCAAATCCCGTCATGGTCTAGGGCCGTTGCTGGGAATGGCAGGCGGAGCGAGGTCTCCTCGCGCGTGGATGCGCCGAACTCGCACTCCGACATGGCGCCGCGGCGGCGCGACTTGGAGGCCGCGGGCTTCTTCTTGGGCGGCTTGATCGCCACGCGGAGCGAGGCGCGGTCGTCCATGACGTACTCGTAGGACCCCATGGAGTGGCACCGTCTCTGCCCGAGACCCAGACCTTCCTTGGCACGGGGGAGGGGGGGACGAAGGACGGAGAGCGCCATGGAACCTCGACGCGTAGGGGACGCGGACGGAGAATCCTGCTCCGCAGCGGCCCAATCGGCCTTGCCCCTGCGCGCGGAGACCCACGGGATGAACCAGCGGTCACGCGGAGAAGTACGAGGGGAAACCGTGGAGGTAGTAGGGGACAAAGGGCGTTGACCTCCGCGTGGGGGATCCATGGCCGAATTGCCCGCCCGGCCGCCGGAGGGGCTGAGGGGAGGAGGATGGGGGTGGGGGAGAGGTGTCGAGATCCCTATCCTCTCCTCCTACCATGTGAGGCATGCTGGAAGTCCATCAACCATCGGATCCTCTCCAGCCGTCTCGCCCGGCCTTTGCTTGCTTGGACGGGTTGCTGGTTCGCTTGCTTTGTCCTGCACAAGAAGAATCCGATCCGTCCAGCTAGCTTGCGGATTCCCGTCCTGGGCGTCTGCGCGGTGGAGTGGATTGATGGTAGCAGTAAATTTGCGGGGTTCAGTTGATCCCCCCATGGCTGTTAGTTAGGCCCGCCTCAGAAATGTCTGGTTTCCTTGGTGATCTTCTAAGTTCTTAGAGTCTGTACCTTTAGGCTTTAGCTTTGGATCTTGCTCTCCTTCAATTTGGATCGCTGCTCCGGGAGAATGTTTCAGTTTAGCCTGCTCTATGGGTTAGCGTGAGCATGTATTGATTGATCTTGAGCTGAGCTGACGCACGCCTCGCATCACGTTGTTTTGCAGGTACGATTCGATTGATGACCTCATCAGGGAAGAATGTTTTGCAGTCTTACATGAGTTAAAGGGATAGAAAGTGCAACAACCGTGGAATAAAGGACTCGTGCTTTTGAGTAATTCAGGAGGAGTACATGCATCACGAAGCCTTGATTCTGGAATGGTGTCCAGTCGAAGGAACAGTGGGATTATCCTACGGGAAGGGTCGGTTAGGGACTGGTCCGAGTTCAACAATCCCTCGCCGTCCCCAAAACTGCTGTACTCACAGTCCTATGTCGCAATGAGGGGGTTGCTGGCCTCAGTGATCTCCTTGGACTTTTTCCTGCTGTCGAGCAAGCTAAAATCTGTGTGCGCGGCTATGACTTCCCAGAGGCATAGCCGATCACAGGAGAGGTCAAAATCAAAGGGGTTGACCTGCAGGAGAGTTGCAGTCCATCTGCTGTTCTTTTTCATGGTTGGCATTTTCATTGGGTTCATGCCTTTGTTCTCTGTCGATGTTTACAAGAAAATAGTATCCGAAAACGAGAGGCTTCCGTTCCATGATGGTGTGATTGAGGTGGAAATGATGGGCACCAAAGTTAAGGAGTTGGAGACAGTTGTAGTAGAGAAAGAGGTCGAACTGATTGACGAGCCTCAGGTTCAAGAGAGCCCTCCAGTTCCTGCAATGTTGGATGATGAGGCAGATTTTGCTGAATCTTCACCTGCATTACCTGCTATTGAAGAATCTGACATTCCTGTGAAGAAGCTGCTGATAATCGTGACGATCACTTCTGTTCGGCCACAACAGGCATATTACTTGAATCGGCTAGCCCATGTTTTGAAAGCTGTACAGGCACCTCTTTTATGGTTGGTGGTGGAATGGCCTGAACAGTCCTATGAAACAGCAGAAATTCTGAGGTCTTCTGGGGTTATGTACAGGCATCTTATATGTAGAAAGAATACCACGAGTGTACGAAAGATTGCTGTATGTCAAAGGAATAATGCAATCTATCATGTCAAAAGGCATCACCTTGATGGTATAATGCATTTTGCTGATGAAGAGCGGTCATACTCAGCTGATGTATTTGAAGAAATGCAGAAGATCAGGTCAGAGCTCTCTACCACATTTTTTTGCCTGTACTGATATATCTGTAATGAACTTATTGTCTACAAATTGTTTTGATGATTCATAATAAACAGTTAAATCTATACTACCTATTAAGGCTGTAAGGGGTAGGCTGCCTCCCCTGGTTCTGCCTTCAGCCAATCTACACCGTCCATCTATATGCGTCAAATCATCACCGTCCGTCCGTCGCCTCCGCTTCAAGCCTCCGACACCGTCGTCGCGCCTGGCTCCCCCTCCTCCTCGCCCCACTCCCCCTGGACGCACGCCACGGTGTCCCTGCCCCGCTCGCGATGCATCCCCCGAAACCCTAGGCCTTCCGCGATGAGGAGTCGCCTCCTCCTCCCTCCGTCGTGGCGTTCTCGGGCGCCGCCTCCGCGTCAACGCCATCGC
This sequence comes from Zea mays, assembly GCF_902167145.1. Taxonomy (NCBI): domain Eukaryota; kingdom Viridiplantae; phylum Streptophyta; class Magnoliopsida; order Poales; family Poaceae; genus Zea; species Zea mays. The sequence continues at coordinate 198,877,554 of NC_050096.1, forward strand.
CGAGATCGACCTCTACCGCCTCGAGCCCCACATGCGCAGCCGCCGCCGCGGGAGAGGTGCCCCACGCCTCGGCCTTCAACGACGAGGAGCTCGTCTCCTCCTATCTCCGTCACCGCATTCTCGGCTGTCGCCTCCGCGTCGACGCCATCGCCGAGATCGACCTCTACCATCTCGAGCCCTAGGACCTCCCCTCCCTCTTCCACATCCGCAGTCACAACGCCAATGGGTAGTTCTTCGCCCGTGCGGTCGAGGCGGTCCCAGCAACAGGACCAACCACGCACACTCGCATCTCGCTCCTTGATGTTACCAGGGAAGTATAAAGGTTGTTTGAGTTATAAATAGCAAACCAAGATTAGAGATGGCCAGGAGGTGGAGCCATGAATGATCTATCCTAGGTACACCTCCAGCTTCCCATACCATCTCCTCGGCCTCTTCCCTCCCCCCTTGGCCTTCTCCTTCTGATGAATCATTTTTCCTATGTTTGTCGCTGCTTGCTAATCGTTGCTCCAACCGTTGAGTTTGTGCAGTGGATTTCCTTTCCTAGCATCACCACATGTAAAACAGGGGAGATTTAAGATCCAACACATCAGCGAAGTGGCGCCCTTGCTGGTGAATTTTCGGCACCCTGTTCTGCTCGCCTATTCTATTGTGTATGTATGCCAGCAAACTGATTGTTTTATTTTCTAGACACAAGAATACGTCCAGGTCTCGTAGAACACCTAACGTTGGTAAGTACTCCTAATATGCAAGTGGTTATGCTGATGTTGATGAATCGATTGGTATTTTGAGACTTGTATTATGTCTCCTTTGAGCAGGTTTTAGTTTCACCAGGTACACTACATTATTTGTTCACCTTATTATGATTATTTGATCACTGTATTTTATTATTTGATCACTGTATTATCTAGAAAAATTACGAATATGCCTACTCCTGTATCATAATCACTTGTTGCCTACTCTGTCAGCCTTTGCAAAGATTGCTACTGTTTTGTTGTCTAAACCACTGGCTATCAAAATTTCTTAAAGTGTTGTGTTAGTTCTGTAACCTTCATCGGTCTAGATATTTTGTATCTAATCATCCTCTAATAAGCACATCTGTTAAGTTCAAGTTAACACAGTTACACTCCCATACATGTATACAATGACGATGACCTGTTGTACATTCTTATTGCTTGGGTATTCATTCTCTGGTGCTTAGAGTCTAATGGATGGTATGATCACTGCTTAGTATGTTTTGTTTTGTTTTTGAACTGAATTATCTCGACCTTTTATCTAGGATTGTGCAGTGATCTAGGGATTGCGTATTAGGATATTGAGGATGGGATTTTCACAAATTGCTATAGTCCAATTATTTTCTTCCCTTCTACCCTGATACATGCCAGATCATCTGTTATAATGGTGTTTGCTGCTGGAGGCACATCCCGATTCGTCGGTAAGCAACAACTAGCTAGCCTCAGTTCGTTCCAGTATGTCATGTATTTTCTTCGCGTTCCACTTATGTTTGGTTATGTTTGCTTTCCAGATAGGGCTGAGTGCACCTGCCTCATTCACAAGATAAACGACGCTCCGCGTCAGCATCCTCCCCGTTCGCGATTGGCTCGAGCGGCACCGATGGAGCGACGACTCTGTTTCCCAGAAGGCGAAAGGACGATGAGATCGACAGACGATTCGTGCCGATCGCACACCGGTAGGCGGTGGCGAGCCGCGTGAGATCTCTCGCGTCCTCCCGGTTCTCAGGGACCACGACGTCCACGCCGACGCGCACCTCTACAACGCGCTAATGAAGGCGAACGTCGCGGCGGACGACCCCGGTGCCGTCCTCAGGGTGTTCCGGCAGGTTTCAGTTTGATAATTCTTACAGTATTTATGTTTTTCACCTCCATAGACCATAGTTTGATAATTCTTGTTTGTTAGTTAGCAGTTTGTAGTACTCATGTCTCTTTCTAGCTAATTATTCTAATGATGCAGGTTTCAGTTACTGGTACATTCTTGGTGAATAAAGAACATGTGGAAAGTCACAGGTGGTCATGTATGTTTGGGGATGTTGAAGTACCAGCTGAGGTTTTGACCGATGGCACGCTACGCTGCTATGCACCAGCACACCAATCAGGAAGAGTTCCATTTTATGTGACCTGTTCAAACATGGTGGCTTGTAGTGAAGTGCGAGAATTTGAGTATCGTGATTCTGAAGCTCATTACATGGAGACTTCTCGTTCCCAAGCCAATGGTGTAAATGAAATGCATCTACACATTCGTCTTGAGAAGCTACTCACTTTGGGGCCAGATGACCATCAAATGCTTGCTATAAATTCCTTAATGCTTGATGGGAAATGGTCAAATCAAGAATCTTCTGTCAAGGAAGTAGTTTCCACTGCTAGGGTCCAAAGTTTAAAGAAACTGGTGAAAGAGAAGCTGCATCAATGGCTCATCTGCAAAGTAAACGATGATGGAAAGGGTCCCAATGTTCTGTGCAAGGAAGGACAGGGTGTGATTCATTTAGTAGCAGCACTGGGTTATGATTGGGCTATAAGACCGATAATAATTGCTGGTGTCAATGTGAACTTCCGGGATGCTCATGGATGGACTACACTCCACTGGGTTGCGTCTTTGGGAAGGTATGCTCGCACACATTAAAGCAATTTGAAACAGGGATGTCCATGCTTAGCTAGAGTTTTATGTAAAGGAAGCTACCTCTATTTCTTTCCCATCCCTTTATCTTGCACTTTGTTTGTACTTTAGTAGGAGCTTGGACCTTTTTCTGTTATTGAACCTTATATTTTATGCTTTTTAGAGAGCGGACAGTTAGTGTTCTCATAGCAAATGGACACAAGATCCCGATGCGGCAGTGGCGGACAGCAACGGGCGCTCAACGCCATCGCGCCTCCTGCGAACCCATGGTGAGATGTGTGGTCTCGATCTAGAGTCGAAGGACTTCCCCAACACCCTTTCCTCCATCGGCGCGACATCGGCCAGCTCATCTGCGACGATGAGGCATCTTCGACCGACTTCCCAACACCCCATCCTCCATCAATGCGGCTCCAGTACCCCTTCCTCCATCGGCGCGACAGCATCCAGTTCATATTGAATTTCCTCTCAATTGTTTTTAACTTTCTAATTTATTAATCGCTGGTGTTAGAACAGGTAGGTGGCGGCTAAGAAAAATGAAGATGGTGGCAGCTAAGAAACTCTAAAGCCACTTCTGATTCACATATGATGCGACCACAGAAATTGAAGATGTCGTGACCTGGGAATAGATTCGGCAGTAAGCATTCCAACTCTTCCATAAGTATCTGGGTGATTTTACCATAAGTATCTGGGTGATTTTTAGTATCAGGGTGACCTGGGATTTTTTAGTATCAGGGTGACCTAGAATTTTATATTACCAGTATCAGTTCACAAGTCTAAATTAGTTGACAACAGCTACTGAAAGATACTAAAATAAGTTCACAAGGATACATAACATGATGCTCTTGGTTTGTTGGTTTCTATGAAAAGATCGCAATAACATGATGTGTAGGTTCTCATTTGTCTAAATATTGTAGCTATATAGTGCATCTTTTTATTGCTACAACTTGAAATGCATAGTTTTCTTTAGATACCCTGTTAATCATTTAGAGAGATAGAGTATATTTATGTGTTGTTTTTTTTCAAGCATCATTAATTTGAGCTCGTCTGTTCTACTTTGCACAATGCTGATTTGCTACTATTCGTGGTTATGGAACTTCAGCTTGATTTATGGAACTTCAACTCGAATTAGGCAATACTTTTGCACAATGCTGATTTGCTACTATTTACAGAGATATTACATGTTTATAGAGATGCTCTTTTACCCCTTTTTCTATTAAATTTACAAAATATCTTCATCCTTGTGGGATACTTTTTCCTATTGCAAATATGCATATAGATTTTCTTGTGCCTTATCTTTTTGCCATTGGAAGTCGACTATCCACATACTACAGGAATGTCTTGTTATTCCTTGTGTGATACGAGTAGCAACTTACGCATAGAGTCCCAATTACGCCTTATCTTTTTTCTTTGCAGGAAGTGGATTATTTGCATGCTCAATCTATGTTCATTGCTGAAGTTACCTTTCAAATTCAAATTCTCGGGTAGAGCCACCTTTAATTGTGATGTACAGAGATATCAGTATCATTATCTAAAATATTATCACAGAACTGAGGATGGAGAAAAAAGGTGCTATCTTTTCTTTTTTTCTTTTTATCTCGTGCTATCTATGAATTAATGAGAAGAACAATTAGTACATCATGAAGATATTAATGAAATGCATGTGATATCTCAGTCGAATAACAAGGGAAAGGACTGTTTTTTCTAAATAAAGTATAGCAAACCAGCACAACTATTAACTTGTCCAAAGAAAAAAAATCATAAATCCAAAAAAAGTGTCACGTTTAGGATGTCCATTTGAACACCTCATTTGAGATAATCCTTGTGTGAGCCCAAGAGGTCCCGCCGGTCCCACTCGCACCACGACGGCTCCGACGGACGCTGATGGGAGGCTCTCATCCATCACCTACCTTTCCTCGACATGGATCCACAGGTCTAGACTGTAAAAGAGTAAACTGGACTGGAATTTTACATTCTAGGTGATACAATTTACTTTTATTGGATCTACTAGGAGAATTTCATATAGGACTTGTAAAATGTTTGGTTGTTTGTGTCTTTGTTTCCCTCATTATGATCTGCTAAAACAATGAGATATTCTGTTCTTGTAGACACTTATGCTAAAATGCCTCTATGTTTCTGACTCTGAACATGTCCAGAGTGCATCACCTTGTCTATTCAGTATAAAGGGACAATGCAGTTCTTACCCTTTCGTTGTGTTACTCAGGTGGAGCATCTTCAAACAAGAACAACCGGGTACGGTTCCTCAAATCCTCTGTTTGGTGGAGCATCTTCAAACAAGAACAACCGGGTACGGTTCCTCAAATCCTCTAAACAGATTATTCAAATCTGACAAGTTCTAGCGCTCATCTGTAATATGGGATTTTTTTATTTCCAAAAGCAGCATGACTGCATCAGAGTGATTTGAGTCTTTTTTCTGTGTAGTCTATAATTTTTCAACTTTGCTCTTGCTTTTGCGTATAATCCATTCATACCACTGATGACTTGAATTTAATCACCTAGATCTTTTTCTTCCTTCATGCCATTCCAGGGATGCTTCTAGCTCTGGTACTCTTTTTTGATAACAGGAAGTTCAAGGATGTGAATTTTCCACCAGCTATGTCTCCCCCAAAACGGTGGGATCATGTGTGGTATGCTCTAACAGGGTATGGTATTGGCTTGGTAGCTGCACTAGATGCTGGGATCTTGTCTTAGTCTCCTCAACAGCCTTACTGTACCTGGTAAGTGTTATCAGATTATACGGTCAGGATTTGGACATTATTGCCATTTTTATGTTAAATTATGCTTCTCTGACTTGGTCATGTGTACGTCATAGCATGGAGCCATGGTATAGTGATAGTGTGACCAGTTGCCCCCCCTCGAAATCCACTCCTTTCTCATCTATATTTGCTTCAGGTGATGTCCATGTCAACTGGGCTAGCCAACATGAGTTTGAAACATAACAGGTAAACCAGACTACATTGTTTTAAAAATAATCGACAAAATAGTCTTCGATAGTTTTAAAAATAATCGATAGTTTCTGCAAATCAATAACTGATATTCTCTTTGAGTAAGAAAAAAAAGCGCTAGCTCTGCACTAGGGAGTTTCAGTTAGGCACAACCACACTACATTGAGTATCATCCTGTATGTGTAGCTCGATGTAATGCAATCAATAACTGATAATCTCTTTGAGTAAGCTTATTTTCAGTTTTGTTTTAAGTATGGGTGTTTTTGAAGAGACCTTCACTACATAAAGGGAAAAAAGAAACTGTTGATTGGAAAGAACTGCACATATTGATGTCTTCTAATCTGTTTTATGAACAGATTTGAAGCAAACAACCATATCTTTCCCTTTTCTCATCCCCATATTTGGTGATATGGAGATGTCCATACAACACCCCTCTTTGGTAGGCTGTTATTGTTATTTGAGCATGTGCGCCAGTTAAACCTTGTCAATATGGCAGCCATATGGATACTACATTTGATGAATGGAGGTTCCTTGTCTAATGTATCACATGAGGTTTATTTCTTGTGCTACAGCTATTTTGTGAATGAACTGAAACACATAATCTTAGTGCATATGTAACCATTGTCATGTATTAATGATAAATTTGTGACTTGATGTATTGAAGACAACATTATGATGCATTTCTGCACTGATATTCTTACAGTAAATAAGATCAAGGAACCTATATTGTGTACCATGTAATATCATTTTTAACAGTTTGATGAGGAAGTACTACTACTATTACAATTGATGCTTCAGTTCTACGACTTCTTTCAAACCAAGCGTCCACACATATCTTGAGGTATGTTTCTGATCTGAAGTACTTATTTACAACTTCTCTCACTTGTCATCTATGTACCATGTATGTTTCTGAAATTACATGAACAGTAATGTTTTTTTTGGAAGACACAGCATACCTTTAATTATTCAGCTACTGTACAATGTACAAATTCTTAATTTACTGCTAGGCAAATCAATGCTCTCAACCATTTCAACTTCTGTTGCCATGAGATGAGAGAACTGAAATGATAGTCTCATTGTTAGTACTTTAACTGTGCTGTTCTATGGATCCTTCATCCTTCACTATCTAGCAGTCAATATGCTTCAGTTCAAATTGTTTGCATTTTCTTTCCTTTGTTGGTCTGACATGTAAAACTTTATGCTGCAGCATTCTCACTGGGCTTCTGTCCTTCATGGTAAGTTGTTCCTTGCACCTCAGTACCTCACTATGAGTTAACCTTTCCAAAAAAGAATGTCTAGGTTTAGTCATAATTTCTAGCACGCATATAAAATTTGGAAGATCAGTTGTTGCTCCAGGCTTAGTTGCTCAACATTGCAGCAAGCAATTCTTGGCATTTCCCTTGCCAGAACTTCCTTGTTTTAAGGTGTTTTCTCAATGTTGATAATTCTCATACTTGCAGATGGACGATGCACTGACAACTGGAAGCATCAAGACATCAGATGCAGAAAAGAGGCGTTTAGCAAAAGCTTCCCTTGCCTACAATTGTGAGAGGTAGATGCATTTCTCTGCAGGCTATTTCATTCTGACCATTTTCTTTTTGTAGAACTGTTAGAAACTACCCCCACAGGAACATAATGGTCATTAGCTTCTGAACAAGTAGTGTAGTGTTTATACCTTTACATGAAAGAAACAACTGAATTTTTGGTCGGTGTGCTCCGTTTTTAAGTGCAAACATTGATTGGAGTTCCTATGTAAAGTTGTTAAGTTACTATCATCACTTCATCTGCTTGAAGTCATGTTCTAAATACCCCACTTGTTCATTGTGGCAAGTCTGTGTGGCTCAATAGTTCAAGTGTTTGTCTTGCAGCAAAAACTGTCCGCACTTCAGGAAACTTTTCCCAGAGTATGTTGAGAAGTACAATCAACAGCTACAATTGGAGAACACTGCTGCAGAGCCGGTGCCTCAGGAGAATCCTGCACCTGCTCCATCCCCTGCTGCCCAGCAAGCCCCGACCGTGGCCAATAGGGCACAACCACTGGCGGAGGCGCGCCGTGACAAGAACCAGAAGAAGGCGGTGCCCTTCTGGATGGTGCTGGTCATGTTTTCAGTTTTCGGGGCTGTGATGGCGTTGCCCCTAATGCAACTTTGACAATAATAAAGACAATAAGAACGTGTGATGCCAGGGCCGTAATTTTGTATAGTTTTCTATTGGTTTGTCTGAGTGACTCAGTTGGTCCCCTAGACTACCTACCACCTCGGAGTCGTATTGATGAACCTGTGATGGTATATCTGAAGAACTTTTGTTCTCAGTTCTCACTCTTGAGTTGCAGCGCCAGAAGGTCGTTCATTTTTGCTTTCTGTTTCCGAAATCGTATACTTAATTTTTTTTGTTGCCTCCCAGTTCGTCTTTGTGATGTGTGCTGACTTCAAGGTTGAGTTCGCATTTTCACATCCTCTTTCCAAGTGCGTTTGTTCCTTCGAATTTACGGCATGGTGATGCCTTCGCAATCTCTGCCGACTTCTGTGTTGAAATTCAAGCTCTAGGAATAGAGCAGTCTTCGCCCTATCAATTTTATTTTGAAACTAGGTCAGTACCCGTGCGTTGCAACGGGAACATATAATACTATGATAACTTATATACAAAATGTGTCTTATATTGTTATAAGAAAATATTTCATAATTCATTTGTGATCCTAGCCATACATAAATTTTGTTATTTTAATTTAGTTGTTTCACTACTACATTGCCAACTATATTACCTACAGTATTCCTTTCTTGCACCATAACTGTTATATGATGTGGCTTTTTCCTAGGCATCATGCGCTTACATTTGCATAAGTCTGTGATGCATAATTTGTTTTTATCATTTGCTGCAGAGTGCAAAGACAAACCTGAACGTCGAGCAGGTTTTCTTTTCTATAGCAAGGGATATCAAACAGAGACTTTCAGAGACTGATTCCAAGCCTGAGGTGCGGTCCTTTGCATAGCGTGTTGAACCTTTGGCACGTCTGCTTTCTCTTCCACAGTTCCTTAGCTTACCTGTTTGCAGGATCGAACTATCAAGATCAAGGCTGAAGGGGAAGCTGATGCAGCAGAGGCGCAGAAATCAGCTTGCTGCGACTCTTGAACGGTTGTGGCCGCAGGATAGTTTCATAATTTTTTTTCTTTGCCAGCAAGTCTCTCCTTGTGCTTGAGCTATCACAATTGCTGTGGTTTGGACAAGTGGGTGTTACGTCAGAACTAATTACTTGCTATATTGCGGAAACCCTGCTCTTGATAACGACGATCGCATATGCAACTGGGCGGGTGGGTGGTTTGATCTCGTGATGGCTACTGCTATGGCTGTAGAGTCATAGAGATGGCATTGGAGTTGTATGGTGCATGTTATTTAAAAAACATGAGGAAGTACTACTACATTACTGTTCATGTAATTTCACATCTTGATGATTTTGATATTTTCAGAAATAAGGATTTCTATGGTGCATGTTATTTAAAAAACAAGCCAACTATAGCTTGTGTGAGGTCATAGGTGCTTGCAATTATTGGAACTGGTCCATGCAAATCATTTTTGCTCAAAATCCAACTTGGCCAATCATTAGTAGGTCAAGTTATATTCATGAAACCTTTTGTTTGTTGTTTCTTTGCCTAAAAACATGCTTTCATTGGTTAGTTCATTATCCTGGAGCTGCAGAGGGACTTTATGTAGCATGATCCATGCTCAGGTATTGCGATTTTGGCAATTTCTGTAATGTAACATGGAATTGGTGAAGGTCCTTGGTCGAGTAATCACAATACTATTGATATTATTCATATTGATTAAATTTTTATCATTGGTTCTCTTTGTTTGTTATATTATCTTGTGTCATCGATTAACAACTCTTTCACCGGACGTCTTGAGGTGACTTTAGTTTCTTGTCTTTTATATGTATCCTGACATAAAACCAGTGCTTATTTTCTATTCGTGCATGTGCAGGTGCTGTACTGTTTCTTAGAATTTTCCAGCAACTTCGATGGGAGGAATTTTGTTTGAGCTTGTGGGCCCAATTCATATCAGTCGCGACCCTGGGACTATCCCACGTCCTGCGGCGAGCTTGCAGCGCTGCTGCGCCTCGGATACGCGGACAAGTCACTACTTGGGACTATTTACACCCCTAAAAGGGAAACACACAGGTACTTGATATCCTCTCCTTATCCACTAGACCACAAATTGTTTTTGTTGTTTACCAGCAAAATCAAGGGGTTGTCTATTTCTTACAAACAGTTGAAGTTTCATATGGGAATAAACTGATAGTACACATGGGATTAGAAAATTTACACAATTAAATGCGTACAAGAAATAAGCATCTGGAATTTTTACCAAAAACATAGTGTGTTGGACATATATGCAACAATTTTTTTTGCTAAACATCTACACTAGATTCCATATGGAAGAGAAATGTGATAACCGCTATTGGCTATTTACGACACGTTTCATGCAAATATGTTAGCATATCTAATTTGTGTCTAATTTTTGTAGATGAAGTTGCTAAATCCAAGCAATCAATTGTCTCCACAAAAACAAAGAAGGTATGCCTGAAAGCAGATAAATGTTTCTTCTTCTCTAATTGTGTACTCTTTACCTGATTTACGTTACTCCCCACTTGTTATTTTTTGGCTATTGAAACCCACATTTTCTAATCTTTACAATTTAAGGAAATTCAATTTCAGAAACTTCAGAGATTGCCAGATGGGTGCCATCCTGATTTTGATAATGATCATCTGTGTTCTGTAAATAATCATGACCTGCTTCCTGAAATAAGTACTCCAAGTGTTGACCTTCATCTACTTCCTGAGACAGGTAAAACAATATGAAATTACAATTTGAAAGTAGTATTTTTGTTCTGTAGGAGTAGATATTACATTTTTCTAATAATTTCATTCTGAAGGAGTGGAAAACATGAGGACACCTAAAAGTCTTCACGCCGAACTTAAGCATGAGCTGTTAAAGCTAAATACGGTGTTAAAGCTACCAGTATGTATAATCCTCCTGCTAGCTTTTTCCCTCCCTCTCTGCTCCTATTGTTGCATTTAGTGTCCTTCTGATATCATTATTTGTGGAAGTATCTGATCCTCTGGTTCTGAACTATTTTTTCATTATTCACAACTGCAGGATAATGTACTCTTTCTGGCCAACCAGTTCCTTGAATATCTTTTAAATAATCATTTAGTTGTGCGGGAGCCACGGAGCATACTGCATGCGTTCAACATAGCCTTGGTAAGCTAGGCACCAACCGGTGTTACTTTGTTTGCTTTTACATTGAATTTACGAAATATGATAAATTTCTTTATTATTTGTTTCAGTGTTGGCGTGCTGCTTCTTTTCTGAAATACACTGAGTTGAATCGTCGAGAATCACTTGCCCTTGCTTCAGATGGATTGAATTATGAATGCAATGAGGCTCCATCATAGGCAGGCTTATAGGTTCGTAGTATCGTTAGGACGGGCATCTTACTATAACAATATAAGACACATTTTGTATATATAACACATGTGCATATATAAGTTATCGATATATTATATGTCTCTGTTGCAACGCACGGGCACTGATCTATAAAAGTATAACATACATTTGTACATAGTTTATCGTGGTTTTATACGTTCCCGTTGCAACGCACGGGCACTCTCCTAGTAGTAGTATAAGCTGGTATGGATTAAACCAAACGGCTGAGTGTATTTATCAACTATTCCTGTTTCTCCCTGTCAACTTTTTCACCCATTCTTGGTTACTTCACTCCAGCGGTTTTATTTTTTTCCATAAACTTAATAAATAAAAATATATATACCTTCATGGGCCTTTCAGCCATTGTTTTTAAATATATTTTTATTGTCAAGTTATAACAATTCGTTGCCTGATTCAATCTAATTCAATGTATCTCTGTAATCCCTGAACCCTGGCGAGAGCTTGGATTTGAAAAATCGGAAGAGACTTCCCGTGAAGTCAGCAGCGGATAGATCAATCTATACATTGGCAATTAACTTCTTGCTGATTTTAATTAAAATCTAGAACTATTGGCTATTATAGATCTTAAAAAAGCTACGAAGCTCAATATATTAACTGTAGCAATATATATGAACAATATAGAATTAAAACCACGATATGTGTATTAACAGGCCTTAATTTATTCATAAATATATGACATCGTTGACTTTTGTTTAAAACTTTGACCACTTGTCTTATTTAAAAAATAACGAATTATCATTTATTTGTTTGTGATTTGTTTTATCACTTAAGGTAGTTTATGTTTAACTTTTACATTTTTGAATAAATATATTGAATATAAGATGAGTGGTCAAAGTTTTCAAAAAAAACTCAACAATATCATATATTAGTGAACGGATGTAGTACTATATCAGAATATCTAATATTTTTCTTGACACAACACATTGGTATATTTATGGGTACTAAAATATAAATTATCGATCAACTATTTGTTAGTTAGCTAATTCTACTAAAAAAATTTAGCTACCTAATTATTAATTATAGTGCATTCAAACAAATCTAAATAATATAATTTATAATATTGTTTCCAAATAATGTTTATTAGAACTATGCTATTTTTAGAGTAATCAAAACTCATATTGCGCAATAAATACAAAGTACAACATGGTTTTGAGAAAAGGCTACACTGCAAGTTCGGTTCAGTCGGTCAGCCACGCATAAGAATGATAATTGACTCTAAATTTTACACTATAAAATTTTAGGATATGAACAGATTAAGATTGGGTTTTATTTCTATTCATTTTTAAAATAAAATTTATTTAGGTATTAAAATTAATGAAGAAACATTTGAATCGCGATCCATTACCACTCATAACCACGCAGCTTCTCTGCAGCCATCACAGCATGTGGCCCTACCGCGTGCAGCCGGCACCGCAGCAAAAGCCTGTTCACCCGCTAGCTTGCTTATACTGTCTTTAACGGCAACGACTGTTATACAAGCAATCCTTCTTGCAAACGTGCAAGCAAACCATCTGGTCCATTAGATCGTAATCTAACCGTATGTCACATTTAACACTTAAACCCTTCCACCACCAGCTCAATAATCTTTATAAAAAAACCTTTAGCAAATCATGGTTGTATTCTGTGGTTGGATCGTAATCTAATGGACCAGGTGGTTTGCTGCACGCTTGCAAAGAAGGACTGCTTGCATAGCAGTCGTTGCCGTCTTTAACAACATTATCTGAATTCATCATCTATATCCATCATTTACATTATTTTTTAAAAGATTCTCACCTCTATATATCCTCTATCTCCAACAATGTTCTATATTTCTCGTTCTCTATATATAAATACTTATAGTATAGATATTTTTTTACTTTTAATTTTTATACGTACTTATTTGTCGTACTTTCAAATGTATTGTATATACTAGTTAGTTGCCCGTGCGTTGCTACGATATCTATATATCACACAGGTACAACTTGCTTAAATTAGATATTTGATCGATCTATCTTTTATATAACAGAAAGAAAACATGAGCTGCTGAGGTAGAGGATGCGTGCTCTGATTCAAACGACCACGGTTTGAACCCTAGCATCCACCATTTTTTCAACAAACAGCTAAAAAAGATGTACTCGTGACAACAGTGTCAAATATAAAATTATACAAACATCTTCTTTTGATGGATATTATGTGTACAAATCCACTCGAGAGTATCATCACATTAAAAAAATACTATTTTATATAAATAGTCAGATTGAATAAAACCCCACAAATAATAACCAAGCCTACAAAAATCCCCAAGGAATAGCAGATTATATATGCCTTTTTGGTACAGTTGGACAAATAGAGATAAAATATCATCTTCTGTGTGCATTGAGAATTAGTATAAAACATAGATATAGAACAACAAACAACACTATGATATATAAAATCCATGTGGCAAAATATCATTATAACACTAATATTATATTGTCGATATAAATATGTAATATTGTTATAAATATGCCGACTCAAATAGAATGAACTGATGCCGAACAAACATTATAATATCACATAAATTTTAAAGAATCAATATAGAATTTTGAATGATAGACAAATATATCGACAACTCTAATCTCATACACTAATTTAATCTTTTTAGCGATATTGATAAGTCTATGTTGTATGTTTGCAAGGATGACATATCAACATGAATTGTCCTCGTAACTTAATAGGCCGCTCAAAAAATTACTCCCAAGAATCTTTGCATCCTACATAAATCATAGAATAAGGGCATGCAATAGCTTCCTTCAACATAATATGACATAGTTCATACAAACTACATCAGACATCATAATTCATACAAGATAGTAGGAAAAGTTCATACAAATAGCTTCAAACAACATCACTACGATCTGTATCATACAAACTATGTCATTACATTAACATAGTACACAGTTTATAATCGAGGACTACACCAAACTCTGGCACAAGAGTGAATCTTGGTCCAAATCTTCAGCAATCGCTTCAAGGGCTTCGCATAGTTCCTTCACCTCTATTGCACTCAATGCCTTCCCTGAGTGCAGCTTCTCCTTGCGGATATACATGAGATGCTTTGAGGTAACCTGCATGATGCTAATGGCCTTGTCGACAATTTCATCCATCTAGATCACCTACAACAAAAACACTCATGTCAGTCAGGGACACCAAACAGAGACCACCAAAACTAAACTATCCATGAGCTGTTGTCTGTCATCTGCAGACCACACCCTGAAAACAAAACACTCATCATAGTCCCTGATGACTGATCACAAAAACATAGTCAGAGACTGTGCAAAGCATATGCACACCATAAAGAGACTACACCCAAACACTAACCAGTCTGTTGATGGAAACACTATGTGTGCAAAGCTCAAAGTTAACTATAGCCATGATTGCTATAATGTCATTCATGAATATAATAATATATAATAATAATAACTTTTTTGTAGATAAATAAAGGACAACTATTGTATAGCTTAATCTTATTTATAGTCAGAAGTGTTTGGAAACTAAGCGTATGTACACACAGATAAATTATCAGTTCTTTGTCCATTCACAGTACTTAATCCATTTAACAATCAAGATAGGGGATAAATGATACTCCCTCCATTTTTTATTTGACGTTTTGCAGTTCAATTTTACATTATTTGGCGTCAAATAAATAAGGATGGAGGTAGTATATTGTACAATTAAACTCCTTCCAGTAAGGCTGTTACACAAATTCAAAACTTGACCCCTACAAAGGTCAAATACAAACTTTGTACAATACAACAAAGAAAGAGAACATGTTTTGGCTACTCTGTTGAACTTTGGAAATTACACAAATGAAAGAAGTAGAAATGAAAACCAAAACAACCCTGAGAGGAAATTTTACAAGTATACAATATAAACTAATGACTAATGTTCCTTTCGAAACTGTACGCGACTATATGATGTACAATAACAGCATAATAATAATAAGCATATGATCTTTAATCATATTTCTATGGTCACAGGAAATTTCCTTGAGGAACAGATAACTTAGCGTCCTTACGAAGGTTCCGAGGTATTGTGTTCCTAAGTCACACAAAAACCTAGGCTTTAATCGGTGATTTGGGCCCCGCCCCAGCACCGGCGGTGTCATAACAATAATAGTAGTTAGTCATGGGCCATAGCTATGCAAGTATGGTTCACTAAAATACCTGCAGTGTTTTGTGCTTTGCTTAAGGACACATAGACTGCTATAGTGCCTGCAGATATTAATGCAATATCAAGAAGACTGAAGATACATAAGTACCTTAGTTATGCTTGTCTCTTGGCGGCAACAACTCTTCAGCACCGATTCTAATGTTGGTGTTTGATGGGCGCCGCTTTGATTAGCCATCTAGCCTTTTAACCTCAACAGTAAATGTCCCACAAACAGGACGATGGTCAGAGAATTGAGATTCCCCCCGGAAGTAGGACAACTGTGCAATACCATCTCCATGCCATAGTATTCTATCACACCTGAACATTTGCAACAAACTGGTCATTAATAGTATTATGTATTCAAGGTTTGGGAAGTGTGATTCCTGAATTCAGAATATGTGAATCATCTTGATTTGTTTATTTATTGCACATGAGAATGATTCCTCTTCTGTGTTTCCCCACGCTTACAACTTACCTTGCTATCCAAATCTGATTTAACTCATCACAAAAGATGGTTCTTGTGGTACAGAAAGGGGAAACACAAGGTTTTTGGGTTGCAAAGAGGTTTGTGGACTCTAGGATACTTCATAGCCACTGACGAGTGTTAACATATGAGAATGAGATCTGAACTCTCTGAAACTATCTCAAACATTGTAGTACATACCAGGCTGGGGTTCTCCTCTTTTTCTTTGATGTGGCAGTCTCTCCAGCATAAGAATCTGAGTTGCAAGAGTAGTTGTAAGTGGGAGCAAAATATATCTTCTCCTCACTCCACCCCTTGAACACACTTCCAGAAGCATGCTGGATATTGAGCTGAGAAAAATTGTGTAACATGTCAGTGAACTTCTAGTATCATTTCACCATAATATAAAATAAAAACATACTTGATTTGTATGGTTTGAATTTGTGATTGACTGATTGATCATCGGAAGAACACAACGGGGTCCAATCCAGCAGGCTGCAGCAAAAGTAAAATATTTTCTTCTTTTTTAAGGATCTCGGTTTTTTATACCAGAAATAAGCTGATAGGCCTGCATGTCTAATTTGCTTAATATTTCTGATGCAGCTGATTTTTATAAACAGAAGTGCAAGTTTTCAATAAAAACGACCAATATCTTAGCAAGCTGAAACAAAACTGGAAATACATCCCTTTCATTTTCGGTTCATTGAGTCCATATTACGAATGGAATAAATAACTAATTAAAATACCTGAAGCGATTCCAGTAGCTAATCCAGTAGCAACAAGAGCAATTTTATGTTCCCTATTGTTCTCCATCATTCCAGCACACCCATTTGCGCATGATTTACCAATATCAACACTGGTCCTTCTGCCACCTTGCTTTGACTATATAGAATAGTAGAGATATGTGAATAAAGCCTAGTTTACTATCGTAACACAGTCAAAGCATAAGTTACTTATTTGAAGGAGACAAAACGCAAATATTCAATATCAAATAATTGATACTTATTAGTCTTGCAATCAACCAAACCACGTAAAAAACTATCACTATAAAGTTGTTTCTATAAAGTTACAAGAACATACTCTATTTCTATTCATTTTTGAACTAAAATTAGTTTAGGACCCTAACAGTTTGTAAAAAATATTTGGATCGTGATCCATTACCAGCCCTACATGCTACCCAAAAACCTGTTTCACAATCACTAAAGAAACCATCCGCTGTTTTAGGGTGTCTTTGTGTGTGCCCGATTGCTAGTTCAGATTGATTAGCTCTACTTCAGGGAGGCAGCTGAATTATTGGTTGCAGAATAACAAGCATGACACGACCTTCAGGTTCATAATGCTATAGAAGGAAACTTGTTTTCTTCTTCCAGATTGACGTGCTTAGACAGGAACTTACGTAGGGACAGCATCTTGCTGTTGCCAGGGATGTTGAAGAACTGCAGGTCCATCTCATACCGCAGGGTGCACCGCGCCCCGAAGACCGCCACGCCCATCTTGCCGCCGTCGACCTTCCGTCGCCGCTCTGCCATGGCGCCATCGAGGCAGGCCCTTCTATATAATTACAATTATTGATTCCACAGAACAAATACAGAAGAATGGTATGTTCGATACTGTTTCGCCCTTCTATTTTTGCTGACCATAATTACAATTATTGATTCCGCAGAACAAATACATCTAAATCTAGAGGAAGTTTTTCTTTTTTAGAATAAATCATGAGTATGACAAAATGTATAGGCCTATGTAAACAAAACTACACATCAGATTCGATCAAGTCCTATTTAGATAATCCTCCAATATAGTTAACTTCTAGTTATCCAAGATCATGTGCTCTTTCACAAAAGCAAAATGGAAATAATGGCTAACCTTTGGAAGGATGCAAAGTTGATAAATACATCAGCTGTTGGGTGTGCATTGTAGACAACTTTAATACTACAAAAGATACACAAGTAAAATATACCATGTTGTGCTAGCAATCAGATACCATGTGAGTGGGCAGAGATAATACAATACAAAATCCTAATTAATATTTGAGTGATGGTGAGTGTATCATAAAGATCACAAAGCGTATCAATCTTCCACTCCTCTTTGTCAACAACAACAAAGAATTGTTTGATGCCCTAAAACATGATATTAAAAGACATCAATATAGGCCCAAGCATAACTTTAAATGGTATTTTACCTCCAGGGTCATCTCATCACACTTCACAAGGATCCCACCTAAACAACAACAAAGAATTGTTTGGGCATGAACTGATTGCTGGTACTTCTGAAGCGTAACTTTCCTATTATTTTTGAACAGGGTTAGAGTAACTATTCTAGTATTAAATATGCTTACTAATTCACAATTGCACGACACAAATATCAGTAGAATGTATTCACAGTTCACACTGGTAACCTACACAAAGCAAATGTCGACCAGTAATGTCGGGGACCATAATTAGGGGTACCCTCAAGACGCCTAATTCTCAGCTGGTAACCCCCATTAGCATAAAGCTGCAAAGGCCTGATGAGTGCGATTAAGTCAGGGATCAGTCCGTACGAGCGACTCGATTGTGCCTCGCCCGAGCCTAGCCTCGGACAAGGGCAGCCGACCCCGGAGGATTTCCGTCTCGCCCGAGGCCCCCCTCCAACGGCAGACACATCTCCGGCTCGCCTGAGGCCCAGCCTTCACTAAGAAGCAACCCTGACTAAATCGTCGCACCGACCGACCGAATCGCAGGAGCATTTAACGCAAAGGTGGCCTGACACCTTTATCCTGACGCGCGCCCCCTGGCAGAGCCGAAGTGACCGCCGTCACTTCGCCGCTCCACTGACCGACCTGATAGAAGGACAGCGCCGCCTGCGCCACTCCGACTGCAGTGCCCCTTGACAGGGTGAGACTGACAGGCAGTGAGGCCCTGCCAAAGGCACCACAGAAAACTCCGCTCCGCCCGACCCAGGGCTCGGACTCGGGCTAAGTCCTGGAA
Organism: Zea mays; assembly: GCF_902167145.1. Lineage (NCBI taxonomy): Eukaryota > Viridiplantae > Streptophyta > Magnoliopsida > Poales > Poaceae > Zea > Zea mays. Next base: position 198,896,246 of record NC_050096.1, read on the forward strand.
GACGGCGAACTCCGCTCCGCCCGACCCAGGGCTCGGCTCGGACTCGGGCTAAGTCCCGGAAGACGGCGAACTCCGCTCCGCCCGACCCAGGGCTCGGACTCGGGCTAGGTCCCGAAAGACGGCGAACTCCGCTCCGCCCGACCCAGGGCTCGGACTCGGGCTAAGTCCCGGAAGACGGCGAACTCCGCTCCGCCCGACCCAGGGCTCGGACTCGGGCTAAGTCCTGGAAGACGGCGAACTCCGCTCCGCCCGACCCAGGGCTCAGACTCGGGCTAAGCCCCGGAAGACGGCGAACTCCGCTCCGCCCGACCCAGGGCTCGGACTCGGGCTCAGCCCCAGAAGACGACGAACTCCGCTTCGCCCGACCCCAGGGCTCGGACTCCGCCCTGGCCTCTGCCGAACGACCTCCGCCTCGCCCGACCCAGGGGCTCGGACTCGGCCTCGGCCATGGAAGACAGACTCGACCTCAGCTTCGAAGGAGCCTCCACGCCGCCCGACCTAGGGCGTAGGTGAAAGGGAAATGTGCCCTTGGGCCATTTCTAAGTATTTTGGTGATTGAGTGCCAACTCAACTGCTTAAATGTGAATTTATGCAATGGATGAATAAAGTGCAAATCAAGAGCAAAGGTACGTTTCTAAGTCTTAGTACATTGGTTTTGTGTACTAATATACTTGTCTAAGTATTGGAAACAGGAAGAAAAAGAAAAAGAAAGAGGTGATTGTGTACAGCCAAGGGGCTGTTTCGGTCTGGGGCACCGGACTGTCCGGTGGTGCACCGGACAGTGTCCGGTGCGCCAGGCTGCCTCGGCCGAAGTGGCCGCTCTCGGGAATTCGCCGACGGCGTACGGCTAAAATTCACCGGACTGTCCGGTGTGCCAACGGTCGGCTAGGGCCAACGGTCGGCCGTGGATTCTGCGCGCGACACGTGGCCAAGCCAACGGTCGGAAGGGGGCACCGGACTGTCCGGTGTGCACCGGACATGTCCGGTGCGCCAACGGCTCCCAGATCTGCAACGGTCGACTGCGCTGTTTAAGGAAGGAAATCGGGCACCGGACAGTGTCCGGTGTGCACCGGACTGTCCGGTGCGCCCGACGACAGAAGGCAAGATCAGCCTTCCAGATTTGCTCTCAACGGCTCCTAGATGCCTTGGGGCTATAAAAGGGACCCCTAGGCGCATGGAGGAGAACACCAAGCAACCTAAGAGCATTCTTGATCATCCACACTCATTCCTTGCGCATTCGTTTGTCATTCTAAGTGATTCGAGCTCCGTTCTAGTGAGAACTTTGAGATAGTCTTTTGAGCTCGATTCTTGGCCGTGTGTGTGCGCATTTTGCTGTGGATTTGTGTGTGTTGCTTCCCTCCCTTACTCCGTATTTCTTTGTGAATCTCAAGTGTAAGGGCGAGAGACTCCAAGTTGTGGAGATTCCTCGCAAACGGGAAATTGAAAGGAAAAGCATAACACTGTGGTATTCAAGTTGATCATTGGATCACTTGAGAGGAGTTGAGTGCAACTCTCGTCCGTTGGGACGCCACAACGTGGAGTAGGCAAGTTTTGTACTTGGCCGAACCACGGGATAAATCACTGTGTCTTCTCTGTGTTGAACTCCTTGTGGTTATCATATTGTGCAAGATCTTCTCTCTAGCCACTTGGCATTAACTGTGCTAACGCTTAATCAAAGTTTTGTGGCTTAAGTTTTGAAGTATACAGGATCACCTATTCACCCCCCCCTCTAGGTGCTCTCAGTAGGCCAGCCACGTCAACAGGAAGCGCCATCATCACCCTACCCCGAGCCAACTCGGGCCACAGAAAACAAGACCGGTGTCCCATCTAGCTAGCTCCGCCAGATAGGCAATGATGGCGCCCGCAAGCTCCGTGACGACGGCGGCTCTCAGCTCTCTTACGGAAGCAGGAGGACGTCAGCAAGGACTCAACCGCTCCGACAGCTGTCCCTCCGCCAGGATCCGTTGCTCCTCCGACGGCCACGACATCACACCAGCTGGGTGCCAAGATCTCTCCGGCTGCCACATCGGCATGTACTTAGGGCGCTAGCTCTCCCCCGCTAGACACGTAGCACTCCGCTACACCCCCATTGTACACCTGGATCCTCTCCTTACGCCTATAAAAGGAAGGACCAGGGCCCTCTTAGAGAAGGTTGGCCGCGCGGGGACGAGGACCGGACAGGCGCTCTCTTGGGGCCGCTCGCTTCCCTCACCCGTGTGGACGCTTGTAACCCCCTACTGCAAGCGCACCCGACCTGGGCGCGAGACGAACACGAAGGCCGCGGGATTTCCACCTCTCTCACGCCCGTCTCCGGCCACCTCGCTTCCCCCCTTCGCGCTCGCCCACGCGCTCGACCCATCTGGGCTGGGGCACGCAGCGACATTCACTCGTCGGCTTAAAGACCCCCCGGTCTCGAAACGCCGATAGTTGGCGCGCCAGGTAGGGGCCTGCTGCGTGTTGACGAGCAGCTTCCCGTCAAGCTCCAGATGGGCAGTCTCCAGCAACCTCTCCGACCTGGGACGGTGCTCCGTTTCGGGAGTCTTGAGTTCATGTCCTTCGACGGCAGCTACGACATGATACTCCTTCCACCGCCGCGCGACAACGACAATGGCGGCCGTCAGCCCGCCCGCCGGCGGCGGAATCGACAACGTCTTCTCCGCGTAGTGGAAGAACAACATTCGAGCTCGCCCCGTCCTCTCCCCTGCCAACGGAGGAGGAGGCGGGGCAACCAAGGCCAAGCGGGAGGCTGCGCCTCGTTGGCTGTCGAGCGAGTCAACGTCCCCAGCGCTCCAACGGGGGGCACGCCGGGCGTCGACCTCGCGTTTGAGACGAAGGCGAGCGCCGTCTCCCCGCGACACGCCAACCCCGAGCAAGTGGACGACGCCAGTGCGCTCGTGGAGAGCTTGCAGGACGTCGCCCTCGTACCTGGGACGGCGGTGCGATCAGTCCCCGACGTGACTATGTCGCTGCTCGCCGACCGAAAGGTACCAACCGACTCCCATCCTACGTCATTTCGACTCAGCCTCAACCCGCCTAGCGACCTTGCTTTGGCGGGCGCTCTCGTAGAGGCGAGATCAAACCCTCTGGGGTTTCGCATGCGGTCGCCTTGGGACCGGTTGACGGACGTCTCGACCTGCGGGCCCTCTGGGTCTGAGGAAGATGACGACCCCAACATCTGTTGGGATTTCTCTGGATTTGGCAACCCCAGTGCCATGCGGGACTTCATGACCGCATGTGACTACTGCCTCTCCGACTGTTCCGACAGTAGCCGCAGCCTCGATGACGAGGACTGCGGCTCAAGCCGCGAATGTTTCCACGTCGAGCTAGGGGATCCCACCGAAGGCAATCATCTTGGCATGCCGGAGGATGGTGATCTCCCTAGGTCGGTGCCTCGCGCTGACATCCCGCGGGAGCTAGCTGTGGTCCCCGTTCCGGCGAGGGGTCACGACCCACAGCTCGAGCAAGTCCGCGGGGCGCAGGCCAGGCTCGACGAGGGAGCAGGAGCGCTTGAGCCGATCCGCCGGGACGTCGGGCAGGTATGGGCGGGCCAACCCCCGGCCGGAGAAATACGTCACCTGCCCCAGGGTCTCCAGCACCGCGTCGCCAACGACGTCAGGGTCAGGCCACCACCCGCATCCAGTGGGGTCGGTCAGAACCTGGCTGCAGCAGCGATGCTTCTCCGCGCGATGCCGGAGCCATCAACCACCGAGGGTCGGTGAATCCAGGGAGAGCTCAAGAATCTCCTAGAAGGCGCTGCGGTCCGACGAGCCGAGAGCTCTGCCTCCCGAAGGCAGGGATACCCCTCGGAACCTCATGCCGCGACTTCCCGATTCATGCGGGAAGCCTCGGTCTACACCGGGCGCACGCGCAACACCGCGCCTGCGGCCCCGGGCCACCTCGACAACGAGCGCCATCATCGCGACCGTCGGGCCCACCTCGACGAGAAGGCGCGCCGAGGCTACCACCCCAGGCGTGGGGGACGCTACGACAGCGGGGAGGATCGGAGTCCCTCGCCCGAACCACCCGGTCCGCAGGCCTTCAGCCGGGCCATCCGACGGGCGCCGTTCCCGACCCGGTTCCGACCCCCGACTACTATCACAAAGTACTCGGGGGAAACGAGACCGGAACTGTGGCTCGCGGACTACCGCCTGGCCTGCCAACTGGGTGGAACGGACGATGACAACCTCATCATCCGCAACCTCCCACTGTTCCTCTCCGACACCGCTCGCGCCTGGTTGGAGCATCTGCCTCCGGGGCAGATCTCCAGCTGGGGTGACTTGGTCCAAGCTTTCGCCGGCAATTTCCAGGGCACGTACGTGCGCCCCGGGAATTCCTGGGACCTCCGAAGCTGCCGGCAGCAGCCGGGAGAGTCTCTCCGGGACTACATCCGGCGATTCTCGAAGCAGCGCACCGAGCTGCCCAACATCACCGACTCGGATGTCATCGGCGCGTTCCTTGCCGGCACCACCTGCCGCGACCTGGTGAGTAAGTTGGGTCGCAAGACCCCCACCAGGGCGAGCGAGCTGATGGACATCGCCACCAAGTTCGCCTCTGGCTAGGAGGCGGTCGAGGCTATCTTCCGAAAGGACAAGCAGCCCCAGGGCCGCCCATCGGAAGATGCTCCCGAGGCGTCTACTCCGTGCGGCGCCAAGAAGAAAGGCAAGAAGAAGTCGCAAACGAAACGCGACGCCACCGACGTGGACCTTGTCGCCGCCGCCGAGTACAAGAACCCTCGGAAGCCCCCCGGAGGTGCCAACCTCTTCGACAAGATGCTCAAGGAGCCGTGCCCCTATCATCAGGTGCCCGTCAAGCACACCCTCGAGGAGTGCGTCATGCTTCGGCGCCACTTCCACAGGGCCGGGCCACCCGCGGAGGGTGGCAGGGCCCGCGACGATGACAAGAAGGAAGATCACCAAGCAGGAGAGTTCCCCGAGGTCCGCGACTGCTTCATGATCTACGGTGGGCATGTGGCGAATGCCTCGGCTCGGCATCGCAAGCAAGAGTGTCGGGAGGTCTGCTCGGTGAAGGTGGCGGCGCCAGTCTACCTAGACTGGTCCGACAAGCCCATCACCTTCGACCAAGCTGATCACCCCGACCACGTGCCGAGCTCGGGGAAATACCCGCTCGTCGTCGACCCCATCGTCGGCGACGTCAGGCTCACCAAGGTCCTTATGGACGGGGGCAGCTGCCTCAACATCATCTACGCCGAGACCCTCGGGCTCCTGCGCGTCGATCTATCCTCCATCCGAGCAGGCGCTGCGCCCTTCCACAGGATCATTCCCGGGAAGCGCGTCCAGCCCCTCGGACGACTCGACCTTCCCGTCTGCTTCGGAACGCCCTCCAACTTCCGAAGGGAGACTCTGACGTTCGAGGTGGTCGGGTTCCGAGGAACCTACCACGCGGTACTGGGGAGGCCATGCTACGCGAAGTTCATGGCCGTCCCCAACTACACCTACCTGAAGCTCAAGATGCCGGGCCCCAACGGGGTCATCACCGTCGGCCCCACGTACAAGCACGCGTTCGAATGCGACGTGGAGTGCGTGGAGTACGCCGAGGCCCTCGCTGAGTCCGAGGCCCTCATCGCCGACCTGGAAAGCCTCTCCAAAGAGGTGCCAGACGTGAAGCGCCATGCCGGCAACTTTGAGCCAGTGGAGTCAGTCAAGGCTGTCCCTCTCGACCCCAGTGGCGACACCTCCAAGCAGATCCGGATCGGTTCCGGGCTCGACCCCAAATAGGAAGCAGTGCTCGTCGACTTTCTCCGTGCAAACGCCGACGTCTTTGCGTGGAGTCCCTCGGACATGCCCGGCATACCGAGGGATGTCGCCGAGCACTCGCTGGATATTCGGGCCGGAGCCCGACCCGTCAAGTAGCCTCTGCGCCGATTCGACGAGGAGAAGCGCAGAGTGATAGGCGAGGAGATCCACAAGCTAATGGCAGCAGGGTTCATCAAAGAGGTATTCCATCCCGAATGGCTTGCCAACCCTGTGCTTGTGAGAAAGAAAGGGGGGAAATGGCGGATGTGTGTAGACTACACTGGTCTCAACAAAGCATGTCCGAAGGTTCCCTACCCTCTGCCTCGCATCGATCAAATCGTGGATTCCACTGCTGGGTGCGAAACCCTGTCCTTCCTCGACGCCTACTCAGGGTATCACCAAATCAGGATGAAAGAGTCCGACCAGCTCGCGACTTCTTTCATCACGCCCTTCGGCATGTACTGCTATGTCACCTTGCTGTTCGGTTTGAGGAATGCGGGCGCGACGTATCAGCGGTGTATGAACCATGTGTTCGGCGAACACATCGGTCGCACGGTCGAGGCCTACGTCGATGACATCGTAGTCAAGACAAGGAAGGCTTCCGACCTCCTCTCCGACCTTGAAGTGATATTTCGATGTCTCAAAGCGAAAGGCGTCAAGCTCAATCCCGAGAAGTGTGTCTTCGGGGTGCCCCGGGGCATGCTCTTGGGGTTCATCGTCTCCGAGCGGGGCATCGAAGCCAACCCGGAGAAGATCGCAGCCATCACCAACATGGGGCCCATCAAGGACTTAAAAGGCGTACAGAGGGTCATGGGATGTCTCGCGGCCCTGAGCCGCTTCATCTCACGCCTCGGCGAAAGAGGTCTGCCTCTGTACCGCCTCTTAAGGAAGGCCGAGTGTTTCGCTTGGACCACTAAGGCCGAGGAAGCTCTCGGGAACCTGAAGGCGCTCCTCACAAAGGCGCCTATCTTGGTGCCTCCAGCTGATGGAGAAGCCCTCTTGGTCTACGTCGCCGCGACCACTCAGGTGGTTAGCGCCGCGATTGTGGTCGAGAGGCAAGAAGAGGGGCATGCATTGCCCGTTCAGAGGCCAGTTTACTTCGTCAGCGAGGTACTGTCCGAGACCAAGATCCGCTACCCACAAGTTCAGAAGCTGCTGTATGCAGTGATCCTAACGAGGCGGAAGTTGCGACACTACTTCGAGTCTCATCCGGTAACTGTGGTGTCATCCTTCCCCCTGGGGGAGATCATCCAGTGCCGAGAGGCCTCGGGCAGGATTGCAAAGTGGGCGGTGGAAATCATGGGCGAGACAATCTCGTTCGCCCCTCGGAAGGCCATCAAGTCCTAGGTATTGGCTGACTTCGTAGCCGAATGGGTCGACACCCAGCTACCGACGGCTCCGATCCAACCGGAGCTCTGGACCATGTTTTTCGACGGGTCGCTGATGAAGACGGGAGCCAGCGCGGGCCTGCTCTTCATCTCGCCCCTCGGGAAACACCTACGCTATGTGCTACGCCTCCATTTCCCGGCGTCCAACAATGTGGCTGAGTACGAGGCTCTGGTCAACGGGTTGCGGATCGCCATCGAGCTAGGGGTCAGGCGCCTCGACGCCCGCGGCGACTCGCAGCTCGTCATCGACCAAGTCATGAAGAACTCCCACTGCCGCGACCCGAAGATGGAGGCCTACTGCGATGAGGTTCGGCGCCTGGAAGACAAGTTCTACGGGCTCGAGCTTAACCACATCGCTCGGCGTTACAACGAAACGGCGGACGAGCTGGCAAAAATAGCCTCGGGGCGAACAACGGTTCCCCCGGACGTCTTCTCCCGGGATCTGCATCAACCCTCCGTCAAGATCGACGACTCGCCCGAGCCTGAGGCGCCCTCGGTCCAGCCCGAGGTACCCTCGGCCCAGCACGAGGCACCCTCAGCTCGGCCCGAGGCGCCCTCGGTTCAGCCCGAGGTACCCTCGGCCTCCGAGGGCGAGGCACTGCACGTCGAGGGGGAGCAGAGTGGGGCCACGCCTGATCGAAATTGGCAGGCCCCGTACCTGCAATATCTCCGCCAGGGGGAGCTACCCCTCGACCGAGCCGAGGCTCGGCGGGTAGCGTGACGTGCCAAGTCGTTCGTCTTACTGGGCGATGAGAAGGAGCTCTACCACCGCAGTCCCTCGGGCATCCTCCAGCGATGCATCTCCGTCGCCGAAGGTCAGGAACTCCTGCAAGAGATACACTCGGGGGCTTGCGGTCATCACGCAGCGCCTCGAGCTCTCGTCGGGAATGCCTTCCGACAAGGCTTCTACTGGCCAACGGCGGTGGCAGACGCCACTAGAATTGTCCGCACCTGCGAAGGGTGCCAATTCTATGCGAAGCAGACCCGCCTGCCCGCTCAGGCTCTGCAGACGATACTCATCACCTGGCCCTTTGCTGTGTGGGGTCTGGACCTCGTCGGCCCCTTACAGAAGGCGCCCGGGGGCTACACGCACCTGCTGGTCGCCATCGACAAATTCTCCAAGTGGATCGAGGTCCGGCCTCTGAACAGCATCAGGTCCGAGCAGGCGGTGGCGTTCTTCACCAACATCATCCATCGCTTCGGGGTCCCGAACTCCATCATCACCGACAACGGCACCCAGTTCACCGGCAGAAAATTCTTGGACTTCTGCGAGGATCACCACATCCGGGTGGACTAGGCCGCCGTGGCTCATCCCATGTCGAATGGGCAAGTAGAGCGTGCCAACGGCATGACTCTACAAGGGCTCAAGCCTCGGATTTACAACGACCTCAACAAGTTCGGCAAGCGATGGATGAAGGAACTCCCCTCGGTGGTCTGGAGCCTGAGAACAACGCCGAGCCGAGCCACGGGTTTCACGCCGTTCTTCCTGGTCTACGGGGCCGAGGCCGTCTTGCCCACTGACCTGGAATACGGCTCCCCGAGGACGAGGGCCTACAGCGATCAAAGCAACCAAGTTAGCCGAGAAGACTCGCTGGACCAGCTAGAAGAAGCTCAGGACAAGGCCTTACTACACTCGGCGCGGTACCAGCAATCCCTGCGACGCTACCACGCCCGAGGGGTCCGGCCCCGAGACCTCCAGGTGGGCGACCTGGTGCTTCGGCTGCGGCAAGACGCCCGAGGGAGGCACAAGCTCACGCCCCCCTGGGAGGGGCCTTTCGTCATCGCCAAAGTTCTGAAGCCCGGGACGTACAAGCTGGCCAACAGTCAAGGCGAGGTCTACGGCAACGCTTGGAATATCCAACAGCTACGTCGCTTCTACCCTTAAGATATTTTCAAGTTGTTCATATACCTCGCACCCACGCAAAGTTTAGTCATCAAGGAAGGGTCGGCCTCGCCTCGGCAAAGCCTGACCCTCCCTCGGGGGCTAAAAGGGGGGGGGACCCCCTCTGCGTTGAAATTTTCCTCGAAAAAAGATCTCTTCTGCCAGAATGTCTTTCGTGCTTTCTGACTACTTCGAAAAGTGGATCCTGAAAACGACGGAGTACACGTAAGCAGCCAAGGCTGACCGAGCCGAGGGACTCCTACGCCTCCGGGATACGGATACCTCACTCATCACCTTCTGCGATAAGTAACTCGCGTTCGGATAAAGTGATTCCGCGGACCGAACAAGTCTTTACGTTCGGAAGCTCTTCTGCCGAAGCGATCCTTCGAGCCTTCTCGACTGAGTCGGTGACAGGGCCTCATGGACGGGTGAAAGTACGCGTAAGCGGCAAGGTCGACCGAGCCGAGGGACTCCTACGCCTCCGGGATACGGATACCTCACTCATCACCTTCCGCGAGAAGCAACTCTCGCTCGCACAAACATCCCTGTTACCGACAAAAAAGTCCAGATACTCGAAACAAGAGGAAAAGAGACGCAGCTTTACAACGCAGTGAAGGTGTGTGTTCTGGCCTCGGCGGTCGCAGAAGGCACACGCTCTAAGGCCCTCCCCTGCGGCGCGGGGGCTGGGTCCCGCATGTCATGCAAACTGGCTCGGGGCAGAAGAAGCCAAACCGCCGCGCGTGGTGCACTTAACCGCCCAGCGGTTACAAGTGACCCTCCACTTTTGCCCAGACCAACGGGCGAGAGAGGCGGGCAGCCATGCAGGCGGCATGCAACCGCGCCAAGTGGACGCGCTTCCCCGACTCCCAACGTGCCCAGCCTGGAGGCCCAGGCCCACGCGTCACGCAACCGGCGCGCCGGATGCTGCATGCAAGCAACTGCACCGCCACTTGCGCCACCACCGCGCCTCTTCGGTTGCGGAACCAATACCGCGACTCGAGGCGACCCAGCGCACGACCCAGCAGCGCCAGTCTGGCGCGACGGTCAATGCAGCCGAAAGTGGGCCGGCAGTAATGACGGTGGCAGGCGGGCGGGAGCAGCGGTCACGTCGTCAGACAAGCTCACGTCCCATCCAGGGGCAGCAAGAGAACCCCCTCTCACGGTGTGAAGACGACGCGCCCGTGATCCGTTCCTCGAACGGCTCGCGCACGCGCGACGACCGCCCCGCCAACCACTTGCCCCGTCGCATTAACTCCGCGGCAGGACAGACGGTGCTTCTGGCGGGAGAAGCGGGCGACGCTTCGCCTTCGCCGTAATAACCGCGCCAAAAAAGGTACGCCGCGTCGTTCAATTTCGTATCCTTTTCCGTTTTTTCCTCTTTCTCTATCTCTTGCAACAGGGACTGGGAAAGGGGGATACCCCGAAAAGGATCCTTCCCCGTGAAGGAACCGGGCTCCGAGCCTCCCTACTGATCAGAGGTTCGAAGGCTGGCCCCCCGAGGGGTTCAACAGCCGCCTCAGATCGCGTGGGCCCTACACCCACTACTGGTCAGAGGTTTGAAGGCCGGCCCCCCGAAGGGTTCCACAGCCGCCTCAGGCTACTCGAGCTCCGCGCCCATTACTGATCAGGGGTTCGAAGGCTGTCCCCCGAAGGGTTCACAGCCGCCTCAGACGCCGAGCGAGGGATGACCAGGGGTACGTTCGATACATAACCAAGGCTCGGGCTGCGCTCCCGAGGTACCCTAGGACATTTCCGAGACCAGCGGGAGCGATCTTGTAATGGAATCTCATCGGAGGGAGGCATCGAGCCCTCGGACCCCGTCGCCAGGGGACCGGGTCCGTCAGATCACCTCTGGGCCCCTAGCCGACCCCTAACGAACGGGGCACGAACGTCCACTCGGATTACCCGCTTGCAGCTCACCGGAGACACCATGTTCGGCGCCCATCGAGGGTAACATGGCGCTTTCCCCCCTCCTCCTTGCGGAAAGGCGACGCAGGGGCGTATGTAAAAAAGCCGAGTCTGTCCCTGATCGTCCTCTCGCCCTGTGCGGAGGCTCGGGGGCTGCTCTCGCAAACCCGGCTCCGGCCGAACCGTTGATAGCGTCAACATACCAGCCCGAGAACTTGGGCCCCGACCGTGCACCCGGGCTACGACCAGTTCGCATGAGGGAACAACCAGACCAGCTGAAGCATTACGCAAGGCATTAAGACCTCGGAGGAGTGAAACCACTCCTCCGAGGCCTCGGGGGCTACACCCGGCGGGTGCGCTCGCGCGCACCCCCCGGAACAAAATGCAACCGAGAAAGGCTGGTCCCCTTGCAAAAAAGTGCGACGAAAGCCTCCAAGCGAGTGCTAACACTCCATTCGAGGCTCGGGGGCTACTATCGGGGACCATAATTAGGGGTACCCTCAAGACGCCTAATTCTCAGCTGGTAACCCCCATCAGCATAAAGCTGCAAAGGCCTGATGGGTGCGATTAAGTCAGGGATCAGTCCGTACGAGCGACTCGATCATGCCTCGCCCGAGCCTAGCCTCGGACAAGGGCAGCCGACCCCGGAGGATTTCCGTCTCGCCCGAGGCCCCCCTCCAACGGCGGACACATCTCCGGCTCGCCCGAGGCCCAGCCTTCACTAAGAAGCAACACTGACTAAATCGCCGCACCGACCGACCGAATCGCAGGAGCATTTAACGCAAAGGTGGCCTGACACCTTTATCCTGACGCGCGCCCCCTGGCAGAGCCGAAGTGACCGCCGTCACTTCGCCGCTCCACTGACCGGCCTGACAGAAGGACAGCGCCGCCTGCGCCACTCCGACTGCAGTGCCCCTTGACAGAGTGAGACTGACAGGCAGTCAGGCCCTGCCAAAGGCACCACAGGAAACTCCGCTCCGCCCGACCCAGGGCTCGGACTCGGGCTAAGTCCCGGAAGACGGCGAACTCCGCTCCGCCCGACCCAGGGCTCGGACTCGGGCTAAGTCCCGGAAGACGGCGAACTCCGCTCCGCCCGACCCAGGGCTCGGACTCGGGCTAGGTCCCGGAATACGGCGAACTCCGCTCCGCCCGACCCAGGGCTCGGACTCGGGCTAAGTCCCGGAAGACGGCGAACTCCGCTCCGCCCGACCCAGGGCTCGGACTCGGGCTAGGTCCCGGAAGACGGCGAACTCCGCTCCGCCCGACCCAGGGCTCGGACTTGGGCTAAGTCCCGGAAGATGGCGAACTCCGCTCCACCCGACCCAGGGCTCGGACTCGGGCTCAGCCCCAGAAGACGACGAACTCCGCTTCGCCCGACCCCAGGGCTCGGACTCTGCCCTGGCCTTTGCCGAACGACCTCCGCCTCGCCCAACCCAGGGGCTCGGACTCGGCCTCGGCCATGGAAGACAGACTCGACCTCAGCTTCGGAGGAGCCTCCACGCCGCCCGACCTAGGGCGTAGGCCAGCCATGTCAACAGGAAGCGCCATCATCACCCTACCCCGAGGCGACTCGGGCCGCAGAAAACAAGACCGGTGTCCCATCTGGCTAGCTCCGCCAGATAGGCAATGATGGCGCCCCGCAAGCTCCGTGACGACGGCGGCTCTCAGCTCTCTTACGGAAGCAGGAGGACGTTAGCAAGGACTCAACCACTCCGACAGCTGTCCCTCCGCCAGGCTCCGTTGCTCCTCCGACGGCCACGACATCACACCAGCTGGGTGCCAAGATCTCTCCGGCTGCCACATCGGCATGTACTTAGGGCGCTAGCTCTCCCCCGCTAGACACGTAGCACTCCGCTACACCCCCATTGTACACCTGGATCCTCTCCTTACGCCTATAAAAGGAAGGACTAGGGCCCTCTTAGAGAAGGTTGGCCGCGCGGGGACGAGGACGGGACAGGCGCTCTCTTGGGGCCGCTCGCTTCCCTCACCCGCGTGGACGCTTGTAACCCCCTACTGCAAGCGCACCCGACCTGGGCGCGGGACGAACACGAAGGCCACGGGATTTCCACCTCTCTCACGCCCGTCTCCGGCCACCTCGCTTCCCCCCTTCGCGCTCGCCCACGCGCTCGACCCATCTGGGCTGGGGCACGCAGCGACATTCACTCGTCGGCTTAGGGACCCCCTGTCTCGAAACGCCGACAAGTAAAAATTTCTTGTTGATTCACAGCTCCAAGTAATTAAAAAATAAATAAAGATGCATTCAGTAATTCAGTAAGGTACAAACATATATCACATTTAGTAAGCTTGTATATATAATGTTCAACAGATGGCAACTACTTTAGCACTTAAAAAAGAGAGTAGAAAATAACACCATAGGTCACATCCTCTAAAGGAATAAGCACATGTACCATTTTTTATTTCTGAAAGTTAAACAAAGTCAGAGGAGATCTTCATGCCGCTAGAGCTTTAGTCCCCGCTGCTCCAGTACCTAGCTCACCGCCATCTCCTCATACATTACACTGTAATCAGAGCATATAGATTCATCAATATGTAATCAGAGCATTACAGTATGTTCTAGGACCCCCGCCCCATGTACCTCCTCTCCATTAATACTGTAATCAGGGTGATCTGTATGTGCATGTTTCATTCGAGTTACCAAAAATTTAGGTATTAGTCTTCCAAAACTTGCAAAGTACCTCTTGCTGAATCTAAAGCACATAAGGAGCAGCAAAAAGCTAAAATGATTTCCCTAGATAAGCTTCTTAGTTATGTTTAGGAAATGGAAACTAAAACATATAGATTCATCAATTATGTTCCCATAGCCACACTATTACATTCCAAAATGGAAAAATGGGATAAAATGGAAAGCAGAGCACATACCACTTGTTATATCCTTCAGAGGAGTCACCTGTCAGGGAGGTCAGGAACCATGTTAGGGGTGGGCATCGACGGTTTGGGATGCGAGGATGGCAACTGTCATAAAGACAGATTCGCAGCGAGGGCGCCACATGCTACAGAGGGTTGAGGGATGGCCGCTGTCAAAGGTGAGTGCCTCCTGATGCTTGGATTTGATGGGTGGGAGGAGACAGACGGTTGCCCGTTGATGGAGGTGGACTTGAGCGTATCCGCGCCATGGCTCGCCGCCATCTCCGATGCGGTCGCCGGAGCCCCTCTACTCCGCGCTCCTCCTCCTCGTCGGTGCTGGTTGCCTGCTGCTGGCGCTAGGGTTTAAGGAAGTTGGAGGGACAACATCACGGCGGCGGCTGCAGCCTGTAGAATGACATATCGAGTAAGGATTCCGGGCACGAGAAGAGTCTCACTCGAGGAAGGGAGGAGAGGGGGGCGAATGAGATACCGACGACGACGGTGAGTGATCCGCGAGGGAGGTGGGGATGAGAAGGAGAGAAGGGTTTAAACGCGATGCACTGTCCCTCCAGTCGCTTGAGTATGGCGTCCGTGGACTACCTTCTGGCGCCCGAGCACCGCCTCCCCGCGACGTTCGAGGACGCCGCCGACGCCGTGATTAGGGGAAGCGAGACGCGCGTGATGCGGGACAGGGGGGCGACAACTACTGATCGGCGGGACAGGGGGCGTGATTAGGGGAGGGAGGAGGCGGCAGTCGTGGATCGGTGGGACAGGGGGCGGCAGCCGCGGATCGGCGGGCATGGGGCGCGTGATTAGGGGAATGGGGAGGCGGATCGGCGGGGGCCGTGGGCGGGATGCGGGGCGAGATACGCTAGCGGCAGAACGTGATGTGGCTGTGAACGCCTACGATAGGCACTTAAGTAGTAGTAGAGATTTTGATTTTGCTAATTCTGTTGTTTTAAATATCAAAATGTATAAAGGGGATGAGAGAGGAACTCTATATATAGAGGATCCATTAACGTCCTCTATATTTATATTTATTGGACATTTTAGAGGACACTAAGACATAAAAGAGAGAAATCTTCTCTAAAATTTAGATTACAGGGCGCTTTAGATATACTGCTCGAGAGAGTCCTACTGCAGCGCACTGCGCACTGGGGCTTGTCTCGTGCCGCGCCGCGCATGGCGGCACCCCGTGGCACCGGAGGAGGGGGGAAAAAGGCTTGACTTTCCCTGTCAGGTGCTAATGCCCGTGTTTGTCGCCTCGCCTGCCTTCGCCTTTGCCTCCTGCTCCTCCAGTCCTCCTCTCGCGGCGGTCTCGCCGAGTCGCCATCGCTCCATCCACGGGGGAAGGGCCTACTCGCCCAACCCGACCGCCCAAACTGCGACAGCGAAACAAAGGAGCTCGAATGCCACGAATTTCGGCTGGTCCCGCCCGTCGTTTTTTTTTATCCGCGATACTGGGGCACACACGCAGTCACGCAAGTACGCACGGCATTCGCAACTCGCAACCCACAAAAGGCCACGGTGACCGCTGCCGGACTAGCCTGCCGCACAACGATCCGGGCGCGCCCGTCCCTGGCCCAGAAGACCCCAACGCCGGGCGCGCGTCCCCATCCGTCCGTCGCGCCGGGGTATCTATCGCGGCGTCGTGGGGTCGGAGCTCCGGGTCCGGGGCCGGGAAGGCGGGAAGCAGGGCGCAAGCGCAATGGTGGAGATAGGGAGCCGGGTACGGGGGTTCCTGCGGAACCGGTGGCTGGTGTTCGTGGCGGCGATGTGGATGCAGTCCTGCGCCGGGGTCGGCTACCTATTCGGCAGCCTCTCGCCGGTGATCAAGGCCTCTCTCGGGTACAACCAGCGCCAGGTGGCCGGGCTCGGCGTCGCCAAGGACCTGGGCGACAGCGTCGGCTTCCTCGCCGGCACGCTCTGCTCCGTGCTCCCGCTCTGGGCCGCGCTCCTCGTCGGCGCCGCGCAGAACCTCGTCGGATACGGATGGGTCTGGCTCGCCGTCACGCGCCGTGTCCCCGTGCCCCCGCTCTGGGCGGTGAGATCCCCACGCATCTTCATTTTGTCATCGACGCGTTACTTTTTTTTTCATTGCTTCCTTGTCACTGCGCGTTCGATGCTCATGCTCCCGTTCCATTCTGTTCTTGGGTCTTTTTCCCCGTTCCCCGGCGGGCTGCGGATGCATTGGTTGGTTGCATGTCGCGATCGCCTATGAATCTGTGATCGCTCTACCAACGATTAAACTTCCTTACGTTTTCTTGCCCATGACTGTTGTTGATTGAATCGTGCACGATGCTTCTGTGGAATATATGTTGGAATTTTGGGTTTCCAAATGCAGTCGTCGTTGAAATTCCAAGCTTTCGGAAAACTTCCGTATGGTAGCAGCGTCATACCGTGATGTTCCATACAGACATATAGTTCTGCAGATTTTGCTGCACCTTTGTCAAATATTCTTGCTCACATGGTCTCATAACATGGTGTTACTAGCGTTCAAATCATTTCTAACCATACAAAAGACCGCATGCCCTCGGGCCTCGGGGGGTGCAGAGTAGCACTTGGACTCCTTCACTTAGAAAAGGACGGCTGAGCTGATTCCGTTTGTTTTAGGATACTGCCTAGCTAAACTTTGATGTTTACTGTAGCGTGTCCCATTAAAGCAGAACTATACAGATACAGTTATCGTGGAAATGGATACTCTTTTATAATGCAGAACTTCTCCAAGTTGCATTGAGCAATTTGACATAGGTCCTATTGAATATGGCCAATTGTTGTGCGGGGGCGTGCTTCTCTTGACAATGTGGTCGCTGTCCTGCTTTCCATGTGCCTCCAGCTGTACCTTACTATTATCTAAAATTTCCTGTAGATGCTATGAAATCAGGGTAAATTGTATAATGATTTAACTGTGGTATCTTATTCGTCTCCCTTAATTAATTTGCAATTTAGAACATCAGAGCTGATTAGTCGTTTTATATCAAATACAGTTGCAGGAGGTCACTTGATTTGTTTTCGGGGCACAAAAAATTAAATGACATCATATGATTACTGTTGTTTTCTGGTGTGTGTTAATCTCACACAGCACCCTCACTCTTTTCTATTATACTTTACCACTTTACAAATAGACCCTTCAACTTGTTCATAATACACCAACACTCCCCCTCAAGATGGGCCAAATATATTTAACATTCCCATCTTGTTACATGCCAACTCATTATCCTTAGGACCTAAACCTTTTGTGAGACTATCCGCTACTTGATTACGAGATTTTACATACTTCAACTTCAAAGCACCACTATCAATCTTCTCTTTGATGAAGAACTTATCAATCTCCACATGCTTCATGCGATCAAACTGAACTGGATTATTTGCTATGTTGATTGCTGCCACATTGTCACAATGGAGCAACATTGTCTCATTCTTCAACACTTGAAGCTCCTTCAAGAGACTCTTCAACCATATCATTTCACAAACTGCTAGAGCCATTGCTCTATGTTCAGCCTCTGCAGTGGATCGAGATACCACAGCTTGCTTCTTGCTTCTCCATGAAACCAGATTACCTCCCACAAATACACAATATCCAGAAGTGGATCTCCGATCATCCTTACTGCTCGCCCAGTCCGCATCACAATACCCATCCAAATTCATATGTTGATTTGGTCTAAAACACAATCCCTTGCCAGGGGTTCCCTTCAGGTATCTCAGGATTTGATAAACTATCTTCATATGCCCAGTCTTAGGATCATGCATATACCTACTCACCACACTTACTGCATAAGCAATGTCCGGTCTTGTATGGCAAAGATATATCAAACGACCAACTACCCTCTGATATCTTTCCCGATCTATAGGGTCACCTGACTCAGCACAAGTTTGGTGATTCCTATCAATGGGTGAACCACATGGGCGACACCCAAGCATTCCTGTCTCTGACAAAAGGTCGAGGACATACTTTCTTTGGGAGAGAATAATTCCCTGAGATGATCTAGCTATCTCAATCCCAAGGAAGTATCGAAGTGGTCCAAGATCCTTTACCTCAAAGGCTCTACTTAGCCTTTCCTTCAGTTTCTTGATCTCCTTCGCATCATCTCCAGTGATCACTATATCATCAACATAAACCGCTAGAATAGTGATACACGAGCCCTGATGTTTGTAGAAGACTGTGTGATCTCCATTGCATTGATGATAACCCATATCACACACAACTCGCCTGAATCTATCAAACCACGCACGTGGTGACTGCTTTAGGCCATAGAGCGACTTCTTAAGTCTACACACTTTTCCAATAGTCTGTTTATTTGCAAATCCAGGTGGGATTTCCATATAGACCTCTTCCTTCAGATCACCATGAAGAAATGCATTCTTCACATCCAGTTGATGAAGAGGCCAACCAAAGTTGGCCGCACATGAGATTAAGGTCCTCACTGTGCCCATTTTTGCCACAGGTGCAAAGGTCTCATCATAGTCGATCCCATATGTCTGACTATATCCCTTCGCCACCAGTCTTGCTTTGTACCTGTCAATCTTTCCTTCAGGAGTCTGCTTTACTGTGAAGACCCACTTGCACCCCACCGCCTTCTTTCCTTCAGGAAGGTGAACAAGTTCCCATGTCTTGTTCTTCTGCAGGGCAAGCAGCTCTTCCTTCATGGCATCCTTCCACTTTGGATCCTGTTTGGCACACCTCCAATCCTTCGGAATAGATATTGTTTGTAGAGATGCAATGAAAGTTCTATATGCAGGAGAGACACTAGAGTATGAGACATACTTAGCAATGTCATGTTCATAACAATAACGAGAAGGAGGTTTCCCAGCATTTAATCTAGGAACTCTTCTTTGCGCAAGAGGTAATTCTTCATGTTCAGGAATGGGAGAAATATGGATTGGAGAGACATTACCAGCTGGGTCTGGAGAGGAGTCTGAAGAGAGATATGGGACTGGAGCTTCAACACATCCAGGTTGTGGTTGCTCCCCCTGCTTCTTCGTCCGCTTTCGATAATATACTATAGGTTGCTCCCCCTGTTTGTCATTCACCTTTGCCCCAATGGAACAATCATGTTGCTCCCCTTGTTTCTCATTCAACTTCCCTGCCATAGGACATGGGATTGACCCAACAATCACTGCCTCATCATCCTCTGTCTCCTCCTGAATATCAATAGTTGGATCATCATGATCCCCACTACTTTCATCATCACTCAATATCTGCGTAGTTATCCCTTTCTCCACTTCTGGTGAAATCATACCTCCAACAATCACCCCTCCTGAAGCTCCACTAGCCTCATCACCACTAGCCTCATCACCACTAACCTCATCACCACTAACCTCATCACCACCTCGACCACTATCATCCTCCCCCTCTCTACGGTCCCCTCCATTGACCGGAGAGAAGTCCTCCAGAATTTGATATGAATCAACTTTCTTTCTATAGTATGGGTCTTCCTCACGAAATGTTACATCCATACTCACTAACAATCTCTTATCAATAGGGTCCCAACACTTGTATCCTTTCTGAGTAGATGAATATCCCACAAAAATGCACTTGATTGCTTGAGGATCCAACTTGTTCACCATAGGTCGATGATCTTTGACAAAACAGACACAACCAAAGACCTTTGGTGGAACACGAAAGTCACACTTTCCCAATAGAAGTTCTGCAGGTGATTTCGTATTAAGTATTCTTGAGGGCATTCGGTTGATGAGGTATGTGGCCGTCATTACTGCCTCACTCCACAGATACTTAGGCACATTCATCTGAAACATGAGAGATCTTGCTACTTCCAACAAATGACGATTTTTCCTCTCTGCTACACCATTCTGAGGTGGAGTTCCAGGACAAGTTGTTTGGTGAATGATTCCTTGACCTGACAGATATGATCTAAATTCATTATTCACATACTCGGTTCCATTGTCAGTCCTGATAACCCGAATTCTTGCATCAAACTGATTTGCAACCAGTTTATGAAAGTCTTGAAAGCACTTTAACACCTCGTTTTTATGCTTAAGTATATAGATCCAAGTCATACGAGTGTAACAATCAATAAAAGTGACGTACCACTTTGCACCATTCACAGAAGTGACTGAACAAGGACCCCAAACATCTGAATGTATTAGAATAAACGGTTCACAACTACGAAGACCAACACTAGGATAGGTAGATCTAGTATGTTTGCCAAGTTCACATGCATCACATACAAGTCTACTTTTGTCCACTCCCTTAAACATCATGGGATACAACCGACTTAAGTTCTCAAAAGATATATGTCCTAACCGACGGTGATGTAGTAGAATCTCCTTGCCATCCCCCTCAACAGTTGCTTTCAATGCTGACTCCTCATGACTGATGAACCACAACCCATTATGCCTGACTCCAGTCCCAATCTTTCTCCCAGTACTCTTCTCCTGAAAGACACAAGAATTCTCATCAAATATTACTGTGCACTTGAATTGGTCAATGATTGAACTTACAGAAAGGAGATTGACTGGAAAAGATGGAACATGCAGAACTGATGACAAGCGAAGAGATGGTGTACACGCAACAGATCCTATACCACGGATTTGTTGAGATGTACCATCAGCAATTTGAACTGACTCAGAATGTGTATAAGGAATGTATGTTTTGAAAGGGGTGGACATGCCAGTCACATGCTTTGATGCTCCTGAATCTATGACCCAATCTATGTGATGCCTACATGAGGATGCAAAAGTTTGTGCCTGAGTACCTTCGCCCATGTGGGCGTAGTTGGCAAAGTTACCGAAGGAGTTGGTGGCTTGCCCCTCAGGTGAAGTGAGGCACTCGGAAGACTTGCCCTTCTGCCACTGCTCCCATTGCTTAGCTTGTTCCCCAGATAGAGTAACAGAGAGACTCTCTTCAGTGGTAGCTATGTTGGCCCTGGAGCCACCACGGCCTCTACCACGACCTCCGCGACCTCTTCCATAGCTCCCACGACCACGAGTACCACCTCATCCTCCACGAGATCCTCCCCTTCCACCATTTCCTCTAGGGTTGGGACAATTGTAACTCAGGTGTCCCCTTTCCCCACAATTATAACATTCTCTATCCTCAATTGCAACATATGCTGGCTTCACATGATTACCACTACTCATCACTCGAAGTCTGCTCTCTTCATCTATCATGGCAGACACAACCTCATCCATGGTAGGAAGACTCTCCTGGTGACAAAAGACCGCTCTCCTGCTCTCGAACTCAGAATCCAGATTCTTTAGAAAGTGGGTCACTCTCCTATCCTCTACCCACTTATGAACCATTTGTGCATCCTGTGGGCAAACCATTTGGAGAGGAGCATAATGATCTAGCTTTCCCCATAACTGTTGGAGCTCACTAGCATATTGTTCCACTGGTCTTCCCATCTGCTTTACTGCATCTGCCTTGTTTTGAATTTCCATCATCACCATCACATTCCCCTTTCGAGAGTATATATTACTCAAGGTCTTCCAGATTTGTGATGCAGTACGCATGGCTTCCACCCTCTTGCTAACAGTGGGAGACATGGATGCCAATAACCATGCAACTATCACAGAGTTTGTCGCATGCCAGATTCTCCATTCTGCACCGAGCTTATCAATCGGCTCAACACATGTCTCCTCCAAATAATGCTCCACTCCCTTGCCCCCTAGGAGTACACGCACTCTTCTGAACCAGCTTAGATAATTCTTACTACCTTCTAGCTTCACATCATTAGGCACAAGTTCCAACTTCAACTCAGATGTACCTGTATTTGCCCTAGCACCAATCAACCCTAACCCCATGAGCTCCTGGATCATACTTCTCATTTCACTCATCATCTCACTCTTTGTAATCCCTCCTGAACCACTACCATCAATTTCTGTCTTCTTCGTAGCCTCCTCTGTACTCATTTTCACAGAAGCACAGAGTCACACACTCGACTCCTTTCTCGCAGCCTCTCGAGCTCTCTACTCCACTCGTAGACCTCGTCCTCCTCTCCTCCTGTTTCAGCCTCCGTGTAGACAGGACGCAAACAAGTCAGCAGCAGCTCGTTTGTCAGAGTGGCGCAGTGGAAGCGTGGAGGTGGCAGGGCGCTGCGGTTGGCGACTCGGTGCGGTCTGCTGCTGGTGACCGCGCGGCTGCGACTAGCCGGCCCACGCGGAGACGGTGAGCCGGAAGCAGCAGCGCGGGCGGTGAGCCGGAAGAAGCAGCAGCAGCGCGGACGGTGAGCCGGAAGCAGCAGCAGCTCTTTGCTCTCACCACTCCCTTGCCTTCCAGCGGTGGGGCTGACTGCGCTCGACGGGAGCAGGCGGCGCGGCTGCGGGCGTCGGGGCGCGCGCGCTTAGCGGCGCGTGGCGCGGGCGGCGTACGGCGCGCGCGTCGGGGCCGGCGGCTGCGCGCGTCGGGGCACGGGCTGCGGGAGCGGCGGCGGGCTGCGGCGGAGAGACCTAGCTCCGTATACCATGTTGTTTTCTGGTGTGTGTTAATCTCACACAGCACCCTCACTCTTTTCTATTATACTTTACCACTTTACAAATAGACCCTTCAACTTGTTCATAATACACCAACAATTACATATTTGTTAAGAAAGTATTCCTTACAGCTGCAAGAGGCGTTCTGGTTAATGTTGTCATTATAACTTGTGCTATTGAAGTACCTTAGATCAAGGTAAGGTTCCAGGGGAAAAAATGGTTAAAGATATTTGGGGGTGAGGTGGGAGGGGGGGGGGGGGGGAGGGGGGGGGCAATATATGAAATCAAGTGTGTGCCTTTTACCTGACGCTGGCGAAAGGCCATCTAGCCTACTGGTTAAAGGCTTCTATAAAAACTCCCTTGATGCATCCGCTCTTGGGTTACACTGTTAGGCTATTGCAGAGTGGGCGGTTGACATCGGCTCATTAGTGATGGGGATAGGGTTCAGGGATTTTCTCGGTCAGGACCATTGTTTCGGTCTCTTTTTAGTATAATACTTGGAGGACGCTCATTCCCTCCTCGGCCGAGTTTTTTTACCTGACGTTATACTAGCGTCATGCCCAATTGTGACTGTACATTTTGGCTCAGGATCCCAAGTTCCTAATCAGCTTTTGGTCTCCAAAACTGGTCCTTTTGCTAAACACCACGTGGGCAACATGAAATTGTTATTGATTTTTTATATTGATTGACTTGAATTGCCTTTATGTGGACTGTGTACTAAGTTTTTTCATTCTTCCCCAGATGTGCATTCTAATCTTCATCGGTAACAATGGTGAGACATACTTCAACACTGCTGCACTTGTCTCATGTGTTCAGAACTTCCCCAAGAGCCGTGGACCAATTGTTGGTATCCTCAAAGGATTCGCTGGATTAAGTGGAGCAATTCTAACACAGATTTATGCAATTGTGCACTCTCCTGATGATGCTGCGCTGATCTTCATGGTTGCAGTTGGCCCAACAATGATTGTTATAGCTTTAATGTTCATTGTAAGACCTGTTGGAGGCCACAGACAAGTGCGGCCTTCTGATAACACAAGTTTCACATTTGTATACAGTGTCTGCTTGCTCTTGGCCGCTTATCTTATGGGCGTCATGTTATTGGAAGACCTTGTCGACCTAAGCCAGTCAGTGACTGTCTTGTTGACCATCGTCCTAATAATATTTTTATTAGTTCCAATAGTCATCCCAGTTCTACTCAGCTTCTTTTCGGATGATGATGAGACTCTGCATGCACTACTGTTGCCATCACCTCGGAAAGAAGAACCAAGTGCATCAACATCTTCCGAAGAGCAACAGGAGGTTATACTCAGCGAGGTGGAGGATGAAAAGCCAAAGGACGTTGATTTACTTCCAGCGTCAGAGAGGCAAAAAAGGATAGCAGAACTGCAGACAAGGTTATTTCAGGCAGCTGCTGATGGTGCTGTCAGGGTTAAGAGAAGGAAAGGTCCACGGAGAGGAGAGGATTTCACACTGATGCAAGCGCTCATCAAGGCAGATTTCTGGCTTCTGTTTCTCTCTCTTCTGCTGGGCTCTGGATCTGGTCTCACCGTGATTGATAATCTTGGGCAAATGAGCCAGTCGTTGGGTTACGAGGAAACTCACATCTTTGTGTCAATGATTAGCATCTGGAACTTTCTTGGACGCATCGGTGGAGGGTACTTCTCAGAGATCATTGTCAAGTAAGACTGCTATGCTTCTTTGCTTAATAGAATTTATTTCACATGCCATCTTATAAATAATATTTTGTTTTCAAATGCTTTTTTGGCAGCATAGTCACCTTCCATGTTGACATATGTTTTGACTACATCTGTTACGAAATGTTGGTTGTTTTTAGTTTTGTCCTAAGTCATTTTTTTTCTAACTTGGATAGAAAAATGCATCGCCATCTGCACATCTTTGTTCTCTGACCCTTTTGCACTCCTTCCCTGTTTCCAGAGACTATGCGTACCCAAGGGCTATCGCGCTAGGAATAGCCCAAATCCTGATAGCGATCGGGCACTTCAACTTCGCCATGGCGTGGCCCGGGACAATGTACGTCGGCACGCTGCTCGTGGGGGTAGGCTACGGCGCGCACTGGGCCATCGTGCCAGCCGCGGCCTCTGAGCTGTTCGGGGTGAAGAACTTCGGGGCGTTGTACAACTTCCTCACGGTCGCGAACCCGGCCGGCTCGCTGGTGTTCTCGGGGGTCATCGCCAGCGGCATCTACGACGCCGAAGCAGCGAAGCAGGCCCAGCAGCGCCACAGCACCTCTAAGCTGCTGGCGACGAGTGGGAGAGTGGTGAGCGTAGTCTCTGAAGCAGCTCCGGCGCTGAAGTGCGAGGGCGCCATCTGTTTCTTCCTCTCGTCCCTGATCATGGCCGGGTTCTGCGTCGTCGCGTTCGGCTTGAGCTTGATCCTGGTCTATCGGACGAAGGTCGTGTACGCAGGTCTGTATGGGAAGCCGCGTACTTGAAAGATCTAAACCCTCAAGGGCCAGATGGCGTGGATGTACAGGCAGTGTTGTGTCTTCCCTTCGTTCTGCACAAGTTCTTTGAGAGTAGAACATGCTGCTGAATGCTGATGCACCTGAGCCATAGAAGGTGCAGATGGGAGGTTCATTGTAAAGTTTACAACGAACGAAGTATACGGAGGTCGAAAGTTCGCGGTGGAAATGCTGTATTTTGCTCAAATTTTGCTGTATTTTTAGTTGCGAGAAGCTGTATACGTATGTAATAAGTACGCCAGAGTGGAGGCCGAAAGAACGTATTCTTTTATGATTTGTTGAAACTTGAAACCGAAATGAATGAACACTAGAATCAGAAATTCAGAGTTGTGCCCGTACGGTTAGTGCTGCAACTTGGGCCGTGCCGGCCCGGCACGAGCCTATCGTGCTTCGGGCCTCAGTTAGTCGGGCCTAGCTAGCACGAAATAGAATCGGGCCGTGCCTTACTGGGCCTGGTGAGTAGAAATAAGGCCCAGCACGGCCCTAAAGCACGGCGGGCTTTCGTGCACGTAATTAAGTTTCTATCTCGGTCGCCGTGGGGAGATCAGGAGATGGCCGTTGGGCTGGCGCCTCGGGAGATCCGGAGATGGCGCTTGGGATTGGCCGCTGGGCGCCTGCCTGGGCGGCTGGGCGTGCGCGGTGCATGGCCGCTAGCATGCATGGCCGCTGGCCGCTGGGACCGCTGGAGTCGCTGGACGCCGTGCCTGGGAGTGGGCGCGTGGCCGCAGGACCGCTGGACGCCACGCCTGGGAGTGGGCGTGCGCGGTGCATGGCCGCTGGTGGCGGCTGGCGGAGAAGACGAGCGGCGGCCGACGCCTTGGGAGTCGAGGCGAGAATTGGAGACGGGCTGACGCGTGGGAAAACGAGTAAACCTAATTAAATGGCCGCCGACGCTGGATCGGGCTGTTTCCGTGCCGGGCCAGCACGAGCACGGCCCACAACAACGTGTCGGGCCTGGTAGCACGACGGGCTGATATTTAGAGCACGGCCCAGCCCGTGATTCGTGCCGTGCTAGCCCGAATTTAAACCAGTCGTGTCGGGCCGGGCCTTTTTCCATTATTCACGGGCCGTGCTCGGGCCGGCCCTTTAGGTACGACCCAAACTTTTAGGACTACGTACGGTTTCAACAGAAAGGTAAAGCAAAACAGTCGGAGAATTGAATAGGAACTTGGGATCCTGGGCAAACAAAGACTGAAAAGTAAGTCAAAGTGATTTTTCCCCTTCCATTCAAGCCTTCCTGAGATCTTTTGTTTGCCCTGTTTTTTGTCTGATGAAAGACTGAAACTCATGTATTTTCGTGGGCTTTCAAGGAACTCATGTGAATGAAGATTCTTTCCCTGCCACTGCCAGTGACCATTAAAGAAAGGAATATGTAGAGTCAGGAATTGGTAATCTATCTGTGTTTGTGTAGTTCTTTTCCCTGCATATGACCTTGATGTTTTCAGTTTTTAAAATGATGCTATTGTACTGTTTTGTTACTGACATCATTTTACCTTTATAATGTTTATTACTTGTCAGTTAATCTGATAAATCCATATCCAGCATTATCTTTGAAAAAGGTAAATCAGAGAGGGAGAAGAGAACCATGGAAGGGAAGAGGTTCATCTGATATTTTGGGTTAAGTGGTGACACGGCTGCAGTCTGCAGAAATAACGATGTCTGGTTAATTTTTTGAAGGATCAGGAGGGGGGAAACCCCTACTGCGCATTTTATTAGGAAGCGAAAATTAAAGGTTAGGCCCTGGTCCTTTTACAATCAATAAAAAGAAGAGAGAAAAAGAAGAAGAAGGAAAAGAAGAGCTATTTCTATATTTGCCACAAATTTAGCCAGTTCGGGATTGAGGTGTCGAATTCTCCCCGTGCTCTGTGAATGATTAGTCGCAATTCTCTACTAAATTCCTAAGTACAGCGGAGCACGGAGGGATCTCTGTTTGAGAACAGCCACTCGTTTCGGCTTTTCCAGATACTCCAAGTCATAAGAATAGTGATCTCCATTGAGAAAGGAACGTTGAGCTGGTGTTTGAGGTTCACAGATGCCTCTTCCGGGTTGGAAATTCTGGGTGGGGTGATGCCAATTGAGTTCCAGCAGGCTTTCGCGAAGTTGCATCTGAGGAAAAGATGATAAAGGGTTTCCTCTCTTTGCCAAAGGCAGTTTTCGCAAGAATAGGAATCTAGCTCCATGTTTCTCCTTCTCAGCATATTTCTGGTGTTTAGCCTGTTCTTAAGCCACAGCCAATAGAAGACTTTATGCTTAGGCTGACACTTACTTTTCCAAACTAGTTTGTAGATAGGATGAGTCTGCATCTGGCCCATGAAAGATCTGTAAGCTTTTTGGGACGAGAATTTGTCCGATCCCCAAATGTACTTCCAGCGGTCATGAACATTATTAAGAATAATTTGCTCCCAAGACTCCTTGAGTACCAGAAATTGATGAAACGCTTGATCAGAGACAGGTAAATGAAAGAGATCATGAAACTGCTCATGATCCTTGACCTCTTTGATAGTCATTTTTGAGTTCTTGGCAAAGGAGAAGAGCTCTGGGAAAATATGCCTCGGGATGCCCTGACTCCACTGATCATCCCAGAATGAAATAGATCTGCCATTGCCAATGACGGGGGTAGCCAGTCCTTTGAAGTTTGGCAGAAGCTTTACAATGCTCTTCCACCAGAAAGATCCAACGCTTCTATTACCAGGGAGACCTCGAGTAAGATAGTAATTGTTCCAGACCAGCTGGACCCAAGGTAAGTCGCTTTGGTTGAAAAATTTATGCAAAAATTTGATTAGAAGAGCCTCGTTCTGCGTTTCTAATCGAAGAACACCCAGGCCACCATTCACTTTCCTTCGAGTGACCGAATTCCAAGCAATCGAAGGTGGCCTCTTGGAGTTGATGTCATTTCCTCTCCACAGGCAGTGCTTTCTGAAAATATCAATTTCCTTAATGATGGTTTTAGGAATCTTGAGCGTGCACATGAAGAACATTGGTAGGGCTGAGAAGACCGAACATTGGCCTCTTGGAGTTGATGTCTGGTTAATTGATGATCCAGTTGTTTCTTCAGGCTCTTGGAGAATCAGTTCTGATGGGTGCAGTTTATAATCGCACATGAAGGTTAGTATACCTTGACAGCATAGAATCATCAATCAGGAAGCGAAGACAACGGCTAATTAAGATGGTGAGCAATCTCAGGCTTCTGGTTCTTAAACTATGTGTTTTGTAATGACTTGTTTCGAACTTCTAGAAGTCAGCTGGATGAATAAATATTACTCTCTATTCTATGCTAATGAGCTCCTCTCAGGCCGGGTGGTTAGTTAACGTTTTCAAAGGCTTGCTGTTCATTCCTAATGCTGGACTCTGTACCTCAGCCTTCATCATATGGTTTACTCGATAAACATGTTTTGATATCTTATAGTAACTTCTTTAGAACTTCTAGAAGTCAGCTGGATGAATAAATTTTACTCTCTAGTCTATGCTCATGAACTCCTCTCATGCCGGTGGTTAGTTAATTTTCTAAAGGCCTGCTGTTCATTCCTAATGTTGGACTATGTACCTCAGCATTCATCATCGGCCTGATTGGGTGCCGGCGGCCTCGGCGACTGGTTGGCACGGATCTGCACTGGTTGAGACGCTCATGTTTGGCTTATCCACACATGCAGGCTAACTAGTGTAAAAAAACCTTGCCTGCAGCCGCGCGTACAGGCTCCTGCACTGTTGTGCAGCCAACACACAAACACGGCGCAAGGGGCTGGGTCCAATCACGCGGCATATGGTTTACTCAATAAACATGCTCTGATATCTTGTTCTCTTCTCTTTCATGTGCCAAAGTTCTTCAAACTGGCCAACCAATTAATCAACAACATCCACTTCTCTTTTGGAATTGCAGTTTTATCGACCTCAATTATTCTGCAGATGATCATTATTTCAGAAGAAAATTAAAAATAAGATCATGTGGCAGCATTGCACTTAGACAAAACCGAGCCCGAGCCAAAGTAACCTTTTCTTTATTATATTGGCCGTGCATATAGTCAGATTAACCTTTTTCAATTAAAAATCTTCAAGTTGTTCATGGTATTACACTCTTCAGTCTGTACAAAAATTGCACCCAAAAAAAAGTAAGGTAAAAAGGTTATTAAAGAAGAAAAGAAAAAAAAGGAAGAAACAAACAGAGGAGAAAGAACACCTTCAAGCTTTGGCAAGTGTATGCAACAAAAAAAGAAGAAAAAGAAAAATGATCAATCATCAATCTCAGTATACGCATCTCGATCGAACTCCAAACAGCATGAGCTTGAGATAATCTGGATTACAAACGCTGCTGCACGCAGGAGAGGCCTCTACTAATGGTTGAAGGCAGTGCAGACTCTTCTGATCTCTCCGTCCTTCCCCGTCTTCACCCCTAGCCTCCCCAGCTTGAGCATGGCGGCGACGAAAGCATCGAAGAAGTCCTTCTGGCTGGCGGCGAACATGTCGACGATGGGCCTGGTCGCCTCGTCGGCGTAGAGCACCTGGTCGGAGGTGAAGAGCCCCAGCCCGTCCTGGAGGTTGGCGTAGTAGGCGTTGTCGAACCTGATGGGGCTGACGGGGTCCATGTTGACGGCGATGGTGGGGCCGACGTCTATGGGGCACGCCTGCTTGAGCTGGTACGCGTAGGCGGGGTTGAACGACGGGTCCGTCCGCGCGCCGCCGTAGCTGTAGAGCCTGTCGGTGAAGCGGCTGCAGTGCGCGAAGCCGACGGTGTGCGCGCCGGAGAGCGCGACCATGTCCACCTCCGTGAAGCCGTTCCGCTGGAACACCGGCGTGAGGTCCTTGACGTGCATGTCCGGGTCCGGCAGCTTCCCCTTGACGTCGCTGGCCCTGGAATCGAGCCCGTCCAGACGGCCGAGCTCGACGCGCCAGTAGGGGCCATCCGCCTGCATTGCCAGTTCGTCACCACCGAATACCGATACGTCACCAGCTGGTCGAGGGACGACGACGGGACTGACTGACGGACTCGAGACATGAAGGGGGTGGTGACGGCGGTTACCAGGTAGACGACGTCTCTGGCGGCGAGCGCGATGATGTCGGCGCAGGACACCACGCCGGGGCACCTCTTCTCGACGGCCGCCTTGACCCGGTTGATGGTGTCGAAGCCGTCGCCGGCGAGCGACTCGTTGTCCGGCGCGTCCTTCTCGGCGTCGTTGTTCTTGGACGCGATCAGGACGGCGGCGTCGCAGCCCTGCGGTTGAGGTGGGTGGAGGTGGGGGGAACGGCAGGGCACATTATTTACTTGTTTCTTTTTCTATTCTTTTCTATTGTCTTAGTAGGAATTATTACAAAAGCAATGTAATAGCTGCGATAACGATTTCAAGATGCCAGCTGCTTGCTTGTCACGCGTCACCAGAAAAAAAAAAGATTAAAAGAAAAGGGTGAGAGAAAAAGACTGGACTAAGAAGAAGATGCCAGCTGCTTGCTTGTCAGGATGCCACTAGCAGCTGTGTGTGTGAGAGAGAGAGGCAGAGGCAGCAAGCAGCATCTTGGTCATATTCTTGGCACCATGCATGCAAGATGGAACCAGCTGTCGAGCTGCATACAACCAGTCTGAAAAACCGAAACCAAACCACAGTCCACAGCTGCAAGTGAGTTGGTGAAACATGATTGAGATCTGGCTGCCAAAGCAACTGCGACGATTTTCAGAACCCGGCAAACAGATGGTTTTCGGCGGGTCGACGCGCTCGGGATTCGGGGGGCGTGGTTTCTGACGAGAAGGCAGGGCACGCCGCTGCCGCTGCCGCTGCTCGGCTGGCATTTGATAATCCGGAAGGGCGGGTGAAAAGCCGCGTCGTCACATGCGCGCAACCGACGACCACGCGGGGCTCTCGAGCTGTTGTTCGCTTGCGTCCCCGGCCGGCCAGCTAAACAAACACTGCCTGCCCTTGCCCTGTAGCGGCCCGTGCAGTAGCTTTTGGCAAGCCCCATTTCCTTTTCTTTCTTTTCAGCACGATTCAGAAGAGCAGCACAGGGCTCGCGATTGAGCCAAGCCAATGGAGGAGAGGAACTGGCTGGGAAGCAAAGAGGCAGGCGACAGACAGCCCATGTTATCTGACTGGAAAAAGCAGTGCGCAACTTGCAACCAATGACGGCTTCCTGGATTGAACAGAGGAAAAGGAGACGGCGACAGAGAATGGTTCTGATTTCCTCCACAACAGAGCAAGCTTGAGAGCCTGAGAGAGGATGGTGAGAGTGGGGAACTAAACTCTGCTGTTAGCACGCAGCCACGCACGAACCATATAGATCAGCTGGGAACCAAACGATAGAAATAGAATCAAATGCGGTAGCAGTAGATCAATAAGAGCGTTGGAATTGCGCATCTCGGAGCAAGCAAAGGACTGCACGAGCCACGGACGAGTGCGGTGCGGTGCGGTGGAAGCAAATTAGGAAGAGGAGGACAGGAGTAATAAGCTCGACCGAGGGGGAGGGGGAGGATTTCGCTCACCCCGACCATGCAGTCGTGGAAGACGAGGCGGAGCGTCGCCGGGATGGTGACCACCGTCTCGTTCTTCTTCCTCGCCACCTCGTACCGCACGATCGACTCCAGGCCCGGGCAGCTGTCCTTGTAGTAGTCCGGCGACAGCGCGGCCGCCACGCGGGGCGGCGACGGCATCGAGGCCGCCGCCAGGAGCGCCGCCAGCACCGCCACCGCCAAGGACGGCACGCCGCCGCTGCCTCGCCGTCGCTTCTCCATGGCTGGCTGGCTGCTGGCTGCGCGCGGTTGCGGCGCAGTGGATGCCTGCTAGCTGGCCCGAGCGGCGGGGTAGAGGTGGAGGAGGAGAGATGCGGCGGAGCTGGGACGAAAGTCGCGGCGGGGTGGAGCGGAGCGGCCTATGGTCGCGGGCAGCGGGGATGCCGGGGGGACGGGGGTGAATGGAACGGAAAACAAAACGCTTTATAGCACTGAGCCAGTGACTCGATGAGAGAAATGATTGGCCTTTTATAAATAATAATGTATAATAAATAAAGCTCCTCAGGCTAAATTAGAACGGTTCTAAGACTCTCTCTAGCAGCGGTGACTTAGTGTAAAACAGGAGACGAAAAATATAATAACATTTTTTGACATTATTTATAGATTGTAGTTTAAAATAGGGATAAGATAGAGGATCTATTAAGATAGCCTAAGGAGCTAAACTGCCATTGTGTGCTATGGTTCAACACTTCACTTTTAATCTGTTTTAGCGCTCCTGCTCAATCACCAAGCACTAAAGTTTATCTAAAGTTGTAGTGCTTAGGCTACTCACAATGAGGATTTCATGTCTCTGTTTTCAAAAATGCCACATCAGATTTATGGATGGATGAAATACCCTCTCTCAATAGAGAGTTTCATCTCACTATTTCATATGTCAACATACTTCTTAAATGTTGCATATAAATAACCAATAGGATTTACTCAATTATATGAAGATGAAACAAAACACTCTCAGCGGAGGTTTCACACAGTTTCCAAGACATTGGAAACGAGTTAACATGGTTTCATCCCCGTGAAACTCCATGAAACTCTTCCTTCTTAAATGATGTGACATGTCATCAAAATAGCTGACGTGGCAAGCTAATTAATACATGAAACACCTCATAAAACCTCTATTGTGAATAGCCTTATCACCATAAATCCAAACATGCTCTAAATGTTTTTTTTAGAAAAAAAAAGGAATAGGTTATGTGAGGAGCTCCAGAGCAGTTATATGTTGCATATAAGCTCTTGATTGTGCTAGCATGCAGTCATACTTATCTAGATTTCTTTCTTTCTCTTTTCTTTTCTCCTTAAAAAAGGGCTACCGTCGTAGCAAAAGGTGAATGAAGAGGGGCATCTTTATCTTCGTGGTGTCGGGGAAAAAGTTTGTGCTTTAGCGTCCCCTAGAGGCCCAAAGCATGGTCTCTCGCTACTACGACTAGATCACCCTTTAAGGTAGTTCCCGAACAATGCACTAACCAAAATGTACACTATTAGTTTGTGATTTCTATAGAATGATTTTTACAGGCTATTCGCTATTCGGTCACTATAGCCATCTAGGTCCTTTTCAGATTGTATCAGAGTCACTAACATAGTTAATTTCAAGGCCTAACAATCTACGGTGTAAAAGATGGCAACCGATCATGTTGGCTGGCGAGCCGCATCACTTTGACGGGACAAATTATGCATGGTCGTTAGAAGGAAATAATGTATTTGCATTTGAAGGCTAGTTTTTTTTTTTTTTTGCTAGAAAATTGGGGATGTTATGTGTGTTTTTTTTAGTGCTTGATCTAAAGGATCCAGCACCAAGAGAGGAGAAAAATTTTGCGATTAAATGTTCAAGCTCTAAATGCGAAGCTATGAAGCATTTGTTCCGAAGTTCTTTGAGTCAATCAAAGGCTTGGAATTTACACATGGGGGTTTGGAGAATGCTTGAGGACTCAATATCTTCAAAGATAAGTACATATGCAAGATTGGAGATGCCAGAAGGTGAGTGTGTGTGTCAGAGATATGATGTTCCATAGGCTCAGTTTCATTGTAAATGAAGCTAGCTAGGAACTTTAGGTCAGAAGGTGGACGGCGATGACTTTTTTTCATTGATTCTTGAGACGTTTGCCTTTCAATATTTTTTTTCCTCTCTTTCAATCCAGAGGAAGAAAAAAAACACTCTGGAAGAAGGATGGCGACAAGAACTGTGGTCGTCAAACTCACGGAGAGAAACAGGAAACCGTGAGGCGTGTGGACGCACGCAGACGCGACCCCAGTTTCAGCCTCGGATCCCGCGGGGTCACGTCCTCGACCCGTCTTCACCACCATACTGCTTTGCTGTGCTGTGCTGTGCTGCAATTTGGATTTGGGCGTTGGCTCAGCGGCAGCGCTACGCTACTGCCTACTGCTCGGGGCGTCGGGTGTTTGGCCTCCTGGTTCTCTGGTCTCTGGCTCTCTGCTGCGACTGCTCTGCTCGCACAAGACCAGCTGACGTGTCTGCTCGAGTTTTACGTGGTCTTTGGATGGCAACGGCTGTTCCCTGTCGCTTGCTAGATCACGCCACCCTGACACTGATACGCGGTAGCTGTGTTACTTCAGGCATCGCCGTCTATCGCGGACGGAACTGCGTGCAGTGCAAGCTATCCGAGGCAGGCATCAGGAGCCGTTATGCTCCGCGCCCGCCTCTCTGTCTATCGGCGGTTGTGATAACGCGGAGCAGAGCAGTTACGCTCATCATTGCCGTGTGGTGGTGGTCAATCGGTCCCATGATGATGATCTCAGCGCAGGAACTAGGCAGCGTTGGGGCGGCAGCACATGGGCCTGGCTCAGAGTCACAGCTGCTGCTGCTCCACGGCCAGCTGCCGATGCATCAGCGTCCACGTCTCAGCGGGGGTCAGCTGGCCAGGTAATAGAGAAACCGCTAGCCCTGCCGAAGAAATCGATCACGAGACGTCGTCGTGGTCGTGACTCGTGATCGTGATCCAGGCAGGCCGAGAGGAGACGTGCGCGCATGCATGCTGCTGCCCGCCAGCCGAGCCCCCAGCCCCAGGCAGGCCAGGCCAGCCGTGGAGAGGAAAGGAAGACCCCAACAAAAAAAAAAAAAGGCCACGGATTAATGCCGCGCACGACATGGGTAAAGTAAAGCGCCCGCGTCGCGTCGCGTCGCGCGCACGACATGGGTAAGCGTCCCTCACTCCTCTTTGACCGTCGGCGTGCGCCGGCCGCGTCGGCGCCCGTCCGTTGTCGTGCCAGCGTGTCATCACACCACACCACAAGGCTTCACGCAGTGTGTCTCTCTCGCCTCCTCCATCAACATCAACAATCCTACCTTAGTCAAATAGAGTTCAAAATTTAGCCGATAAGCTGACTAGGCCCTCGCAGTCATCCTTTATGCCACAAAGAAATATTTTGTATGGTGTAGTAGTGTTGCATGAGACGTTACACGAGCTACGTACCAAAAAAAGAAGAAAAACTAAATGGTGTAACTTTGAAGTTGGATTTTTTAGAAGGCATATGATTAAGGTTAAATGGCCTTTCTTGCAGCAAGTTCTAAGAATGAAGGGGGTTCGGTAACGAATGATGCTCCTGGATCAATCAATCACTTTACCTCAAAATGAAGTTTAAGTATCAGGGTTAATGACAGTTTAGGGAGATTTTTCCAATCTAAAAAAAAGGACTACGGCAGGCAGGGTGATCCCATGTCACCTCTTCTATTCAATTTAGTGGCTGACATGCTCGCCATTTTTTATTGATAGAGCAAAAAAACTGCAGGCCAAGTTAGGCTCTGTTCGGTTTTTAGGGATTGGAGCTCCGGATTGATTCCTAGCCGGATTATTTCTCTAATTTATATAGATTTTAATGAGCTGGAACGGATCCTGGTTTATTCCTATACAACCGAGCGCGCCCTTAGAGGGGTTCAATCTCATTTGGTAGATAAAGGATTGTCTATTCCTTCAACATGCGGATGATACAATCCTGTTTTATGAATCATGCTTTGCTTTAAGCAGTTAATATGAAACTGCTATTATGTGCTTTTGAGCAGCTTTTCTGGGCGCAAGATAAATTTTAACAAAATTTTTTTGCTATGGAGAAGCTAAACACTTTGAATTTGAGTATACGGAGCTGTTTCGGTGTGCAAAGGGGCAATATCCATTTTCGTTACCTGAGAATTCCTATGCATCATACTAGAATAAAACAACAAGCACCGGAGAATAGTGGAAGAAAAGTTTGAAAGAAAACTAAATTCTTGGGAAGCCAAATACTTAACCTATGGAGGAAGGTTCACACTAATAAATTATGTATTGAGCAATTTGGTGGTCTATATGGTTTCCTTCTTTAAAATTCTAAAGAGGTCTTCAAAAGAATTGATTTCTTGAGATCAAGATTCTTCTCGCAAGGCGAACAACAGAAGAAAAAAATATAGGCTACCAAGATGGAATATTATGTGTAGACCAGTTGAGCAGGGTGGTCCGGGGATAAAGGACTTAAGACTATATAATACATGTCGCCTTAGTAAATGGTCGTTTAGGCTTTTCAATGAGACAGTCTCTGGCAGAATATGATTAGGAAAAAGTATCTCGCTAGGAATACAATTTCACAAGTACAATGTAAAAAAGGGTGATTCTTAGTTTTGGTCTCAACTTTTGGGGGTTAGAGACCAGTTTCTAAAGTTTGGTCGTTTTGATCTCCAAGATGGGGAGCAAGTTAGGTTTTGGGATGACATCTGCCTTGGTGCAAGAGCTCTAAAAATTCAGTATCCAAGTCTATATAATATAACCTTTAGAAAACAACATCTATGGCTAAAGTAGTCCACCAAATTTAAATTTTAGGAGGGCAATATTGGGAAGAATTGAGGCTGAATGGCAACATCTTTGTGCTAGATTACAACCTATACAACTTACCAATAACACGATTCCTTTTTTGGCTTTCTTCAAAAAGTAGTAAGTTTTGTGTGGGTTCTATGTATGATAGGTTGTGTAATCTTGATGTTGTACCTGAAAAGGTATCAATTTGGAAAACAAAGGTACCCCTAAAAATCAAGGTGTTTCTTTGGTTTATTCATCAAGGAGTTACACTCACCAAAGATAATCTAGCTAGAAAAAGTGGAAGGGTAGTTTAAAATGTTGTTATTGTAACTGCAATGAGAGCATCGATCATAGCTTCTTCAAATGTTACTTTGCTAGATTCATTTAAAGATTAGTTGAAATTTGCGCTGGAATTAGGGCTTCTCAAAATGTTGCACACTATTTCGGTCATTGGACTAAGGAAGCTGAATCCAGTGTTAGAAAAAAATGTTGGCATTGAAAGTCGCCTAGAGGGGGGGGGGGTGAATAGGGCGAAACTGAAATTCTCAAAAATAATCACAACTACAAGCCGAGTTAGCGTTAGAAATATAATCGAGTCCGCGAGAGAGGGTGCAAAACAAATCGCAAGCAAATAAGGAGTGTGACACGCGGATTTGTTTTACCGAGGTTCGGTTTTCGCAAACCTACTCTCCGTTGAGGAGGCCACAAAGGCCGGGTCTTTTTCAACCCTTTCCCTCTCTCAAACGATCCCTCGGACCGAGTGAGCTTCTTCTTCTCAATCAAACGGGAACAAAACTTCCCCGCAAGGGCCACCACACAATTGGTGCCTCTTGCCTTGGTTACAATTGAGTTGATCGCAAGAAAGAATCAAAGAAGAAAGCAATCCAAGCGCAAGAGCTCGAAAGAACACAAGCAAATCTCTCTCACTAATCACTAGGACGTTGTGTGGAGTTTGGAGAGGATTTGATCACTTGGGTGTGTCTAGAATTGAATGCTAGAGCTCTTGTAAGTAGTTGAAGTGGGAAAACTTGGATGACTTGAATGTGGGGTGGTTGGGGGTATTTATAGCCCCAACCACCAAACTAGCCGTTTGGTGGTGGCTGACTGTCGTATGGTGCACCGGACAGTCCGGTGCACACCGGACATGTCCGGTGCACCAGCCACGTCACCAGGCCGTTGGGATTCGACCGTTGGAGCTTCTGACTTCTAGGCCCGCCTGGCTGTCCGGTGTACACCGGACAAGTACCGTAGATTGTCCGGTGCACCGTCTCGCGCGTGCCTGACTTCTGCGCGCTTCTGGCACGCATTAAATGCGCCTACAGGTGACCGTTGACGCGAAGTAGCCGTTGCTCTGCTCGTTCACCGGACAGTCCGGTGTACACCAGACAGTCCGGTGAATTATAGCGGAGCGAATTCCCGAGGCTAGCGAGTTCCAGAGCCGCTCTTCCTTGGGGCACCGGACAGTCCGGTGAATTATAGCGGAGCGCCTCTGGATTTTCCCGAAGGTGAAGAGTTTGGCTTGGAGTCCTCTGGTGCACCGGACACTGTCCGGTGGTGCACCGGACAGTCCGGTGCGCCAGACCAGAGGTGCCTTCGGTTATCCCTTGCTCTCTTTGTTGAACCCCATACTTGGTCTTTTTATTGGCTAAGTGTGAACCTTTGGCACCTGTATAACTTGTACACTAGAGCAAACTAGTTAGTCCAATTATTTGTGTTGGGCAATTCAACCACCAAAATCATTTAGGAAATAGGTGTAAGCCTAATTCCCTTTCAATCTCCCCCTTTTTGGTGATTGATGCCAACACAAACCAAAGCAAATATAGAAGTGCATAATTGAACTAGTTTGCATAATGTAAGTGCAAAGGTTGCTTGGAATTGAGCCAATATAAATACTTATAAGTTATGCATGGATTGTTTCTTCATTTTTAACATTTTGGACCACGCTTGCACCACATGTTTTATTTTTGCAAATTCTTTTGTAAATCCTCTTCAAAGTTCTTTTGCAAGTAGTCAAGGGTAATTGAATAAGATTTTGCGAAGCATTTTCAAGATTTGAAATTTTATCCCCCTGTTTCAAAAGCTTTTCCTTTGACTTAAACAAAACTCCCCCTAAATAAAATTCTCCTCTTAGTGTTCAAGAGGGTTTTGATATATCAATTTTGAAATGCTACGTTCTCCCCCTTTTGAACACAATAAGATACCAATTTTAAATTTATCAATTGAGAATCATACCATTTGAAAAACTCTTTTTAAAAATTAGGTAAATTAGGTGGTGGTGCGGTCCTTTTGCTTTGGGCTAATACTTTCTCCCCCTTTGGCATGAATCGCCAAAAACGGAGTCATTAGAGCCCTTAGAATTCCTTTCTCCCTCTTTGGTCATAAATAAATGAGAGAATATTATACCAAAGACGGAGTGATGCTCTCTCCCTCAAAGATGGAGAGTTGCGCGGAGTGACGGCGAAAGATGAGTTACGGAGTGGAAGCCTTTGTCTTCGCCGGAGACTCCAATTTCCTTTCAATACACCTATGACTTGGTTTGAAATAGACTTGAAAACACATTAGTCATAGCATATGAAAGAGACATGATCAAAGGTATATGAATGAGCTATGTGTGCAAATCAACAAAAGAAGTTCCTAGAATCAAGAATATTTAGCTCATGCCTAAGTTTGTTAAAAGTTTGTTCATCTAGTGGCTTGGTAAAGATATCGGCTAATTGGTCTTTAGTATTAATGTATGAAATCTCGATATCTCCCTTTTGTTGGTGATCCCTTAGAAAATGATACCGAATGGCTATGTGCTTAGTGCGGCTATGCTCAACGGGATTATCCGCCATGCGGATTGCACTCTCATTATCACATAGAAGAGGGACTTTGGTTAATTTGTAACCGTAGTCCCTAAGGGTTTGCCTCATCCAAAGTAGTTGCGCGCAACAATGGCCTGCGGCAATATACTCGACTTCGGCGGTAGAAAGAGCTACGGAATTTTGCTTCTTTGAAGCCCAAGACACCAAGGATCTTCCCAAGAACTGGCAAGTCCCCGATGTGCTCTTTCTATTAATTTTACACCCCGCCCAATCGGCATCGGAATAACCAATTAAATCAAATGTGGATCCCCTAGGATACCAAAGCCCAAACTTAGGAGTATAAACTAAATATCTCAAGATTCGTTTTACGGCCGTAAGGTGAGCTTCCTTAGGGTCGGCTTGGAATCTTGCACACATGCATACGGAAAGCATAATATCCGGCCGAGATGCACATAAATATAGTAAAGAACCTATCATCGACCGGTATACCTTTTGATCGACGGATTTACCTCCCTCGTCGAGGTCGAGATGCCCATTGGTTCCCATGGGTGTCTTGATGGATTTGGCATCCTTCATCCCAAACTTGCTTAGAATATCTTGAGTATACTTCGTTTGACTTAGGAAGGTGCCTTCTTGGAGTTGCTTCACTTGAAATCCTAAGAAATACTTCAACTCCCCCATCATAGACATCTCGAATTTCTGTGTCATGATCCTACTAAATTCTTCACATGTAGACTCGTTAGTAGACCCAAATATAATATCATCAACATAAATTTGGCATACGAACAAGTCATTTTCAAGAGTTTTAGTAAAGAGTGTAGGATCGGCCTTTCCAACTTTGAAGCCATTAGTGATAAGGAAATCTCTAAGGCATTCATACCATGCTCTTGGGGCTTGCTTAAGCCCATAAAGCGCCTTAGAGAGTTTATACACATGGTTAGGGTACTCACTATCTTCAAAGCCGGGAGGTTGCTCAACATAGACCTCTTCCTTGATTGGTCCATTGAGGAAGGCACTCTTCACGTCCATTTGGTAAAGCTTGAAGCCATGGTAAGTAGCATAGGCTAATAATATTCGAATTGACTCAAGCCTAGCTACAGGTGCATAGGTTTCACCGAAATCCAAACCTTCGACTTGGGAGTATCCCTTGGCCACAAGTCGAGCTTTGTTCCTTGTCACCACACCATGCTCGTCTTGCTTGTTGCGGAAGACCCATTTGGTTCTGTCGGTGTTTTGGGTCCGACCGCACACCCGGGGTTGCCCCTCAAGGTGTTTTTAGGAGTAGGACGATGTCGACGACTGTAGCAAAATGGTTCGTGCCGATCGCACGAGGGACAATGGACAAGATTTGCAGGTTCGGGCCGCTTAGAGATGCGTAACACCCTACGTCCTGGTGAGTACTCGAGTGTGGTTACAAGAGGGCTCTCTGAGTGGAAGGCACAGAGGGTTTACGTGGGTGGCTAAGTGAAGTAGGGTCGATCGTTCTGAAGGGGTGCCCCCTAGGCCTTATATACTCGACCGTGGGGCAGTACATGTGGATATGATAACAACAAGTAGCTAAAAGATAGTGAACCTCCTGAGTTTATCCCTACGTAACCCTCGCCGACTTATCCTCGCATGGCTCCGTTGCATGGGGGCTTCAGCGCGGGAAAGTCGGGTCTCTGTTGCGATTTATTCGTTCGCCGTTGTGGGCCGTCCGGGTTTGCACCAATCCGGTCTCACGTCTTCTCTTCTTTGTTGGTCGTCTTTCCCCAGGCCCACGAAAGAATGACCTTACGAATTATTGGGCCCTTGGGCCTTTCGTGAGGCCTTTTACTTCTTTAGCGGACCCAGGGGATATCTATCCCCCACAAGCCCCCGATCTTTGGGTTGATTTAGAGGTAATCAACTCAAAGATCCAAGGTCCAAAAAATAACTTCCTGCTGTCTTCCCTTGCTCCGATCACTCGTTCGACCGAAGTTTAGTTCTGTGCTTGTGCCTTAGAGGTCGGCATTTTGATTTGTAGGGTTCTGAACTTCATTGGGTGCACCGGAGGTGCACCCAATGGGTGTAGCCCCCGACCTTTGAGTAGATTTTAGAAGATAATCTACTCGAAGGTCTTCCCCAGAAATTATCTCCATGTGCGCTCCTGTATCTCGGTTGAGGATTGGTCTTTTCGATCTTGTCCCACGCCTTAGAAGTCGGCACTATATCGGTTTGGAATGATAATCCATGGGGTGCACCGGAGGTGCACCCAATGGGTGTAGCCCCCGACCTTCAAATGGATTTTTTAAGGATAATCCATTCGAAGGTCTTCCTTTTGCTTGTAAAAATTGGCATGAAGCTATTCGCATTATGCTTTGGAGGTCAGCATTATGTCATCAATATTTTGCTGCAGAGGTCAGCACATATTTTGTCTTTAGCAGCCGAGTTTGCAATCCATCCATATCTTGCTAGGTAATGCAATTTATTTGCTTCTGCAACTTGATTGGACGTTTGATGGACGTTCTCTGTCTAGTCTTTGCGTCGCTTCTGTCGGCCGTATCTTGTATTTTGCTGGCTATATTTGGCTTTCCTCTGATCCTTACTGATATCTCATTTTTGTCTTGAGGTATTTACTGCATGCCCTGCACGGATGTGACCGTTTTGAAAAATATACTGATAATTCCTGGGCGTCCCCCCCAATGGGTGTGGGCAAGGGACGGCTTGGTACGCTGAGTGTTTTAGCCGGCTGCTTCTGAGTAGTAATGTGATGGGACGGCTAGTGTAATCATATCCTTTGCGCTGTTGACTGGAGTCCCAATGGGTGTAGTGTTGCATGAAACAGCGTCAGCCGTCTGCCGTGTCTTCGGATGGGTGGGAGTGCTTATTGAATGCTTTGCGACTGTTCAGTGACCGCAGTTGGAGGTGAGCGGTTGCCTTTCCCTTCTATAAATAACGCCCTTGCTCCTCTGGTTTTTTCGCATCCTTTGCTGTTCTCTGCTTCTTCCCTTTCTTCTCTCCCAAAGCTTCCACCATGGGCAAGAACAACAAGCGCAAGCGTGAGCCGACTCCTCCATCGGAGGAGTTTGGTGACTCGGAATACTCAGAGGAGGAGTTCTCCTCTGAGTCCGAGGGGTCTCCGGCTCCCATCCCCCTGCGTGAGTCGTCTGATGACTCAGACGACTCCCAGGGGCTTGCGGCGGAGGTCTGGACGTACATCCGGGCCGTCGAGCGCTCCGGGCTCGAGGGCTCGGATGAGTCTGAGTTCTCCTCGGACGAGGAGGACTCGGACGACGGCGAGGACGAAGATGACGACGACGACGACGGCGACGACGACGACGGTGGCGACGACGACGGTG
Source organism: Zea mays (assembly GCF_902167145.1). Taxonomy (NCBI): domain Eukaryota; kingdom Viridiplantae; phylum Streptophyta; class Magnoliopsida; order Poales; family Poaceae; genus Zea; species Zea mays. The sequence continues at coordinate 198,938,346 of NC_050096.1, forward strand.
ATGGCGGCAAGGGCGGCGGAAGCAGCGGCGGCAAGGGCAGCACCAGAGGCGGCAACAGCACGGGCAGCATCAGAGGCGGCAGCAGCAAGGGCAGCACCAAGGGCGGCGGCGGCAAGGGCAGCGGCGGCAAGGCCAGTGGCTAAACGCCACTGGTCTTTAGATATTAGTATAGTGTAGTTAAAATAATGTAGTAGTAATGTAGAGTAGTATAGTGTAGTTTAGTAGTAGTAGTAATGTAGAGTAGAAGTAGGGAAGCACCAACTCGCGAAGAGTTGGTTTGTAAACTTATTAACTTCCCCTTAATGAAGAACTGTCGTTGACCCCCCTTTTCGATGACTCGGTGTTGCTTTTTCTGAATGTTGAACTGATTCTTTTGATATAGTAGAAACAACGCCGAGCGATGTGAAGGTTGACATCAGCGTTTTAGAAGTAACACCGAGCAATCGAACACGAAACCGATGTTTTTTAGAGGCAACGCCGAGTCAGTGAAGATCAACATCGGCATTTTAGAAGTAATGCCGAGCGATAGAATACGAGTTCAGCATTTTGGAGGCAACGCCGAGTGATAGAAGGTCAGCGTCGGCATTTTAGAAGTAATGCCAAGCGATTTGGACACGAGGTCGGCGTTTTAGAAGCAACGCCGAGTGATTGAAGGTCGGCGTCGGCATTTTAGAAATAATGCCGGGCGATAGAATACGAGTTCGGCGTTTTAGAGGCAACACCGAGTGTTTAATGGTCGACATCGGCATTTTAGAAGTAATGCCAAGCGATTTGAACACGAGGTCGGCGTTTTAGAGGCAACACCGAGTGATTGAAGGTCGGCGTCGGCATTTTAGAAGTAATGCCGAGCGATAGAATACGAGTTCGGCGTTTTAGAGGCAACGCCGAGTGATAGCCGGCCGCACGGGTTATTTTGAGGATAATAACCAAGCGATGAAGTGGCACGTCGGCTTTTTTGGAAATAACTGTTTAGATGTCCACGTGGCATGCTGGGATTTCGGAAGTAACTGCCGGGTGATGACTGGGCACTTTTTGAAAGGGTATCTGGCTCAAGAATATCCCATAAGAGTTGCGCTTTTAGCCGCCTTTGCTTTCCGTGCCCTAGTTCTTGCATTCCCGCATCTGAATCTTCTCTGCCACTCGCCTCCTGCTCTGTTCGCCAGTGAGAAGCAAGATGGCGCCCAAGAGGAAAAACACGAACTCGTCTGCTGCGGTGATCCCCACAATCGACCCCAACAGTCAGTTACCCTTCGCAGGTAACCATATGTCTGTTATTTCCGAAGCTGAGCTTCTCCGTCTTGTCTCCATCGGGGTTCTTCCTCCGCGGGAACTCTGTTCTTGGCGGATTTGCCACGGGACTACTGTCCCAACCGAGGATACCCACGAGTCAGTAGTTTATGCTCCTTTCCTTCTCCGCGACCTCGGCCTTCCCATCTCTCCTTTTTTCCGTGGCCTCCTTGATTTCTATCATATCAACTTGACTCATTTGAACCCTAATTCCATTCTCCAAATCTCCATTTTCGTTCACCTATGCGAAGCCTACCTCGGTGTGCTGCCGCATTTCGGTTTATGGAAGTATCTGTATCACTGCCGTCCTGGGATGGCCGGGGGGCAACATCAGCTGGTCGGAGGTGCCAGTTTGGAGATGCGCCGTGGGCGGAAGACCGAGTATCTTGAGATTCCCCTCAAAGATAGCATTAAAGGTTGGCGTCTGGAGTGGTTTATAGTTGATAATTATGGAAATTCTCTCCCCTCCCGGTCAGGAAGACAGCCAAACGTTCGTACTCCGAGTTGGACTGAGTCTCCCACGGATCAGGAAGTGGCCGAGGCAGGCGTGTTGCTTACTGAAGTCGGATTACTGAAAGAGAGAGGTCTGACTGCCGAAGCTGTGGTCACAGATTTTGTTTTCAAGAACATTCAGCCGCTGAAAGACAGGGCCTATCCGGCATATCTGTATCGAGGGCTGGCCGACTCAACCCGGGTTACCAATAGGAGAATTCCTTCTGTTGACTTGGTGAGCCGACTTGAGATGATCCTCAGGGGTAAAGTTTCAAATGTTGGTGCTCCAGTGGCATACTCGGCTTGGAACTTACCTCCTCCTAAAGCTTTCACCCTTTTTGTGTCCAATCCGCCCGTGACTGATAGCAATTTGGGTCTTAGAGTGCGACCCTCTGCTGAAGAAGTCCGTACTTTGGTTGCTTCGCTCGAGGAGATTCCTGATGATGAACGGCAGGTTTATTTTGAAGTGCCCCTGAACCCTAGTGATGCAGACATAAATGACATGCTTGATCTGCTAGCTGAGGATTCATCTGATGCTGCTCCTGATGGTACGTTGGCAGTGGTGCCCCTTCCAGAGGTTGATACAACTTTGGATGTCCCGAAACCTGTCAGTACTCGCCCGAGGCGCCCTAGCCGAACTAGTCAGCCTGAGCCTTCTGCTGATGAGCAGAAGAAGAAGAGAAGACGCCTCCGGCGAGTATCCAGCTTTGACGAGGACGCCAGTACTTTAGCTCCTGCTGCTGAAGAAATGACTGCAACTGGCCTTGCTGACATTGATCCCAATGGGTGTGCTCCACCTGCTGCTGACCCCAATGAGGATGCTGTTTGCGCTGTTACTGTGGAAGATGAGGAGGAAGAAAATGAAGCTCCATTAACTCGGAAAAACAGTCGGCAGTTCGTCGCCAGCGGTGGAAGTAGTGGAGTTCCTTCTCCTGCTTTGTCTGCCCTTATTGGTCTGCAAGAACTGTCCATGGCCAACTTTGATCAAACTCTAGAGGATATGGTCCCGGAGAACTTGTTGTCAGAGCCTGTGGATGTTGATGCAACAGAGACTTGTGCAGCCGTGCCCGATGCTGTGTTGAGGTCATCCCGTGCCTCGTCGACCTTAGAGCATGATCTCGAGGGTCGGGATGCTGACTTGGATTGTCCTGGTCCCATGGAAGTAGCTGAAGGCCCGTCAACCTTAGAGGTGGTTACGGCAGAGAGCTTGGACCCCTTGAATAGTGCTAACACGTGCCCAGCCCCCGAGGATGTCGCTGGGGGAGACTTAGCTCGGGTGAGGAGTATAAGCCACTGCCCAGCCCCCGAGGGTGTTGCCGGGGATGATCCGGCTCAAGTGGGCAGTGCCAACTGTGACCCAGCCCCCGAGGGTGTCCGAGCAAGGTCTCCTTCCTGCACTTCCATGGATGTTCATGCGGGTTCACCTCCACAATCTGGCGGCATGGTGGTGGCCCAAACTCTGGATCAGGGAGTCGCTTTAGAGGGCAGCGTCCCCACTGGTCTGGCGTTTGGTTCTGTTGAAGGCACTGAGCTCGTTTCTACTGGTCTGTTGCAAGCTGTTCCGGGTTGTGGTCTGGCATCTGATTATCAGCTGATTTCTCCTGATTTGGGGATCCCTTCGTTCTTTTCCAATCTCCAGGTACTGTGCTGCACTTTTAACTTGATCTTTTACGTTTGCATGAATTTTTGTCATTATGTTCATCTGTTCTTCCCATCAGGCTTTGGTGGATGGGATGGCCAGCCAGCTGAGGTCGCAGGGTGCTTCCATCCCAGAAGTGGCTTCATCTCTTGAGCGTTGGAACCCGGTGTCTCTTCATCGTCGTGTATCCGAGTTGGAGGCAACTAATTCTGGTTAGTGCCCTTCTTCTTCTTCTTTGCCTTTGTTCGTGGAATGTTTTACCTTCTGTCCTCATTTCGTTTGATTACCTCTTGATAGGAATGACTCGGCAGATCGCAGTCCTTGAGGAAAAACATTCCCGAGATCAAGCTGAAATGGCTCAACGGTGTGCTGACTTCGAGGATAAGTATTCTCAGAGCCAGACTGAACTGAATCAGGTCTCCGCTGCTTTGGATGATGCCAACGCTCTGAGTTCTTCTCTTCACGCTCGGCTTGATTCCGAAAAGGTAACTTACAGAACCGTGATTCGCCTTATTACACGCTTGGATTCTGAATGAGTTGATTTTTGCTTGTAGGAAGAAAAACGCATCCTTGCTGCTTCTCGCGACAATCTGGATAGATTGTATCGAGATTCCAGCAACTCGCTAACCATCTTGGAGAGGAGCCACCGTTTTACGATGGAAGAACTGGACAATCAGCGTCGCCGGCTGCAAGAATCTGCGGACGAAGTGACCCGCCTCAAGCAATTGGTATCAGCGAAGGATGCCACCATCAAGGGACTTCAAGCTTCTAAGAAATCCATTGCTCAGGAGTTAGAAACTGCTCAGCTGGCCGCTAAAGTCGCCGAAGAGACTGCTGCTACTCTCAAAGCCCAGCACGATAAAGCCATGGACAAGGCTATTCGAGCAGGACGAATCTTGATGAAGAGACCCGGAGTGGTAGTTCCTGAAGACATAAAGGCCGACGTGCATGCCGCCCCCGATTCCTCGAATCACCCTTCTTCGTCGGTCGTTCCTGAGAAAGATATTGGAAAATAGAGAAACATTTTGCGTGCCATGAGCGCGCGGTTAGTATGATCAAGTACTCATTAGAGGATATCAGCTTATCGTTCGAATGTCATGATTACTTTCTTATCGTATCAGAATTTATTAGTTCGCAAGTTTGTGGTAATGCTGCACGATAATTATGAAGTTTGTTTGTGGGATATGGAAGTCATCCCCTGAATTGCATAAGCGCGAGTATGCTATACCGGCTTAAGCCATCAATGACTTTAGCCGATAACTCCGTTAGTAGGGCATAGTGGTCGCCCTGGGTTAAGTAGGCGTGAGCATGTTGCACCGGCTTAAGTCGTTGCCGACTTAAGTCGATTGCTCCGTTTGTAGGGCATAGTGGTCACCCCAAATTAAGTAAGCGTGAGCATGTTGCACCGCCTCAAGTCGTTGCCGACTTAAGTCGATTGCTCCGTTTGTAGGGCATAGTGGTCACCCTGAATTAAGTAAGCGTGAGCATGTTGCACCGCCTCAAGTCGTTGCCGACTTAAGTCGATTGCTCCGTTTGTAGGGCATAGTGGTCACCCCGAATTAAGTAAGCGTGAGCATGTTGCACCGTCTCAAGTCGTTGCCGACTTAAGTCGATTGCTCCGTTTGTAGGGCATAGTGGTCACCCCGAATTAAGTAAGCGTGAGCATGTTGCACCGTCTCAAGTCGTTGCCGACTTAAGTCGATTGCTCCGTTTGTAGGGCATAGTGGTCACCCCGAATTAAGTAAGCGTGAGCATGTTGCACCGTCTCAAGTCGTTGCCGACTTAAGTCGATTGCTCCGTTTGTAGGGCATAGTGGTCACCCCGAATTAAGTAAGCGTGAGCATGTTGCACCGTCTCAAGTCGTTGCCGACTTAAGTCGATTGCTCCGTTTGTAGGGCATAGTGGTCACCCCGAATTAAGTAAGAATGCAAGTCAACCGTAAACGAGCCGAGTATCTTTGAAATCTCTCTTTATTGATGACGTATTTCCATTTTACAGAATACATGGTCGCTCCAGCTGTTTTGAAATACAGCTAGGGGTAAAACTTTCTGAGGTGCTCTATGTTCCAGGAGTTCCCAACTTCTGTGCCATCCATCTGGGTGAGGCGATACGATCCGGGCCGAGTGACCTCTGCTACTATGAATGGCCCTTCCCATAAGGGTGATAACTTGTGCCGTCCCTCCCCCGTTAGAATTCGGCGGAGGACGAGGTCTCCTATCGAGAAGAAACGTTGCCGCACAGCTTTGTCGTGGTAGCGCCTTAGAGTTTGCTGGTATCGTGCCGATTGGATTACTGCATTCAGTCGTTCTTCCTCAAGTACATCAATATCCTCCAGCCTGGTGGCTTCGGCTTCTGCTATGCTTTCGAAGATCAATCTTGGTGCCCCAAACTTGAGATCAGCAGGTAGCACTGCCTCCGACCCATAGACCATGAAGAAAGGAGTGTTTCCATGCAGGGCCCGGCTAGGTTGGGTTCTCAAGCTCCAAACAACATAAGGCAGTTCTCTTATCCATTTTCCTGCGAATTTTTCGTTCTTATCGAAGACCCTTTTCCTGAGTGCCTCCAATATCATTCCGTTGGCTCGCTCAACCTGCCCGTTGGCTCTTGGATGTGCTACAGATGCGTACTTGATCTGAATGCTCTTTTGCTCGCAGAAGTCAAAGAATTCTGAACTGGTGAAGTTGGATCCCAAGTCAGTGATGATACTGTTTGGTATCCCGAATCTGAATATTATGCTTTGTATGAATTCCACAGCTTTAGCAGAGGTTAAAGAAGCAATGGGCTGGAACTCTATCCATTTAGTGAATTTGTCAATTGCCACCAATACATGGGTATATCCTCCTTGAGCTTTCTTGAAAGGTCCAATCATATCCAATCCCCAGCATGCGAAAGGCCAAGTTACTGGTATGGTCTGTAGCTGCTGTGCTGGCATGTGCTGTTGCTTTGACAGGTATTGGCAAGCTTCGCATCTCTGAACTAACTCGGCTGCATCGTTCTTCGCCGTCGGCCAATAGAATCCTGACCTGAAAACCTTCCCGACTAGTGTTCTGGATGCTGCATGTACTCCACACTGCCCTGCATGGACTTCCTCCAGAAGTTGCTTCCCGGTGGACGGGAGAACGCACTTCATGAGGATGCCTGACGCGCCCCTCCTGTATAATACCTCCCCAATGAGTGTATAGTGAGCTGATTGTCTGGCAATGCGCTCTGCCGAGTTCTTGTCATCTGGTTCTTCTTCATTCTTTATATACTTAATAATCGGCTGTCTCCAATCGTCAGAGTCTGACTCGGGTTGATCTATGATGTTGCACTCTTCTATTTGATCCGTCGAGATACTCGGCTGGAGAATTTCTTGCACGAAGACCCCGGGCGGGACCTGAGTCCGACCGGATCCGAGCTTGGACAGTACATCGGCCGCCGTGTTCCGATCTCTTTCTATATGATGAAACTCCAGACCCTCGAATTTATCTTCCAGCTTTCGGACGGCGGCGCAGTATTTTCCCATTGAATTACTTGAACAATCTCATTCCTTGTTTATCTGGCTGATGACTACCAGAGAATCTCCATATACCATCAGTCTCTTGACGCCCAGTGATATGGCGATGTTTAATCCATGTATCAAAGCTTCATACTCGGCTGCGTTGTTAGAGGCCGGGAATAGCAACTGGAGAGCATACTTGAGGTGTTCGCCTCCAGGTGCAGTGAAGAGAATCCCTGCTCCTGCTCCCTGCAGCTTCAGCGAGCCATCAAAATACATTCGCCATACTTCTGCCGTTTCTGGATTGTCTGGAACTTGTTGTTCTGTCCACTCTGATACGAAATCGACCAGTGCTTGAGTTTTGATGGCAGTGCGAGGTCGGAACTCGATATCATGGGATCCCAACTCGCAAGCCCACTTGGCTATTCGGCCAATGGCTTCCTTGTTGTGAAGAATGTCCCCTATTGGAAAACCAGTAACTACTATGACTTTGTGGTCGTCAAAGTAGTGACGCAGCTTGCGGGCAGTTAGAAGTACTGCATATAATAGCTTCTGAACCTGAGGATACTTTTTCTTCAAGGGGCCTAGAACCTCACTGACGAAGTAAACAGGATGTTGTACTGGATAGGCATGTCCTTCTTCTACTCGCTCGACTACCAACGCAGTGCTTACCACGTGAGTCGTGCAAGAGATATACAGCAACAAATCTTCAGCCGGTTGAGTCGGCGTAGCTCGCCGGGGTGGTTTCAATACTGGCGGTGTTGTCAAGAATTTCTTCAGTGCGTCTAGAGCTTCTTGTGCTTCTGAAGTCCACTGAAACTTATCCACCTTCTTGAGTAGTTTGTAAAATGGCCAACCTTTTTCTCCCAGCCTGGATATAAATCTGCTCAGGGCTGCCATACATCCAGTGAGTCGCTGAACCTTCTTTTGTGACCGAGGAGCTTCCATCTTCATGATAGCTTCAATCTTATCTGGATTAGCCTCAATTCCCCGGTGGCTGACGATAAATCTGAGCAACTTTCCTGCTGGTACCCCGAAAACACATTTTTCAGGATTGAGCTTCCATCTATATCTTCTCAGGCTGTTGAAAACCAGCTGTAAATCTTCGATGAAGTTCTCCGGATTCTCTGTTTTGATCACCACGTCATCTACGTAAGCCTCCACACGCATGCCCCAGTGATCGGCTAGGCATGTTTGAATGGCTCTCTGATAAGTCGCTCCAGCGTTTTTGAGGCCGAACGACATGGAGGTATAACAGAAAGCACCAAACGGAGTGATGAACGCCGTTTTTTCCTCGTCTTCTTTTGCCAAACTAATCTGATGATACCCGGAATAGCAATCTAAGAAAGACAGCACAAAACATCCAGCGGTGGAATCCACCACCTGATCTATCCTCGGGAGCCCGAAGGGATCCTTCGGACAGTGTTTGTTGAGATCAGTATAGTCGACGCACATGCGCCAATCCACTTTATTCTTTTTGAGTACAAGAACAGGGTTGGCTAACCACTCGGGGTGTAATACTTCTCTAATAAATCCAGCCGTGACCAAGCGAGCTAACTCGGCACGAATGGCCTCTCTCTTGTCGGGCGTGAAACGACGCAGCTTTTGCCGGATCGGCCTCGCCTGAGGATAGACCTTCAATTTGTGCTCGACCAGTTCTCTTGGGACTCCCGGCATATCCGCAGGTTGCCATGCGAATACGTCTCGGTTATCTTGCAGGAACTGGACGAGCGCGCTTTCCTATTTGTCATTCAAACTGGAGCTGATGATGGCCGTCTTGCGCTCATCAGCAAACCCCAGGTTGATCCGCTTGGTTTCTTCAGTCGGCCGCATAGAGGTCACGGCCTGAGCTTCGTTTGCCGGTACGGCGAGGTCTTCCTCAGGCTTAGAGTTCGCCGGCGTAGAAGGAACCGTTGACAGCTTGGTGGTGAGGGCTGCTTGGACGGCCACTCGGAAACATTCTGCGGCGCCTTGGAAGTCGGCGTGCACAGTTATGATTCCTTGCGGTCCTGGCATCTTCAGTATCATGTATGTATAGTGTGGAATGGCCATGAATTTGGCCAGCCCCGGCCTCCCGATGATGGCATTGTACCCGCAGTCGAAGTTCGCCACCTCGAATCTCAGGAACTCGGTTCTGTAGTTCTCCGGAGTCCCGAAGGTGACCGGCATGTAGATGTGGCCCAGCGGGTATTCCCCTTCCGTCGGCACGATGCCGAAGAAAGGAGTGTCTGACTCGTGGAGCTCTTTGAGGTGAACTCCCAAGCCTTGGAGCGTACGGGGGAAGGTGACGTTGATGCTGCTCCCCCCGTCCACTAGCACCTTCTTTACCCGGCTCTCTCGGATCACCGGATCGACGAGGAGCGGGTATTTGCCTGGATGGTCAAAGTTGAGCCATTGATCCTCCCGAGTGAAAGTGATCGGGTGCTCTGACCACCGGTATGGGGCGAGAGAACCGGTGGTCGCCACCAGTATCTGGCGGTCGTTGAGCTTTTGTTGTCTTTTGTTCTCCTGCGACCCATGTCCGCCAAAGATGACGTTGACCTCCCTGTCAACGCGTGGGAAAGCTCCTCCTCCCCCCTCCTCCTGCTGATGGGGCTGTCGTGGTTCATCTGGTCCTCCCCTCGGCGGAGGAGGTGGTAGGGGTTGGAAGGGTCGACCGTGTCCGACGGAGTGCTTGAAGTCCCGGCAGTTACGGAGAGTATGGCGCATGTCCTTGTGGTACAGGCACTGGGCGTCGAAGATGTCGTCCAGCGTGCGCTCGCCTCCACGAGGCCCTCCTCGGGCGCGAGAGGCGGGTGGTCCGGCGGTGTGTACTTCTTCACGAGGCCTCTTCTCCCAGCGTTTGTCGGGTGGCTGGTTCGCGTCGCGTCGTGGTGCTGCCGGTGCAGGCTTTGCTCCTCCGATGAGATCCTGGGCCCGCTCGTCGGCGGTGATGTAGAGGTCGGCTTCCCGGAACAGCTCCTCGGAGGTAGTCGGCGCCTTTTGTAGTATGGCTCGGACGAAAGCCGAGTCATTGGATCCTCTGTAGAAGTCCTCGATCACGGCCGCCTCCGTGACCTCGGGGATGCGGTTTCTCATGGTTTGGAACCTTTTGAGGTATGACCGGAGAGTCTCATCCCCCCGGCGCTTGATGGATTTGAGGTCCCATGGTTGCGCTGGCTTGTCGGAGAGAGACTGGAAGTTGGCGGTGAAACGTCGACTGAAGTCTCCCCAGTCGTCGATGCAGTGTCGGGGTAGATGTCGTAGCCACTGCAGCGCATCTTGCCCAAGGACGATGGGCAGATACGCGGTCATGACGTCTTCGGATGCTCCGGCAGCCCGAGCAGCGGTGGTGTAGATGGCTAACCAACCCCCTGGATCCTGCTTAGGTTCATATTTGTCGACATTGGATACCTTGAAGTTGGGAGGCCATTGGATGGCCCTAAGGCGCGGAGTAAGTGCGGATACTCCGCACGTGTCCTCCTGTCGTCGGGGATGACGTCTGTCCCGAGGAGGGGAGTGGTGGTGGTGGTTCCTCGACCGTCCCCGGGTGGTACCGCCAGTTGAAGCTGTTGCCGACTCAGTTCGGGTGGCCTGGCTTTGAGTCGGGAAGCCATGATCTCGGTCATACTCCTCCCGACGACGAATTTCGTTCTCATGCCGCCGTTCGCGCGAAGCATTGATAGAGCTTCGCGCGTCTCGGCGACTGTTGATGGCGTGTCGCAAATCGTTCGGCGGGTGAGCGAGCGGTAGAAGATGGTTGGCCGCCTGAGTGAACAGGCGTCGGTATCCCTCGGCGTCGGGAGTCCGAGGAAGTCCGTCAGCTATCTGAGCTAGAACGTCTCCGACTTCGCTCGGCGTGTTCATAGCTCGGGCGAAGTCGGGGTTCAGGTTGCGTCCGAAGAGCGGATTCTCGCATCGTTGTCTTGCATCTTGCTCGGCTTGCTCCTGAGTCCGCCGGCGATCACGTCGTCGGGAGTTCCTTCGTTCCCTGAAGACGCGTTCTTCCGGAGTTTCTCCTATCTCCGAGACCTCGTCTCGCGAGACAGGCTGCTCCGGATCCCGTTCTCCGGCCGCGTGATGTCGTCGAACGTTCCTGCGCCGGTTCCTCCGTCGGCGGGATTCTCGTTGAGGTGGTTCTTCTCCAGGCGCGGTCGGTTCGTCGTCAGAGACGGCGGGCGACTCTGCTCTCCCGATGAAGAGGACGTCGGGGTAGAACGGTACTGCTGTCGTGGCGACTTTCTTTCCGTTCTCCTTTGAGGCCGGAGGAACGGGAAGAACGACTTGCCTCTCCCTGGTCTCCTTCTTTCTCGCGACCCGTGTCCATTCTTTCGTCGGGGAAGTAGACAGCGGAGTCTTCCGGGTCAGCGAGCTTCTAGCTCCAGCCTCCCCGGAGACGATCTTTTTCCGAAGAGCCGGAGGTAGCGTCTTTCCAGCATTTTCGGAGTTTATTGGAGAAAACTTCTTTTCCGGCAGATCCGCGATGCGGTGTAGAATTCCCTCTTCATCCGCTACAGATGAGATTGTCCCGAAGCAGAATACAGATCTGGGACGCACGGTGATCTTGCTGCGGAAGGTGACGGCCATTGAGCTAGCTTGGATCGTCGACACACCCCCTACCTGGCGCGCCAGCTGTCGGTGTTTTGGGTCCGACCGCACACCCGGGGTTGCCCCTCAAGGTGTTTTTAGGAGTAGGACGATGTCGACGACTGTAGCAAAATGGTTCGTGCCGATCGCACGAGGGACAATGGACAAGATTTGCAGGTTCGGGCCGCTTAGAGATGCGTAACACCCTACGTCCTGGTGAGTACTCGAGTGTGGTTACAAGAGGGCTCTCTGAGTGGAAGGCACAGAGGGTTTACGTGGGTGGCTAAGTGAAGTAGGGTCGATCGTTCTGAAGGGGTGCCCCCTAGGCCTTATATACTCGACCGTGGGGCAGTACATGTGGATATGATAACAACAAGTAGCTAAAAGATAGTGAACCTCCTGAGTTTATCCCTACGTAACCCTCGCCGACTTATCCTCGCATGGCTCCGTTGCATGGGGGCTTCAGCGCGGGAAAGTCGGGTCTCTGTTGCGATTTATTCGTTCGCCGTTGTGGGCCGTCCGGGTTTGCACCAATCCGGTCTCACGTCTTCTCTTCTTTGTTGGTCGTCTTTCCCCAGGCCCACGAAAGAATGACCTTACGAATTATTGGGCCCTTGGGCCTTTCGTGAGGCCTTTTACTTCTTTAGCGGACCCAGGGGATATCTATCCCCCACAGGTTCCTACAACATTTTGATTAGGACGTGGAACTAAATGCCATACCTCATTCCTAGTGAAGTTGTTGAGCTCCTCTTGCATCGCCACTACCCAATCCGAATCTTGAAGTGCTTCCTCTATCCTGTGTGGCTCAATAGAGGAAACAAAAGAGTAATGCTCACAAAAATGTGCAACACGAGATCTAGTGGTTACCCCCTTATGAATGTCGCCGAGGATGGTGTCGACGGGGTGATCTCGTTGGATTGCTTGGTGGACTCTTGGGTGTGGCGGTCTTTGTTCTTCATCCTCCTTGTCTTGATCATTTGCATCTCCCCCTTGATCATTGCCGTTATTTTGAGGTGGCTCATTTGCTTGATCTTCTCCTTTATCATCTTGAGCCTCATCCTCATTTTGAGTTGGTGGAGATGCTTGCGTGGAGGAGGATGGTTGATCTTGTGCATTTTGAGGCTCTTCAGATTCCTTAGGACACACATCCCCAATGGACATGTTCCTTAGCGCGATGCACGGAGCCTCTTCATCACCTATCTCATCAAGATCAACTTGCTCTACTTGAGAGGCGTTAGTCTCATCAAACACAACGTCACAAGAAACTTCAACTTGTCCAGAGGACTTGTTAAAGACTCTATATGCCCTTGTGTTTGAATCATATCCTAGTAAAAAGCCTTCTACTGTCTTAGGAGCAAATTTAGATTTTCTACCTCTTTTAATAAGTATAAAGCATTTTCTACCAAAGACTCTAAAATATGAAATGTTGGGCTTTTTACCGGTTAGGAGTTCATAAGATGTCTTCTTGAGGATTCGGTGTAGATATAACCGGTTGATGGCGTAGCAGGCGGTGTTGACCGCCTCGGCCCAAAACCGATCCGAAGTCTTGTATTCATCAAGCATGGTTCTTGTCATGTTCAATAGAGTTCTATTCTTCCTCTCCACTACACCATTTTGTTGTGGTGTGTAGTGAGAAGAGAACTCATGCTTGATGCCCTCCTCCTCAAGGAAGCCTTCAATTTGTGAGTTCTTGAACTCCGTCCCATTGTCGCTTCTAATTTTCTTGATCCTCAAGCCGAACTCATTTTGAGCCCGTCTTAAGAATCCCTTTAAGGTCTCTTGGGTGTGAGATTTTTCCTGCAAAATGAACACCCAAGTGAAGCGAGAATAATCATCCACAATAACAAGACAGTACTTACTCCCGCCGATGCTTATGTAAGCGATCGGGCCGAATAGGTCCATGTGTAGGAGCTCCAGTGGCCTGTCGGTCGTCATGATGTTCTTGTGTGGATGATGGGCACCAACTTGCTTTCCTGCTTGGCATGCGCTACAAACTCTGTCTTTCTCAAAATGAACATTGGTTAGTCCTAAAATATGCTCTCCCTTTAGAAGCTTATGAAGATTCTTCATCCCAACATGTGCTAGTCGGCGATGCCAGAGCCAGCCCATGTTAGTCTTAGCAATTAAGCAAGTGTCGAGTTCAGCTCTATCAAAATTTACTAAGTATAGCTGACCCTCTAACACTCCCTTAAATGCTATTGAATTATCACTTCTTCTAAAGACAGTGACACCTACATCAGTGAATAGACAGTTGTAGCCCATTTTGCATAATTGAGATACAGAAAGCAAATTGTAATCTAAAGAATCTACAAGAAAAACATTGGAAATAGAATGGTTAGGGGATATAGCGATTTTACCCAACCCTTTGACCAAACCTTGATTTCCATCCCCGAATGTGATAGCTCGTTGGGGATCTTGGTTTTTCTCGTAGGAGGAGAACATCTTCTTCTCCCCTGTCATGTGGTTTGTGCACCCGCTGTCGATTACCCAGCTTGAGCCCCCGGATGCATAAACCTACAAAACAAGTTTAGTTCTTCACTTTAGGTACCCAAATGGTTTTGGGTCCTTTGGCATTAGAAACAAGAACTTTGGGTACCCAAACACAAGTCTTTGACCCCTTGTGCTTGCCCCCAACATATTTGCCAACTACTTAGCCGGATTTGTTAGTCAAAACATAAGATGCATCAAAAGTTTTAAATGAGATGTCATGGTCATTTGATGCACTAGGAGTTTTCTTCTTAGGCAACTTAGCACGGACATCTAGTTCTAGGCAACCAAACCGTGCAATAATCAAGAACTTTGGGTACCCAAACACAAGTCTTTGACCCCTTGTGCTTGCCACCAACTCAAAATGAGGATGAGGCTCAAGATGATAAAGGAGAAGATCAAGCAAATGAGCCACCTCAAAATAACGGCAATAATCAAGGTGGAGATGCAAATGATCAAGACAAGGAGGATGAAGAACCAAGACCGCCACACCCAAGAGTCCACCAAGCAATCCAACGAGATCACCCCGTCGACACCATCCTCGGCGACATTCATAAGGGGGTAACCACTAGATCTCGTGTTGCACATTTTTGTGAACATTACTCTTTTGTTTCCTCTATTGAGCCACACAGGGTAGAGGAAGCACTTCAAGATTCGGATTGGGTGGTGGCAATGCAAGAGGAGCTCAACAACTTCACTAGGAACGAGGTATGGCATTTGGTTCCACGTCCTAATCAAAATGTTGTAGGAACCAAGTGGGTGTTCCGCAACAAGCAAGACGAGCATGGTGTGGTGACAAGGAACAAAGCCCGACTTGTGGCCAAGGGATACTCCCAAGTCGAAGGTTTGGAATTCGGTGAAACTTATGCACCCATAGCTAGGCTTGAGTCAATTCGCATATTATTGGCCTATGCTACTTACCATGGCTTTAAGCTCTATCAAATGGACGTGAAAAGTGCCTTCCTCAATGGACCAATCAAGGAAGATGTCTATGTTGAGCAACCTCCCGGCTTTGAAGATAGTGAGTACCCTAACCATGTTTATAAACTCTCTAAGGCGCTTTATGGGCTCAAGCAAGCCCCAAGAGCATGGTATAAATGCCTTAGAGATTTCCTTATCACTAATGGATTCAAAGTCGGAAAGGCCGATCCTACACTCTTTACCAAAACACTTGAAAATGATTTGTTTGTATGCCAAATTTATGTTGATGATATTATATTTGGGTCTACTAACGAATCTACATGTGAAGAGTTTAGTAGAATCATGACACAGAAATTCGAGATGTCAATGATGGGGGAGTTAAAGTATTTCTTAGGTTTTCAAATAAAGCAACTCCAAGAGGGCACCTTCATTAGCCAAACAAAGTATACTCAAGATATTCTAAGCAAGTTTGGGATGAAGGATGCCAAGCCCATCAAGACACCCATGGGAACAAATGGGCATCTCGACCTCGACACGGAAGGTAAATCTATCGATCAAAAGGTATACCGGTCGATGATAGGTTCTTTACTATATTTATGTGCATCTCGACCGGATATTATGCTTTCTGTATGCATGTGTGCAAGATTCCAAGACGACCCTAAGGAAACTCACCTTACGGTCGTAAAACGAATCTTGAGATATTTAGTTTATACTCCTAAGTTTGGGCTTTGGTATCCTCGGGGATCCATATTTGATTTAATTGGTTATTCGTATGCCGATTGGGCGGGGTGTAAGATTAATAGAAAGAGCACATCGGTGACTTGCCAGTTCTTGGGAAGATCCTTGGTGTCTTGGGCTTCAAAGAAGCAAAATTCTGTAGCTCTTTCTACCGCCGAAGCCGAGTACATTGCCACAGGCCATTGTTGCGCGCAACTACTTTGGATGAGGCAAACCCTTAGGGACTACGGTTACAAATTAACCAAAGTTCCTCTTCTATGTGATAATGAGAATGCAATCCGCATGGCGGATAATCCCGTTGAGCATAGCCGCACTAAACACATAGCCATTCGATATCACTTCTTAAGGGATCACCAACAAAAAGGAGATATCGAGATTGCATATATTAACACTATGGAACAATTAGCTGATATCTTCACCAAGCCACTTGATGAACAAACTTTTAACAAACTTAGGCATGAGCTAAATATTCTTGATTCTAGGAATTTCTTTTGATGTCTTGCACATATAGCTCATAAGTATACCTTTGATCATGTCTCTTTTATATATGCTATGACTAATGTGTTTTCAAGTGAATTTCAAACCAAGTCATAGGTGTATTGAAAGGGAATTGGAGTCTTCGGCGAAGACAAAGGCTTCCACTCCACTCCATAACTCATCCTTCACCGTCGCTCCGAGCAACTCTCCGTCTTATGTATAATATTCACTCATATGTCTTTTACCAAAGGGGCAGAAAGTAATTTCAAGGGCTTATATTTCACTCAAAGTATCCGTTTTTGGCGATTCATGCCAAAGGGGGAGAAAGTATTAGCCCAAAGCAAAAGGATCGCACCACCACCTAATTTTAAAACTAATGATTTTCAATTGGTAAATTTCAAATTGGTATCTTATTGTGTTCAAAAGGGGGAGAAAGTAGTATTTTCAAAATCGATATCTTAAAACCCTCTTGAACACTAAGAGGAGAATTTCATTGAGGGGGAGTTTTGTTTAGTCAAAGGAAAAGCATTTGAGACAGGGGGAGAAAATTTCAAATCTTGAAAATGCTTCGCAAAATCTTATTCATTTACCTTTGACTATTTGCAAAAGGACTTTGAAAAGGATTTACAAAAGAATTTGCAAAAACAAAACAAGTGGTGCAAGCGTGGTCCAAAATGTTAAAAATGAAGAAACAATCCATGCGTATCTCATAAGCTTTTATATTGGCTCAATTCCAAGTAGCCTTTGCACTTACATTATGCAAACTAGTTCAATTATGCACTTCTATACTTGCTTTGGTTTGTGTTGGCATCAATCACCAAAAAGGGGGAGATTGAAAGGGAATTAGGGTTACACCTATTTCCTAATTGATTTTAGTGGTTGAAATTGCCCAACACAAATAATTGGACTAACTAGTTTGCTCTAGTCTATAAGCTATACAGGTGCCAAAGGTTCACAAAAAGCCAATAAAAAGACCAAGAAAAGGGTTCAACAAAAAGAGCAAGGGACAACCGAAGTGTTCCCTGGTCTGGCGCACCGGACTGTCCGGTGTGCCACCAGACAATGTCTGGTGCACCACCGGACAGTGTCCGGTGCACCAGGGCACTCGAGGCTGAACTCCTCACCTTCGGGAAAACGCAGAGGCTGAAAGGGAAATGTGCCCTTGGGCCATTTCTAAGTATTTTGGTGATTGAGTGCCAATGCAAGTGCTTTTGTGTTGATCTATGCAAAGTGGTGGACAAAGTGCAAATCATGTCAAAAGGTATGTTTCTCAGACTTAGTACATTGTTTTAGAGACTAATGTATTGTGTCTAAGTGCTGAAAACAGGAAAAGATCAATTGGAAATGTCTTGGCTCGAGCAGCCAAGACTCTGCTCAGTCTAGGAGCACCGGACTGTCCGGTGGTACACCGGACAGTGTCCGGTGCGCCAGACTGGCTCGGGCGAACTGGTCGCTCTCAGGAAATCGTCGGTGACGTACGGCTATAATTCACCGGACTGTCCGGTGTGCACCGGACTGTCGGTGAGCCAACAGTCAGCCGGGCCAACGGTCGGTCGCGCGATCTGTGCGGGACACGTGGCCGAGCCAACGGCTAGAAGGGGGCACCGGACTGTCCGGTGTGCACCGGACATGTCCGGTGCGCCAACGGCTCTCAGGCTGCCAACGGTCGGCTTCACCATTTAAGGAAAGAAATCCGCACCGGACAGTGTCCGGTGTACACCGGACTGTCCGGTGCGCCACGCGACAGAAGGCAAGAATTGCCTTCCCAGATTGCTCTCAACGGCTCCTAGCTGCCTTGGGGCTATAAAAGGGACCCCTAGGCGCATGGAGGAGAACACCAAGCATCCCTTGAGCACTATTGATCACTCACACATCATTCTTGCGCACTTGTTCGACATTCTAGTGATTTGAGCTCCGTTCTAGTGTGCTAGCCATTCGAGCTTAAGTCTGGGTTCTGTGTGTGCGTATTTGCTGTGATCTTTGTGTCTTGTGTGAGTTGCTAATCCCTCCCTTGCTCTGTGCTTCTTTGTGAACTTCAAGTGTAAGGGCGAGAGGCTCCAAGTTGTGGAGATTCCTCGCAAACAGGATTAAGAAAAGCAAAGAAAAACACCATGGTATTCAAGTGAGTCTTTGGACCGCTTGAGAGGGGTTGATTGCAACCCTCGTCCGTTGGGACGCCACAACGTGGAGTAGGCAAGCGTTGGTCTTGGCCGAACCACGGGATAAACCACTATGCCATCTCTGTGATTGATATCTTGTGGTTATTGTGTTTTGTTGAGATTACTCTCTAGCCACTTGGCAATTATTGTGCTAACGTTAATCAAGTTTTTGTGGCTTTAAGTTTAAGTTTTACAGGATCACCTATTCACCCCCCCCTCTAGGTGCTCTCAATTGGTATCAGAGTCGTTCTCTTTAAGAAGGGACTAATCGCCCGAAGAGATGGATCCTAAGGGAAAGGGGATGGTGGTCAACAACAACGAGAAGGAGTCTATCTTCAACGAGCCGAAGGATGACAAGCCTACCGACTCGGGCTCGAGCCACAAGCGCAAAGACGGGAAGAAGAAGAAGACAAGGCGCATCAAGGAGATCGTCTATTACGACAGCGACGAATCTTCCTCTTCCCAAAAGGACGACGATGACTACGAGAAAAAGAAAACGGTCAATTCGAACTTTTCTTTTGACTACTCTCATATTCCTCAAAGTACAAATGCTCATTTATTATCTATTCCACTTGGTAAACCTCCTCATTTTGATGGAGAGGACTACGGATTTTGGAGTCACAAAATGCGTAGTCACTTATTCTCTCTCCATCCTAGTATATGGGAGATTGTAGAGAGTGGAATGCACTTTGATAGTACGGATAGTGATAGTCGCCTAGAGGGGGGGGGTGAATAGGACGAAACTGAAATTCTCAAATATAAACACAACTACAAGCCGGGTTAGCGTTAGAAGTATAACCGAGTCCGCGAGAGAGAGGGTGAAAAACAAATCGCTAACAAATGAAGAGTGTGACACGCGGATTTGTTTTACCGAGGTTCGGTTCTTGCAAACCTACTCCCCGTTGAGGAGGCCACAAAGGCCGGGTCTCTTTCAACCCTTCCCTCTCTCAAACGGTCCCTTGGACCGAGTGAGCTTCTCTTCTCAAATCAAAGCCGGGAACAAAACTTCCCCGCAAGGGCCACCACACAATTGGTGCCTCTTGCCTTGATTACAATGGAGTTTTGATCACAAGAACAAGTGAGAAAGAAAAGAAGCAATCCAAGCGCAAGAGCTCAAAAGAACACGGCAAATCTCTCTCGCTAATCACTAAAGCCTTGTGTGGAATTTGGAGAGGATTTGATCTCTTTGGTGTGTCTAGAATTGAATGCCTAGCTCTTGTAAGTGGTTGAGAAGTGGAAAACTTGGATGCCATGAATGTGGGGGTGGTTGGGGTATTTATAGCCCCAACCACCAAACTTGACCGTTGGTGGAGGCTGTCTGTTCGATGGCGCACCGGACAGTCCGGTGCACACCGGACATGTCCGGTGCCCCAGCCACGTCACCAGTGCCGTTGGATTCTGACCGTTGGAGCTTCTGACTTCTGGGCCCGCCTGGATGTCCGGTGCACACCGGACAACTCCTGTTCATTGTCCGGTGCGCCAGTATGGGCGCGCCTGACCTCTGCGCGCGCTGCGCGCGCATTAAATGCAGCGCAGGTAGCCGTTGGCACCGAAATAGCCGTTGCTCCGCTGTTGCACCGGACAGTCCGGTGTACACCGGACAGTCTGGTGAATTATAGCGGAGCGGCTGAAGTGAATTCCCGAGGCTGGCGAGTTCCTGAGACGACTCTCCCTTGGAGCACCGGACACTGTCCGGTGTACACCGGACAGTCCGGTGAATTATAGCGGAGTCGCCTCTGGAAATTCCCGAAGGTGGCGAGTTTGAGTTGGAGTCCTCTGGTGCACCGGACACTATCCGGTGTACACCGGACAGTCCGGTGCCCCCAGACCAGAGGTGCCTTCGGTTGCCACTTTGCTCCTTTGTTGAATCCAAAACTTGATCTTTTTATTGGCTGAGTGTGAACCTTTTACACCTGTATAATCTATACACTTGGGCAAACTAGTTAGTCCAATTATTTGTGTTGGGCAATTCAACCACCAAAATTAATTAGGGACTAGGTGTAAGCCTAATTCCCTTTCAATCTCCCCCTTTTTGGTGATTGATGCCAACACAAACCAAAGCAAAAATAGAAGTGCATAATTGAACTAGTTTGCATAATGTAAGTGCAAAGGTTGCTTGGAATTGAGCCAATATAAATACTTACAAGATGTGCATGGATCGTTTCTTTCTTATTTAACATTTTGGACCACGCTTGCACCACATGTTTTGTTTTTGCAAACTCTTTTGTAAATCCTTTTCAAAGTTCTTTTGCAAATAGTCAAAGGCAAATGAATAAGATTTTGAGAAGCATTTTCAAGATTTGAAATTTTCTCCCCCTGTTTCAAATGCTTTTCCTTTGACTAAACAAAACTCCCCCTAAATGAAATTCTCCTCTTAGTGTTCAAGAGGGTTTTGATATATCATTTTTTGAAATACTACTTTCTCCCCCTTTTGAACACAATAGGATACCAATTGATAATATTCTTGGAAACACGAAATTTTTGAAATTGGTGGTGGTGCGGTCCTTTTGCTTTGGGCTCATATTTTCTCCCCCTTTGGCATGAATCGCCAAAAACGGAATCATTAGAGCCCTTTAAGTACTTTATTCCCCTTTGGTCATAAGAAAAATGAGTTAAGATTATACCAAAGACGAAGTCCTTTTGCTCTCTCCCCCAAAGATGGAGAGTCTCTTGGAGCGACGGCGAAGGATGAGTTACGGAGTGGAAGCCTTTGTCTTCGCCGAAGACTCCAATTCCCTTTCAATACACCTATGACTTGGTTTGAAATAGACTTGAAGACACATTAGTCATAGCATATGAAAGAGACATGATCAAAGGTATATAAATGAGCTATGTGTGCAAGTCAACAAAAGAAGTTCCTAGAATCAAGAATATTTAGCTCATGCCTAAGTTTGTTAAAAGATTGTTCATCAAGAGGCTTGGTAAAGATATCAGCTAATTGATCTTTAGTATTAATGTATGAAATCTCAATATCTCCCTTTTATTGGTGATCCCTTAGAAAATGATACCGAATGGCTATGTGTTTAGTGCGGCTATGTTCGACGGGATTATCCGCCATCTTGATTGCACTCTCATTATCACATAGCAAAGGTACTTTGGTTAATTTGTAACCGTAGTCCCGCAGGGTTTGCCTCATCCAAAGCAATTGCGCGCAACAATGGCCTGCGGCAATGTACTCGGCTTCGACGGTGGAAAGAGCGACCGAATTTTGCTTCTTTGAAGCCCAAGACACCAAGGATCTTCCCAAGAACTGGCAAGTCCCCGATATGCTCTTTCTATTGATTTTGCACCCCGCCCAATCGGCATCCGAATAACCAATCAAATCAAATGTGGATCCCCTAGGATACCAAAGCCCAAACTTAGGAGTATAAGCCAAATATCTCAAGATTCGTTTTACGGCCGTAAGGTGAGCTTCCTTAGGGTCGGCTTGGAATCTTGCACACATGCATACGGAAAGCATAATATCCGGTCGAGATGCACATAAATAGAGTAAAGAACCTATCATTGATCGGTATACCTTTTGATCCACGGACTTACCTCCCGTGTCGAGGTCGAGATGCCCATTAGTTCCCATGGGTGTCTTGATGGGCTTGGCATCCTTCATCCCAAACTTGTTGAGAATGTCTTGAGTATACTTCATTTGGCTAATGAAGGTCCCCTCTTGGAGTTGCTTCACTTGAAATCCTAAGAAGTACTTCAACTCCCCCATCATAGACATCTCGAATTTCTGTGTCATGATCCTACTAAACTCTTCACATGTAGATTCGTTAGTAGACCCAAATATAATATCATCAACATAAATTTGGCATACAAACAAATCATTTTTAAGTGTTTTGGTAAAGAGTGTAGGATCGGCTTTTCCGACTTTGAAGCCATTAGCAATAAGGAAATCTCTAAGGCATTCATACCATGCTCTTGGGACTTGCTTGAGCCCATAAAGCGCCTTAGAGAGCTTATAGACATAGTTAGGATACTCACTGTCTTCAAAGCCGGGAGGTTGCTCAACATAGACCTCTTCCTTGATTGGTCCATTGAGGAAGGCACTTTTCACGTCCATTTGATAAATCTTAAAGCCATGGTAAGTAGCATAGGCCAATAATATGTGAATTGACTCAAGCCTAGCTACGGGTGCATAGGTTTCACCGAAATCCAAACCTTCGACTTGGGAGTATCCTTTGGCCACAAGTCGAGCTTTGTTCCTTGTCACCACACCATGCTCATCTTGCTTGTTGCGGAAGACCCATTTGGTTCCTACAACATTTTGATTAGGACGTGGAACTAGATGCCATACCTCATTCCTAGTGAAGTTGTTGAGCTCCTCTTGCATAGCCACCACCCAATCCGAATCTTGTAGTGCTTCCTCTACCCTGTGTGGCTCAATAGAGGAAACAAAATAGTAATGCTCACAAAAATGTGCAACACGAGATCTATTAGTTACCCCCTTATGAATGTCGCCGAGGATGGTGTCGACGGGGTGATCTCGTTGGATTGCTTGGTGGACTCTTGGGTGTGGCGGTCTTTGTTCTTCATCCTCCTTGTCTTCCTCAATTGCATCTCCCCCTTGATCATTGCCATCATCTTGAGGTGGCTCATTTGCTTGATCTTCTACTTCATCAACTTGAGCTTTATCCTCATTTTGAGTCGGTGGAGATGCTTGCGTGGAGGAGGACGGTTGATCTTGTGCATTTGGAGGCTCTTCGGATTCCTTAGGACACACGTCCCCAATGGACATGTTCCTTAGCGCGATGCATGGAGCCTCTTCAATACCTATCTCATCAAGATCAACTTGCTCTACTTGAGAGCCGTTAGTCTCATCAAACACAACGTCACAAGAAACTTCAACTTGTCCAGTGGACTTGTTGAAGACTCTATATGCCCTTGTGTTTGAATCATACCCTAGTAAAAAGACTTCTACAGTCTTAGGAGCAAATTTAGATTTTCTTCCTCTCTTAACAAGAATAAAGCATTTGCTACCAAAGACTCTAAAATATGAAATGTTGGGCTTTTTACCGGTTAGGAGTTCGTATGATGTCTTCTTGAGGATTTGGTGTAGATATAACCGGTTGATGGCGTAGCAGGCGGTGTTGACTGCCTCGGCCCAAAACCGATCCGGTGTCTTGTATTCATCAAGCATGGTTCTTGCCATGTCCAAGAGAGTTCGATTCTTCCTCTCCACTACACCATTTTGTTGTGGAGTGTAGGGAGAAGAGAACTCATGCTTGATGCCCTCCTCCTCAAGGAAGCCTTCGATTTGAGAGTTCTTGAACTCCGTCCCGTTGTCGCTTCTAATCTTCTTGATCCTTAAGCCGAACTCATTTTGAGCTCGTCTCAAGAATCCCTTTAAGGTCTCTTGGGTTTGAGATTTTTCCTGTAAAAAGAATACCCAAGTGAAGCGAGAATAATCATCCACAATTACAAGACAATACTTACTCCCGCCGATGCTTAAGTAAGCAATCGGGCCGAATAAATCCATGTGGAGTAGCTCAAGCGGCCTGTCGGTCATCATGATGTTCTTGTGTAGATGATGGGCTCCAACTTGCTTTCCTGCCTGGCATGCGCTACAAATCCTGTCTTTCTCAAAATGAACATTTGTTAATCCTAAAATGTGTTCTCCCTTTAGAAGCTTGTGAAGATTCTTCATCCCAACATGGGCTAGTCGGCGGTGCCAGAGCCAACCCATGTTAGTCTTAGCAATTAAGCATGTGTTGAGTTCAGCTCTATCAAAATCTACCAAGTATAGCTGACCCTCTAACACACCCTTAAATGCTATTGAATCATCACTTCTTCTAAAGACAGTGACACATATATCAGTGAATAGACAGTTGTAGCCCATTTTGCATAATTGAGATACAGAAAGCAAATTGTAGTCTAATGAATCTACAAGAAAAACATTGGAAATAGAATGGTCAGTAGATATAGCAATTTTACCCAATCCTTTGACCAAACCTTGATTTCCATCCCCGAATGTGATAGCTCGTTGGGGATCTTGGTTTTTCTCATAGGAGGAGAACATTTTCTTCTCCCCTGTCATGTGGTTTGTGCACCCGCTGTCGAGTATCCAACTTGACCCCCCGGATGCATAAACCTACAAAACAAGTTTAGTTCTTGACTTTAGGTACCCAAACGGTTTTGGGTCCTTTGGCATTAGAAACAAGAACTTTGGGTACCCAAACACAAGTCTTGGAGCCCTTGTGTTTGCCCCCAACAAACTTGGCAACAACTTTGCCAGATTTGTTAGTCAAAACATAAGATGCATCAAAAGTCTTAAATGAAATGCTATGTTCATTTGATGCACTAGGAGTTTTCCTTTTAGGCAACTTAGCACGGGTTGGTTGCCTAGAGCTAGATGCCTCACCCTTATACATAAATGCATGATTAGGGCCAGAGTGAGACTTCCTAGAATGAATTTTCCTAATTTTGCTCTCAGGATAACCTGCAGGGTATAAAATGTAACCCTCGTTATCTTGAGGCATGGGAGCCTTGCCCTTAACAAAATTGGACAATCTTTTAGGACGGGCACTAAGTTTGACATTGTCTCTCCTTTGGTAGCCAATGCCATCCTTAATGCCAGGGTGTCTCCCATTATAGAGCATACTTCTAGCAAATTTAAACTTTTCATTTTCTAAGTTATGCTCGGCAATTTTTGCATCTAATATTGCTATATGATCATTTTGTTGTTTAATTAAGGTCATGTGATCATGAATAGCATTAATATCAACATCTCTACATCTAGTACAAATGGTAACATGCTCAACACTAGATGTAGAGGGTTTGCATGAATTAAGTTCAACGATCTTAGCACGCAAGATATCATTATTATCTCTAAGATCGGAAATTGTTACATTGCAAACGTCTAGTTCTTTAGCCTTAGCAATTAAATTTTCATTTTCTACTCTAAGGCTAGCAAGAGAAATGTTCAATTCTTCAATCTTAGCAAGCAAATCATCATTATCATTTCTAAGATTGGGAATTGAAACATTACAAACATGTGAATCAACCTTAGCATTTAAACAAGCATTTTCATTTCTAAGGTTGGTAATAGTGTCATGGCAAGTACTTAGCTCACTAGATAATTTCTCACATTTTTCTACCTCTAGAGCATAAGCATTTTTAACCTTAACATGCTTTTTATTTTCCTTGATTAGGAAGTCCTCTTGGGAGTCCAAGAGGTCATCCTTTTCATGGATGGCACTAATTAGCTCATTTAGTTTTTCCTTTTGTTCCATGTTAAGGTTGGCAAAAAGAACGTGCAAGTTATCCTCCTCATTGCTAGCATCATCCTCATCACTAGAGGTTTCATATTTAGTGGAAGATCTTGATTTTACCTTCTTCCTTTTGCCGTCCTTTGCCATGAGGCACTTGTGGCCGACGTTGGGGAAGAGGAGTCCCTTGGTGACGGCGATGTTGGCGGCGTCCTCGTCGGAGGAGGAGTCGGTGGAGCTCTCGTCGGAGTCCCACTCGCGGCACACGTGGGCATCGCCGCCCCTCTTCTTGTGGTACCTCTTCTTTTCTTTCCTCTTTCCCTTCTTGTCGTTATCCCTGTCACTGTCACTTGATAATGGACATTTGGCGATAAAGTGACCGGGCTTACAACACTTGTAGCAAACCTTCTTGGAACGGGATTTGTAATCCTTCCCCTTCCGTTGCTTGAGGATTTGGCGAAAGCTTTTGATGATTAAAGCCATCTCCTCATTGTCGAGCTTGGAGGCGTCAATTGGTTGTCTATTCGGTGTAGACTCCTTCTTTTCCTCCATCGCCTTAAATGCCACCGGTTGTGCTTCGGACGCGGAGGGTTCGTCAAGCTCGTTGATCTTCTTGGAGCCTTTGATCATGCATTCAAAGCTCACAAAATTCCCGATAACTTCCTTGGGGGTCATTTGAGTATATCTAGGATTACCACGAATTAATTGAACTTGAGTGGGGTTAAGAAAAATGAGTGATCTAAGAATAACCTTAACCACCTCGTGGTCATCCCACTTCTTGCTCCCGAGGTTGCGCACTTGGTTCACCAAAGTCTTGAGCCGGTTGTACATGTCTTGTGGCTCCTCCCCTTGGCGAAGACGGAAGCGACCGAGCTCCCCCTCGATCGTTTCCCGCTTGGTAATCTTGGTGAGTTCATCACCTTCGTGTGCGGTCTTGAGTAGGTCCCAAATTTCTTTTGCATTCTTCAACCCTTGCACCTTGTTGTACTCCTCCTTGCTTAGAGAGGCGAGGAGTATGGTTGTAGCTTGAGAGTTGAAGTGCTCGATTTGGGCTACTTCGTCCTCATCATAATCCTCATCCCCTATGGATGGTACCTGTGCTCCAAACTCAACAACATTCCATATACTTTTGTGGAGTGAGGTTAGATGAAATTTCATTAAATCACTCCACCTAGCATAATCTTCACCGTCAAAGGTTGGCGGTTTGCCTAATGGAACGGAAAGTAATGGAGTATGTCTAGATGTACGAGGATAGTGTAAGAGGTTCTTACTAAACTTCTTACACTCTTGGCGTTTAGAAGTTACGGAGGGCTCATCGGAGCCGGAGGTCGATGTTGATGAAGTGTCGGTCTCGTAGTAGACCACTTTCCTCATCCTCTTGTGCTTGTCCCCACTCCGATGCGGCTTGTGAGAGGAAGATTTCTCCTTCTTCTCTTTGTGATGAGAAGAAGGTTTCTTCTCCTTCCCTTTGTTGGAGGTGCTCTTCTTCTTCTCCTTCCTCTTGGTGCGGGACTCTTCCGATGAAGTGCTCCCTTGGCTTGTAGTGGGCTTGTCGCCGGTCTCCATCTCCTTCTTGGCGTGATCTCCCGACATCACTTCGAGCGGTTAGGCTCTAATGAAGCACCGGGCTTTGATACCAATTGATAGTCGCCTAGAGGGGGGGTGAATAGGGCGAAACTGAAATTCTCAAATATATTCACAACTACAAGTCGGGTTAGCGTTAGAAGTATAACCGAGTCCGCGAGAGAGAGGGTGAAAAAAAAATCGCTAACAAATGAAGAGTGTGACACGCGGATTAGTTTTACCGAGGTTCGGTTCTTGCAAACCTACTCCCCGTTGAGGAGGCCACAAAGGCCGGGTCTCTTTCAACCCTTCCCTCTCTCAAACGGTCCCTTGGACCGAGTGAGCTTCTCTTCTCAAATCAAAGCCGGGAACAAAACTTCCCCGCAAGGGCCACCACACAATTGGTGCCTCTTGCCTTGATTACAATGGAGTTTTGATCACAAGAACATGTGAGAAAGAAAAGAAGCAATCCAAGCGCAAGAGCTCAAAAGAACACGGCAAATCTCTCTCGCTAATCACTAAAGCCTTGTGTGGAATTTGGAGAGGATTTGATCTCTTTGGTGTGTCTAGAATTGAATGCCTAGCTCTTGTAAGTGGTTGAGAAGTGGAAAACTTGGATGCCATGAATGTGGGGGTGGTTGGGGTATTTATAGCCCCAACCACCAAACTTGACCGTTGGTGGAGGCTGTCTGTTCGATGGCGCACCGGACAGTCCGGTGCACACCGGACATGTCCGGTGCCCCAGCCACGTCACCAGTGCCGTTGGATTCTGACCGTTGGAGCTTCTGACTTCTGGGCCCGCCTGGATGTCCGGTGCACACCGGACAACTCCTGTTCATTGTCCGGTGCGCCAGTATAGGCGCGCCTGACCTCTGCGCGCGCATTAAATGCAGCGCAGGTAGCCGTTGGCACCGAAATAGTCGTTGCTCCGCTGTTGCACCGGACAGTCCGGTGTACACCGGACAGTCCGGTGAATTATAGCGGAGCGGCTGAAGTGAATTCCCGAGGCTGGCGAGTTCCTGAGGCGACTCTCCCTTGGAGCACCGGACACCGTCCGGTGTACACCGGACAGTCCGGTGAATTATAGCGGATTCGCCTCTGGAAATTCCCGAAGGTGGCGAGTTTGAGTTGGAGTCCTCTGGTGCACCGGACACTGTCCGATGGTGCACCGGACACTGTCCGGTGTACACCGGACAGTCCGGTGCCCCCAGACCAGAGGTGCCTTCGGTTGCCACTTTGCTCCTTTGTTGAATCCAAAACTTGATCTTTTTATTGGCTGAGTGTGAACCTTTTACACCTGTATAATCTATACACTTGGGCAAACTAGTTAGTCCAATTATTTGTGTTGGGCAATTCAACCACCAAAATTAATTAGGGACTAGGTGTAAGCCTAATTCCCTTTCAGATAGTCCCATGTTCATTAATGAGCAAATTCATAAAAATGCACAAGCTACTACTGTTCTTCTAGCTTCATTGTGCAGGGATGAATACCACAAAGTGAGCGGCTTGGATAACGCCAAGCAAATTTGGGACACCCTCAAGATCTCTCATGAGGGGAATGACGTCACAATGCTCACCAAGATGGAGTTGGTGGAGGGCGAACTCGGGAGATTTGCTATGATAAGGGGAGAAGAGCCAACCCAAACGTACAACCGGCTCAAGACCCTTGTCAACAAGATAAGAAGCTATGGAAGCACGCGGTGGACGGACCACGACGTCGTCCGCCTAATGCTAAGGTCTTTTACTGTCCTTGATCCTCATCTTGTAAACAATATTCGTGAGAATCCTAGGTACACCAAGATGACGCCCGAGGAGATACTTGGAAAGTTCGTGAGCGAACGAATGATGATCAAGGAAGCAAAATACGTGGACGACACATTGAATGGTCCAATCAATGAGCCTCAACCTCTTGCTCTCAAGGCAACAAGAAGCAAGGAGACGCTACCTAGCAAGGTGGCACAAATTGAGGCGGCCGGACTTAATGATGAAGAGATGGCTCTCATTATCAAGAGATTCAAGACGGCGCTAAAAGGTCGCAAGGGGCAGCCAAGCAAGACCAAGACAAAGGGGAAGCGCTCATGCTTCAAATGTGGTAAGCTTGGTCATTTTATTGCTAATTGTCCCGACAATGATAGTGATCAGGATCAAGGGAACAAGAGGGAGAAGAAGAAGAACTATAAGAAGGCAAAGGGCGAGGCGCATCTAGGCAAGGAGTGGGATTCGGATTGTTCCTCTTCCGACTCCGACAATGAAGGACTCGCCGCCACCGCCTTCAACAAGTCATCCCTCTTCCCCAACGAGCGTCACACATGCCTTATGGCAAGGGAGAAGAAGGTATGTACTCGAAACTCTACTTATGCTTCTTCAAGTGAGGACGAATCTAGTGATGAGGATGAAATAGATTATTCATGTTTATTTAAGGGCCTAGATAGAACCAAAGTAGATAAAATTAATGAATTGATTGATGCCTTGAATGATAAGAATAGGCTTTTAGAAAAGCAAGAGGATTTGTTGTATGAAGAACATGACAAATTTGTAGAAGCACAAAAATCTCATGCCCTAGAAGTTAAAAGAAATGAAATGTTTTCTTGTGAATTATCTTCTTGCCATGAGACAATTTCTAACTTAAGGAGCATTAATGACGATTTGAATGCTAAGTTAGAAATAGCTAGTAAATCAACATCTTGTGTAGAAATTGTTGCAACTTGTAATAGGTGTAAAGATTTTGACATTGATGCTTGTAGTAAACACCTAGTTTCAATTTCGAAATTTAATGATGAATTGGCTAGTCTTAATGCTCAACTTAAGACTAGTAAGAGCGAATTTGATAAGCTAAAATTTGCGAGGGATGCCTACACGATTGGTAGACACCCCTCAATTAAGGATGGACTTGGCTTCAAGAGGGAAGCCAAGAACTTAACAAGCCATAAGGTTCCCATCCCCGCCAAGGAGAAAGGGAAGGCTCCTATGGCAAGTAGTACTAAAAAGAACCATGCTTTTATGTATCATAATAGGAGACATGCTAGAAATAACTATAGAAGTTATGATTCACATGCTTATGATTCACATGCTATGTTTGCTTCTAGTTCTTCTTATATGCATGATAGAGATATGTCTAGGAGTTATGTTCATCATGTGCCTAGAAAGAATATTGTTCATGTTTCTAGGAAAGTTATGGATGGTCCTTCTACAATATATCATGCTTCAAATGCTTCCTTTGCCATTTGTAGAAAGGATAGGAAGATAGTTGCTAGGAAATTAGGGGCAAAATGCAAGGGTGATAAAACTTGCATTTGGGTCCCTAAGAAAATTGTGACTAACCTTGTAGGACCCAACAAGAGTTGGGTACCTAAGACCCAAGCCTAAATTTGCCTTGCAGGTTTATGCATCCGGGGGTTCAAGCTGGATTATCGACAGCGGATGCACAAACCACATGACGGGGGAGAAGAAGATGTTTACCTCCTACGTCAAGAACAAGGATTCCCAAGATTCAATTATATTCGGTGATGGGAACCAAGGCAAGGTAAAAGGGTTAGGTAAAATTGCAATATCAAATGAGCACTCTATTTCTAATGTGTTTTTAGTTGAGTCTCTGGGATATAATTTACTATCTGTTAGTCAACTATGCAATATGGGATATAATTGTCTATTCACAAATGTAGATGTGTCTGTCTTTAGAAGTAGTGATGGTTCACTAGCTTTTAAGGGTGTATTAGACGGCAAACTTTACTTAGTTGATTTTGCAAAAGAAGAGGCCGGTCTAGATGCATGCTTAATTGCTAAGACTAGCATGGGCTGGCTATGGCATCGTCGCTTAGCACATGTGGGGATGAAGAACCTTCACAAGCTTCTCAAGGGAGAACACGTGATAGGTTTAACTAACGTGCAATTCGAAAAAGATAGACCTTGTGCAACTTATCAAGCAGGTAAACAAGTGGGAGGAGCACATCACAGCAAGAATGTAATGACCACATCAAGACCCCTGGAGATGCTACATATGGACCTCTTCGGACCCGTCACCTATCTAAGCATAGGAGGAAGTAAGTATGGTTTAGTTATTGTCGATGACTTTTCCCGCTTCACTTGGGTGTTCTTTTTGCAGGATAAGTCTGAAACCCAAGGGACCCTCAAGCGCTTCCTAAGGAGAGCTCAAAATGAGTTTGAGCTCAAAGTGAAGAAGATAAGAAGCGACAACGGGTCTGTCGGCGTTTCGAGACAGGGGGGTCCCTAAGCCGACGAGTGAGTGTGCTGCGTGCCCCAGCCCAGATGGGTCGAGCGCGTGGGCGAGCGCGAAGGGGGGAGAGGCGAGGTGGCCGGAGTCGGGCGTGAGAGAGGTGGAAGTCCCGCGGCCTTCGTGTTCGTCCCGCGCCCAGGTCGGGTGCACTTGCAGTAGGGGGGTTACAAGCGTCCACGCGGGTGAGGGAAGCGAGCGGCCCCAAGAGAGCGCCTGTCCCGTCCTCGGTCCCGCGCGGCCAACCTCCTTTAAGAAGGCCCTGGTCCTCCCTTTTATAGTCGTAAGGAGAGGATCCAGGTGTACAATGGGGGGTGTAGCAGAGTGCTACGTGTCTAGCGGAAAGAGAGCTAGCGCCCTAGGTACATGCCAATGTGGCAGCCGGAGAGGTCTTGGCACCTTGCTGGCGTGATGCCGTGGCTGTCGGAGGAGCGACGGAGCCTGACGGAGGGACAGCTGTTGGAGCGGTCGAGTCCTTGCTGACGTCGCCCTGCTTCCGTAAGAGAGCTGAGGGCCGCCGTCGTCACAGAGCTCGTGGAGCGCCATCATTGCCCATCCGGCGGAGCTGGCCGGATGGGACGCCGGTCTTGTTCTCCGTGACCCGAGTCGATTCGGGGTAGGATGATGATGGCGCTTCCTGTTGACGTGGCAGGCCTGTGCCCTAGGCAGGGCGGCGTGGGGGCTCCTCCGAAGCCGAGGTCGAATCTGTCTTCCGTTGCCGAGGCCGAGCCCGAGCCCCTGGGTCGGGCGAGGCGGAGATCTTTTGGCCGAGGCCAGGGCGGAGTCCGAGCCCTGGGGTCGGGCGAGGCGGAGTTTCGTCGTCTTCCGGGTCTTAGCCCGAGTCCGAGCCCTGGGGTCGGGCGGAGCGGAGTTCGCCGTCTTCCGGGTCTTAGCCCGAGTCCGAGCCCTGGGGTCGGGCGGAGCGGAGTTCGCCGTCTTCCGGGTCTTAGCCCGAGTCCGAGCTCTGGGGTCGGGCGGAGCGGAGTTCGCCGTCTTCCGGGTCTTAGCCCGAGTCCGAGCCCTGGGGTCGGGCGGAGCGGAGTTCGCCGTCTTCCGGGTCTTAGCCCGAGTCCGAGCCCTGGGGTCGGGCGGAGCGGAGTTCGCTATGGCGCCTTTGGCAAGGCCTGACTGCCTGTCAGACTCACTCTGTCGAGTGGCACTGCAGTCGGAGTGGCGCAGGCGGCGCTGTCCTTCTGTCAGACTGGTCAGTGGAGCGGTGGAGTGACGGCGGTCACTTCGGCTCTGCCGGGGGGCGCGTGTCAGGATAAAGGTGTCAGGCCACTTTTGCGTTAAATGCTCCTGCAACTTGGTCAGTCGGTGTGGCGATTTAGTCAGGGTTGCTTCTGAGCGAAGCCAAGGCCTCGGGCGAGCCGGAGGTGTGTCCGCCGTAAAAAGGGGGGGCCTCGGGCGAGACGGAAGTCTCTCGAGGCCGGCTGCCCTTGGCCGAGGCTAGGCTCGGGTGAAGCGTGATCGAGTCACTCGTGTGGACTGATTCCTGACTTAATCGTACCCATCAGGCCTTTGCAGCTTTATGCTGATGGGGGTTACCAGCTGAGAATTAGGCGTCTTGAGGGTACCCCTAATTATGGTCCCCGACAGTAGCCCCCGAGCCTCGAAGGGAGTGTTAGCACTCGCTTGGAGGCTTTCGTCGCACTTTTTTGCAAGGGGACCAGCCTTTCTCGGTTGCATTTCGTTCTGGTGGGTGCGCGCAAGCGCACCCGCCGGGTGTAGCCCCCGAGGCCTCGGAGGAGTGGTTACACTCCTTCGAGGTCTTAATGCCTTGCGTAATGCTTCGGCTGGTCTGGTTGTTCCCTCATGCGAACTGGCCGTAGCCCGGGTGCACGGTCGGGGCCCAAGCTCTCGGGCTGGTATGTTGACGCTGTCAACGGTTTGGCCGGAGCCGGGTTTGCGAGAGCAGCCCCCGAGCCTCCGCACAGGGCGAGAGGACGATCAGGGACAGACTCGACTTTTTACATACGCCCCTACGTCGCCTTTCCGCAAGGAGGAGGGGGGGAGTGCGCCATGTTACCCTCGATGGGCACCGAACATGGTGTCTCCGGTGAGCTGCAAGCGGGTAATCCGAGTGGACGTCCGTGCCCCGTTCGTTGGGGGTCGGCTAGGGGCCCAGAGGCACGCCCAAAAGTACCTGCGGGTGATTTGCCGGACCCGGTCCCCTGGCGACGGGGTCCGAGGGCTCGATGCCTCCCTCCGATGGGATTCCGTTACAAGATCGTTCCCGCTGGTCTCGGAAATGTCCTAGGGTACCTCGGGAGCGCAGCCCGAGCCTCGGTTATGTATCGAACGTACCCCTGGTCATCCCTCGCTCGGTGTCTGAGGCGACTGTGAACCCTTCGGGGGCCAGCCTTCGAACCCCTGATCAGTAGTGGGCGCGGAGCCCGAGTAGCCTGAGGCGGCCATGGAACCCTTCGGGGGGCTGGCCTTCGAACCCCTGACCAGTAGTGGGTGTCGGGCCCACGCGATCTGAGGGGACTGTTGAACCCTTCGGAGGGCCAGTCTTCGAACCCCTGATCAGTAGAGGGGGGGGGGCTCGGAGCCCGGTTCCTTCGCGGAGAAGGATCCTTTTCGGGGTATCCCCCTTTCCCGGTCCCTGTTGCAAGAGATAGAGAAAGAGGAAAAAGGAAAAGGGTACGAAATCTAATGACGTGGCGTACCTCTTTTTGACGCGGTTATTACGGCGAAGGCGAAGCGTCGTCCGCTTCTCCTGCCAGAGGCGCCGCCTGTCCCGCCGTGGAGTTAATGCGACGGGGCGAGTGGTTGGCGGGGCGGCCGTTACGCGTGCGCGAGCCGTTCGAGGAACGGCTGTTCCGCTTCGCGCTTTTTGAATCCCGCGTCCGGTCCGGGCGGTGTGCTGGAAACGGTTTCGCCCTGGCCTTCATATGTAACACCCCAGGTGTTGCCATGGCTGGAGCACACCTTGGCACTCAAGACTATGATCACATGTGGAAGAACTTAAGGAGCAAAAGTATAAGGGGCTTTGGAAACTAAGTTTTTACCAAGAGTTGGGAATGACCAAAGGCATTACCCTAATTGTGTGCAACTATCACCTTGGGAGAAGGGGAAAGAACCCTAGGCCTCTCTTAAACCCTATCTCCCAAAACCATGGATAAGGGGGGAAAGAGAGTGAGCAAATGTGCAAAGCATGGGTAATCTTTACCCAAACCCTAAGCAACATTATAACCATCAATTAGGGGGGGGGAAATATTACAAAAAGGCCCCTAGGGAAACCCCATTTCAAATCTCCAAGTGGAGAGAGAGCTAGAGCTCTCTAATTCCCTCTAAGTCCCTTTTTAGCCCTAAATCAAAGATCAACCGTGTTCACCTTAAAAATGGCGCCAAAACCACTTGGGTTCTATACCAAAAATGTGCAATACCACTTAGGGCACCCACTGGAAAAAGTTGAGCTCGAGACGCGGACGTTTGACATGCCATGGCATGGCTTTTGTCGTGTTATGCTCAGTGTGACACACCTGTTTTGGCACCCGAAGATCTCCCTCCCTAGGCCGTATCTGCCCCGGCGTCTCACAGTTGAGTGACAGCCCTAGGTGCCAGGAAGAGGTCTGCACCGGACTTTTGCAAAGATTCGCACGTTTGCGACCTCTGGCGACATTTGAACACTGGAAGAAACAAACTGCCACGTGTTCGACGCCGTCTGCCGCGCCAGAGCACGCCCGCGCGCGCGCCCGCGCCGCGCCCAAGCCAAGCCAGTGCCCTGGTCCGCGTCCGCGACTATAAAACGCCCAGGAGCCTTGGCCGTACCCCTCCGCACGCGCTCAAGCCTCACCGGAGCTCAGTTCGCCGCCGTTTGCCCATACGCGACGTGCCCGCGGCCACCCGAGCCCCTGCCACCGTAGACCGGCCAGCCCAGCCATTCCCAACCCCGTCCAGCCCTCGGAGAAGACTGTGCACGTCTCCGTGAAGCTCCCCGAGCGAGGAATCGGGCTCTGCTTCACCGGAGAGGCCGGCCCAAGGTCACCGGACTTCAACCGACCGCCGGCAACCGTGGACCGAGGTACACCGTGCACCTCTCTTCGATTCCTTGCACGGTTAGACTCCTTAGACCTCCACGAAGCTCCCTGTGCCCTTGGATTGAACTATGCCGCCGTGGATAGGCCGGAGCACACGCCGCCGACGAGCTCGCCCGCCTGCTCACGTGGACCGGGCGATTCCGGCCATCCCTGACGACGAGCCGTACCTCGGCGTGATCGCCAGACCCTCCCCGAGCCAACCCTACCCTTCGCCGGACCTCCCTCGCCGCTGGTAAGCCGCGCCACCCTTTTCTTTCCCGCGGCTACTGTTTCAGTTGAGGGAGGGACTGCGGGTGAGAGGGAGAGAAACCCAGGGGGTTAAGTGAAAGGTCAGAGACTCAAGTGAATAGTGCCTTAAGGGTAGATCTGCGAGGTTTGAATTATTTTAAACCCAGGGGCCTCGGCGCAAACTGCTTTTCCAGGAAAACTTAATTAAAACCTAATTTAAATTCGAACAGAAACTTTAAAAACCCATAACTTCTGTTTGGTTTATCCAATTTTGGTCAAATCAATTTTGCCAGACTCTAAATCATGTAACCTATTTAGGAAAAATATAAAACCCCTTGGTGCTGTGGAAAACTTAAAAGTTCTGATTTAATGTTAACTTTGGCCAAAAGCTAAATAATAGTAAGAAAAATAGTCAGGCTAATTGACTAAGGTTAGGAAAATTTGGAGAAGTTTATATTCACCTACTAACCTGTTTAAAAATGTTAAACCC
Organism: Zea mays; assembly: GCF_902167145.1. Classification (NCBI taxonomy): domain Eukaryota; kingdom Viridiplantae; phylum Streptophyta; class Magnoliopsida; order Poales; family Poaceae; genus Zea; species Zea mays. Next base: position 198,974,350 of record NC_050096.1, read on the forward strand.
CTCTGTCCATTACATTAAGTTAGTTTTAACCCCTTATTCCAAATATGCTTAAAGTTTAAGAAAAATAGGAAAAGTGACACAAATATTGAACCAGAGGGCACCCCTATTTTTGTTAAGATACTTAGTTAATGTAGTTCACTAGAAAAATATATCATACCCTGTTTTAGTGTAAAATAATTAAGATCTCTTTTAAATTAATAAAACAAGGATAACTTAGAAAAACTCCACAAAAATAACCCCAAGGTGAAAACACCCCCACCCTTGGGATAACTATTGTTTTATTAGAAAGAACTTAGGAAAAATATGAAATCTGCTGTTTGACATTTTTCAAATAGTAATGTAGTAGAAAAAACCTTTTTGACATGAAACTTAAGAAAAGCATAACTAAATAACCACCCCTTAGTTTTCTGTGATTTTTAGCCCAGAGGCCTATTATTACCATAGGATGCCAACAAAAATAACCTTTAGGGCAGAGCCTACCCCTAACTAGGAGGTGTAGTGTAAAGTGCCCCTTTTTGCCTAACTTTTGTTATTTTTGTTCAAGGCCTAACTTTTATACCTTAAGCCTCAAATTCTTAAAACAAGCTAAAATGGCCAGTGACAACCCACTGTAATTTTTTTACAGAATTTTTGGAAATTATTAAAATCCTGTTGTAGTTCAAACCTACCCTAGACAACCTAAATGGAAATTAAGGGAAGAGAAATAAAAGATATGAATAAAGGTTGTCCCTAAAAACTTTATTTGCTGTCCACAAAAATATATCAAAGCAATACCAAACCAATATGTTGTCCTAAAGGAAAACCTAAGTCCAAAGAGTAATAAGTCTATCTATGTACCACTAGAAGCCCCGCATAACTAAGAAAACCCTAAGTTACTTCTAGACTTAGTTTCTTTTGCATAATGTTATTAAATCATGCATAATCATGACATACATGTTCATTGCATTTCGATAGACTGTAATCTTGCTGACGGAGAGTACATCCTCGTGCCGGAGCAAGGAGCTGCTCAGGAGGTAGCCCCAGATCCAGCACCAGAGCCAGCACCAGAGGACCTGCCTGCCACTGCTTTGGAAGGCAAGCCCCGGTTTTATGCATAACCTGTTATTTATGCTATTTTACTTCACTTAATGATTGTAGGATTGATTGTGCACTTAGGTGTAGGAATTGTTTGAAACCCTAGTTGCATGATCTCAGGAATCCTTTGAAATGAATACTAGTATGACAGGTCGAGTAGTTGCTCTAATTAAATAGGATCTCGGTAGAAGACGAGTGATTTTTCTAGCACTCGCGCGAGATCAGGAAATTGATTGTACCCACTTTCACACTATCATGATACTAGTTGGTGGACAACAATCCATGGGAATTGGTTGTTTACGAGATGGAAAATGGAATAAGGATTAACGTGCGGATACCTGTGTCAAGCGTTTGAACGTACTAAACACATACCGAGAAATATGGTAAATCGGTAAGCCTAGTACCTGATTGAACCTGGCAGTAGACTTTGCCCCTCACGCGACCTGAGACGAGGTCTCCCATTCCGGTTATGGTGGGTACAAGTGCGGTCACTGCACGACGGCCAGTCGGGGTCAGTGAGGCATTGTACGCCAAGGCGGTGAGCCCTGTTCTGCTGACGGGGAATCGATGGGGACGGTTGATGTGTGAGGGGACGGAGTGCCCCTACATGTCGTGTGTTTAGGTTTACCTTGCAAGGATAAAAACTCGATTCGAATCGTCTGCTTCTCGCAGCTAATGAGACTGCTTGATCCATTGTACTGCATTGAGTAATAAGTGGAAGTATGATGAGTTGAGATAAGATGTTGATTGTTAATACTGCTTGCTACCATGTATGAGTAGATAGTTCACTTTTAGCCTTAAGAGAGTCACACTTAACTTTGACTAAGTTAAAATCTTGATTTAGAAACTCAGCTAGTGCTTTTGGCAACCAAACCCCACAGCCAAACAGCTGCATGTCTAGAGGTAGAGGGGTATAGACTCCTCACACCGGGTAAGTCTAGCTGAGTATTAGTATACTCAGCCTTGCTTGTGGCATAATTTTTACAGGTTCTCTGGAGGAGATGGTTGCTGGGATAACTTGGCCGACCACCCTGCCACCGGGTTGGACTGTCGAGTGGGACCCTGCCTCGGCTGAGGAGGAGCATGAGGAGTGATGGGACAGGCTTCCCCATCTCTCTATTTTATTTACCGTTAGTTTTATTCCGCTGCACTTCGAACAATGATGGATACTTTTGCAAAAACTCCGATGATGATGATGGTGATGTAATAATTTAACCTTATGACATGTATGGTTTTATGCTTTATTGCATTTGCTCTGTGACTCACCTTCGAGTGAGATTGTGGTACTTGATCCTGTCAGTGGCCGTGTCGGACTAGATCCGAGGGATTGACGGGTTATTCCCATTTAAGTGTAGTCTAGCCTCTAAGGCGGGACGTGGACACTTAAGTTGGAATAATTCGGGCAGTTCCGCCACAGCTGGTATCGGAGCTTGTACCACCACAGAGGAATCAGTAAAGTGTAAATACCATCAATTTTCTAAATAAAACTTGATAGAAACAAGTTGGATAGATAGTAGGACGAGCAGGATAGACCTAGGACGTGAAGCCTTAGGTTAATAGAAGGGTAGCTAGGTGGCTAAGTAACTCGGCCCTACAGGCCACTTTTACAGGATGGGAGTTCCTCCCTATTCCTTCTATCTTGTTGTGAGGTCGTTCAGGACGAGCATGCATGCATTCATAATTAAGCAATGGATAACTGAGTAAAAGACTTAAAAACAAGATAACAACCAACTAGGTCCCTAGTGCCTTTTTACTTAACTAGAGGAGGGCTGAGTCTTATTTTCCTTGTTCTTTTTACATTCTTTTTCTTTTACTTACGCTTAACCGTACACAGATGACTTCCCACGGATCCTCCGATGACGGAAATGCACTGGCCCACACGGACGGACTTGCACGAGAGGGTTTTCCCCGCATTTTGTGGGAGGTACTTCAGGGGGCTGGATACATGACACCCCCTCAGTACGCGGTGCAGCAGTTCGAGAAGCACCGAGTGCCCCGCTGTAGGGTGAGGATGACTTTGGAGCCTCATCCCCTGCAGCCAGGCTGGCGCTCCTTGGACTCAGAGTCTTTCGGGTACCGGGCAGAGGACACGATCGAGGCGATCGCTCTGCATGGATTGACTACCTTCTGCGGGTTCCATCCCTTGGAGCTGGCTACCCATCCCATTGGCTTGTTCCCCGCTGAAAAGGAGGACGACCCAATGTGGAAGGATCGGGTGGAGCATGCCAAGGACATCTGGGCCATCTACCCAGGTCAGACTGCGCACTTGACAGTACGGTGCATGAATGCTCTGTACCGTCTGCAGGTGATGCGCGGTGAGGCCATGTCCCATTTGATGGCACTGCTGGAGGCAACAAAGATCACGCTGGATAACCGAGAGGAGCTTGTGGTTGACCTATCCCAGGAAATGGTGGAGAAAGATTTGCAAGTGGAGCAGCTGTCTGGTGAGATTCATGAGTTGGAGGAGCTAGTGGGCACCCGGGAGAACACCATTGAGGTCCTAGAGGATCAGCTCCTCAACACTCAGCAGCAGCTGGCAGAAGCAAACGAGCATCTGGACATGCATCACCAAGAGATCCAGGACCAGGAGGACGACGAGGACGTCGACATTGAGGGAGGAGATGAGCCTGCCTCCAGTGTGGACACTGCTGGCTCGGGAAGACCACCTTCCCCCGAGTCCAGTGTTGCTTCGTTCGCTCACTAGGTGTCCAGGGTAGGCTTAGAAGTCGGACAGTCGGACTCCTCGCAACTAGCTTAGCTTTTGCACCCTTGGGGTACTAGGCTATATAGAGTTGAGTCATTTTGGAACAATTTGATGTAACCGTGTTAAACTATCTTGGGAGCTTGTTTGAGGAATGCTATTATCAGTTTAATTTGGAAGGAAGAATTTATGCCTCTTAAAGAATCCCTTTTGTTGAAGTTAGATCTTTCATGCTGTTTTTAAACTTTTTCCCCGTGTTGAAATCTTGAAATTGGAACTATGGTGTTAAGTAAGTATGTGGTTTTTCAGATGGCTGGGAGGCAGCGTCGTGGCCAGAACGAGCACGTTCCACCACCACCCCCACCTCCCACTCTGCAGGAGCTCATGGCTCAGCAGAATGAGATCCTGAGGCAGCTGGCTCAACGTCAGCCACCACCCCAGCATTATGGTGGTGGAGACCACCAGCGTCACCCCGCGGCGGCCACCTATCAGGAATTCCTCAGCACCCAGCCTCCACTGTTCACAAGGGCGGAAGACCCACTTGACGCAGATGTGTGGCTGCGAGTGGTGGAGTCTAAATTTCCACTGCTCCATGGAGTTTGCTCAGAGGTCACCAAAGTCAGATTCGCCACCCAGCAGCTTCGCGGACCTGCAAGGACTTGGTGGGATCACTTTCTTGCTATGCAGCCAGAGGACCGAGAGGTGGAGTGGAGGGAGTTTAAGGCAGCTTTTAGAGGACACCATATACCAGCCGGGATCATGGACAGGAAACTCAATGAGTTCTTGGCACTCACTCAGGGCAACAGGACAGTGTTGCAGTATGCCCAGGCCTTTAATGACTTGTGCCAGTATGCGGGATATCATGCGGATACAGATGAGAAGAAGAGGGACAGATTCAGAAGGGGGCTCAGCACTAAGCTCCGGGATCGTCTCAACACCGTCAGGGCCAACAGCTACAATGAGTTGGTAAACATGGCCATCTCCCAAGAGGACTGCATTACAGCTAGGCAGGCAGAGAAGAAAAGGAAGACCCCTGTGGCAGGACCCTCAGCTCAGCCACAGCGTTTCCGGATTGTGTCCGACACCCAGGGCAGGGGACCCCAGCAGCAGCAAGGGCGATGGGTAATTCGACCTCAGCAGCAGCAGCAGCAGCAGGCACCCAACCGCAACCAGTTTCTAGCACAGTGGAATAATCAGCAGCAGCAGTACCGCCAGGCCAATGACAACAGATGTTTCACTTGTGGCAACACTGGGCATTATGCCAAGAATTGCCCCAGGAACCAGCAGAGGCAGGGGCAGAATGCTAACCAGAACCAAGGCAAGAGGCAGAAGGTGCAAGTGAGGCAAGGCAGGCTGAACTTCACCACCATGGTTGATATCCCAGAGGGAGCACCCGTCTTGACTGGTATCTTTACAGTTTTGAATTATCCTGCTATTATTCTTTTTGATTCTGGTGCATCACACAGTTTTATCAGTACCAAATTTAGTGCCAAGTGCCAATTGCCTTTTCACCACACCAATGGGGGTATCACAATCTCAACACCAGGGGGCAGGGTTGCCTCCTATCAGATCTGTAGGCACGTACCAGTTAAGCTGGGTAGTCTCATTTTCAAAACTACCCTAATGATAATGGGATTGGATAGTGTGGATATCATCTTAGGGACTGATTGGTTGTCACGAAACCACGCAGTGATTGATGTCGCAGCTAGAGCCATAGAACTCCGCTCCCCTGTTGATGGTGAGATTACCTTATATCTACCCGACCAGGGATGCACCCGTTCTTGTGCTTTTGCTATGATAGAATCCCCAGTGGAAAAGATCCCAGTGGTCTGTGACTATCCAGATGTTTTTCCGGATGAATTACCAGGAATGCCACCTGACCGAGACATTGAGTTTGCAATTGAGTTGCAACCCGGGACTGCTCCGATCTCCAAGAGACCGTATCGGATGCCTCCCGCGGAATTGGCAGAATTGAAGAAACAATTACAAGAGTTGTTGGACAAGGGGTTTATTCGTCCAAGCACTTCACCATGGGGATGTCCAGCTTTATTTGTGAAGAAAAAGGATGAGAGTTTGAGGATGTGTGTTGACTACCGTCCTCTCAATGCGGTGACTATTAAGAACAAATACCCACTGCCCCGCATTGATGTTCTGTTTGATCAGTTGGTTGGAGCCAAGGTATTCTCCAAGATAGACCTTCGCTCAGGATACCATCAGATAAAGATCCGTGCCAGTGATATTCCCAAGACGGCCTTCTCTACCAGATATGGACTGTATGAGTTTCTGGTGATGTCTTTTGGGCTGACCAATGCCCCGGCTTATTTTATGTACCTGATGAATTCGGTATTTATGCCAGAATTGGATAAGTTCGTGGTTGTCTTCATTGATGATATTCTGGTTTATTCCAAAAATGAGGACGAACATGCTGAGCACCTGCACATTGTGCTTCAACGATTGCGCGATCATCATCTTTATGCTAAGTTGTCTAAGTGTGAGTTCTGGCTGAAGGAGATCAAATTCTTGGGTCATACAATTTCTCAGGATGGGGTATCAGTTGATCCCGAGAAGGTGCAAGAGGTGATGGATTGGAAACCCCCGACCACAGTAAAGCAAATTCGGAGTTTTCTGGGATTGGCAGGGTATTATCGACGATTTATTCCGGATTTCTCCAGAATTGCCAAACCAATGACTGAACTGTTGAAGAAGGGAGTCAAATTTGAGTGGAGCCAAAAGTGTGAAGATGCCTTTCATACTTTGAGACAGCATTTGACAACAGCCCCAGTACTAGCTCAACCTGACAACACCAAGCCATTTGAAGTTTATTGTGATGCTTCTGGTACTGGTTTGGGATGTGTCTTGATGCAAGAGAACAGAGTGATTGCTTATGCTTCCCGGGCACTCAGGCCCCATGAGCAGAACTACCCTACACATGATCTAGAGTTGGCAGCTGTAGTTCATGCTCTTAAGATTTGGAGGCACTACCTGATGGGAGCTCACTGTAACATCTATACTGATCACAAGAGTCTCAAATACATCTTCACTCAGGCAGATCTGAACATGAGGCAAAGGAGATGGTTGGAGTTAATCAAGGACTACGATTTGGAGGTGCATTACCACCCTGGTAAGGCCAATGTTGTGGCAGATGCCTTAAGCAGAAAGGCCCAGTGCTATTGCATGAGCATGGATGTGGGAGTTACCACCCTGTGTGATGAATTGTGCAAACTGAACCTGGAAGTTGTTTCTTCGGGTAACCTAAGCTATATCTCGGTGGAGCCCACATTGCAAGAACAGATAATAAGGGCTCAGGTTGAGGATAAGGGTGTTCAGGTTATCAAGGATATGATCAAGCAAAAGGCAGAAAAATACAAGTGTTTCCGGCAGGACAGCAAGGGAATCCTATGGTTTGGAGATCGATTGGTTGTTCCTAAGGACCCCGAGCTCAGAAAGAAGATACTGGACGAAGCTCACCTTTCCAAATTCTCCATGCACCCTGGTAGCAACAAGATGTACCATGATCTCCGATCTCTATATTGGTGGACTAGAATGAAAAGGGAAATTGCCAAGTACATATCCGAGTGTGATACTTGCCAGAGGATAAAGGCTAGTCACTTGAAGGCAGCAGGCCCTTTGCAACCCCTTCCCATACCATCTTGGAAATGGGAGGACATTTGCATGGACTTTATAGTAGGATTACCCAATACCTCCAGGCACCATGATTCTATTTGGGTTATCGTGGACAGGTTGACCAAGACGGCTCATTTCTTGCCAGTGCACACCACCCACAAGACCGAGAAGTATGCTGAAATTTATGTTGATCAGATAGTGAGATTGCATGGCATTCCCAAGACCATTATATCTGACAGAGGAGCACTGTTCGTGGCACGCTTTTGGGAGAAACTGCAAGAATCACTTGGGACCCATGTCATCCGAAGCTCAGCATACCACCCACAAACCGATGGCCAGACAGAAAGGGTGAATCAAATTTTGGAAGATATGTTGCGAGCCTGTGCACTACATTATGGAAAGGAGTGGGACAAGTGTCTGTCTTTGGCAGAGTTCTCTTACAACAATAGCTATCAGTCCAGTTTAAAGATGGCACCTTTTGAGACATTATATGGGAGAAGGTGTAGGACCCCACTGAATTGGTCTCAAGCAGGAGAAAGGGAAATTTTTGGGCCAGACTTAGTACTCGAAGCAGAGGCAAAGGTCAGGGTCATTACCAAGAACTTGGAAGCTGCTCAGGCTAGGCAAAGGAGCTATCATGATAAGAGGCGGAAGCCTCTACAGTTTGAGGTGGGAGATCATGTCTATCTTAAGGTATCACCCACCAAGGGTGTTCAGAGATTCGGGATCAAGGGCAAGTTAGCCCCTCGCTACATTGGACCCTATAAGATCGAGGCAAGTTGTGGACCCGTGGCCTATCAAGTGGAATTGCCACCACACATGTCAGCAGTTCATAATGTGTTCCATGTATCTCAACTGCGGAAATGCGTTCGTCTACCCACTGAAGTACTCCCGGAACCAGACATTGAGATAGAACCAGACTTGTCCTATCAAGAGTACCCCGTCAAGGTATTAGATCAAAAGGAGAGATCAACTCGGGCAAGGACAGTAAGAATGTATAAGGTTCAGTGGAGTCACCATTCAACAGAAGAAGCTACATGGGAGACTGAGGATTTTCTACGCTCTCGCTTCCCCGACTTTCTACCCAAAAGAGTCGGTATGTAACCACAGAACCCCACCCCCACCTGCCCCTTGAATTCAATTATAAGAAAAACTTAGATAATAAGGATAGTCTAAGTTGTGGATTTAACATAAGAAGGGCTTCCTTCTGAAGTTGCAAAGAGAATGACATTCGAAGAGCAGTTAACAAGAGAAACTTGAGTATAAAGAAAGAGTAGCACCAGCATACCTTCCAGCACCCTCCAAGGGACTCTACCTAAAATCTCGGGACGAGATTCCTTTAAGGGGGGAGGGCTGTAACACCCCAGGTGTTGCCATGGCTGGAGCACACCTTGGCACTCAAGACTATGATCACATGTGGAAGAACTTAAGGAGCAAAAGTATAAGGGGCTTTGGAAACTAAGTTTTTACCAAGAGTTGGGAATGACCAAAGGCATTACCCTAATTGTGTGCAACTATCACCTTGGGAGAAGGGGAAAGAACCCTAGGCCTCTCTTAAACCCTATCTCCCAAAACCATGGATAAGGGGGGAAAGAGAGTGAGCAAATGTGCAAAGCATGGGTAATCTTTACCCAAACCCTAAGCAACATTATAACCATCAATTAGGGGGGGGGATATTACAAAAAGGCCCCTAGGGAAACCCCATTTCAAATCTCCAAGTGGAGAGAGAGCTAGAGCTCTCTAATTCCCTCTAAGTCCCTTTTTAGCCCTAAATCAAAGATCAACCGTGTTCACCTTAAAAATGGCGCCAAAACCACTTGGGTTCTATACCAAAAATGTGCAATACCACTTAGGGCACCCACTGGAAAAAGTTGAGCTCGAGACGCGGACGTTTGACATGCCATGGCATGGCTTTTGTCGTGTTATGCTCAGTGTGACACACCTGTTTTGGCACCCGAAGATCTCCCTCCCTAGGCCGTATCTGCCCCGGCGTCTCACAGTTGAGTGACAGCCCTAGGTGCCAGGAAGAGGTCTGCGCCGGACTTTTGCAAAGATTCGCACGTTTGCGACCTCTTGCGACATTTGAACACTGGAAGAAACAAACCGCCACGTGTTCGACGCCGTCTGCCGCGCCAGAGCACGCCCGCGCGCGCGCCCGCGCCGCGCCCAAGCCAAGCCAGTGCCCTGGTCCGCGTCCGCGACTATAAAACGCCCAGGAGCCTTGGCCGTACCCCTCCGCACGCGCTCAAGCCTCACCGGAGCTCAGTTCGCCGCCGTTTGCCCATACGCGACGTGCCCGCGGCCACCCGAGCCCCTGCCACCGTAGACCGGCCAGCCCAGCCATTCCAACCCCGTCCAGCCCTCGGAGAAGACTGTGCACGTCTCCGTGAAGCTCCCCGAGCGAGGAATCGGGCTCTGCTTCACCGGAGAGGCCGGCCCAAGGTCACCGGACTTCAACCGACCGCCGGCAACCGTGGACCGAGGTACACCGTGCACCTCTCTTCGATTCCTTGCACGGTTAGACTCCTTAGACCTCCACGAAGCTCCCTATGCCCTTGGATTGAACTATGCCGCCGTGGATAGGCCGGAGCACACGCCGCCGACGAGCTCGCCCGCCTGCTCACGTGGACCGGGCGACTCCGGCCATCCCCGACGACGAGCCGTACCTCGGCGTGATCGCCAGACCCTCCCCGAGCCAACCCTACCCTTCGCCGGACCTCCCTCGCCGCCGGTAAGCCGCGCCACCCTTTTCTTTCCCGCGGCTACTGTTTCAGTTGAGGGAGGGACTGCGGGTGAGAGGGAGAGAAACCCAGGGGGTTAAGTGAAAGGTCAGAGACTCAAGTGAATAGTGCCTTAAGGGTAGATCTGCGAGGTTTGAATTGTTTTAAACCCAGGGGCCTCGGCGCAAACTGCTTTTCCAGGAAAACTTAATTAAAACCTAATTTAAATTCAAACAGAAACTTTAAAAACCCATAACTTCTGTTTGGTTTATCCAATTTTGGTCAAATCAATTTTGCCAGACTCTAAATCATGTAACCTATTTAGGAAAAATATAAAACCCCTTGGTGCTGTGGAAAACTTAAAAGTTCTGATTTAATGTTAACTTTGGCCAAAAGCTAAATAATAGTAAGAAAAATAGTCAGGCTAATTGACTAAGGTTAGGAAAATTTGGAGAAGTTTATATTCACCTACTAACCTGTTTAAAAATGTTAAACCCCTCTGTCCATTACATTAAGTTAGTTTTAACCCCTTATTCCAAATATGCTTAAAGTTTAAGAAAAATAGGAAAAGTGACACAAATATTGAACCAGAGGGCACCCCTATTTTTGTTAAGATACTTAGTTAATGTAGTTCACTAGAAAAATATATCATACCCTGTTTTAGTGTAAAATAATTAAGATCTCTTTTAAATTAATAAAACAAGGATAACTTAGAAAAACTCCACAAAAATAACCCCAAGGTGAAAACACCCCCACCCTTGGGATAACTATTGTTTTATTAGAAAGAACTTAGGAAAAATATGAAATCTGCTGTTTGACATTTTTCAAATAGTAATGTAGTAGAAAAAACCTTTTTGACATGAAACTTAAGAAAAGCATAACTAAATAACCACCCCTTAGTTTTCTGTGATTTTTAGCCCAGAGGCCTATTATTACCATAGGATGCCAACAAAAATAACCTTTAGGGCAGAGCCTACCCCTAACTAGGAGGTGTAGTGTAAAGTGCCCCTTTTTGCCTAACTTTTGTTATTTTTGTTCAAGGCCTAACTTTTATACCTTAAGCCTCAAATTCTTAAAACAAGCTAAAATGGCCAGTGACAACCCACTGTAATTTTTTTACAGAATTTTTGGAAATTATTAAAACCCTGTTGTAGTTCAAACCTACCCTAGACAACCTAAATGGAAATTAAGGGAAGAGAAATAAAAGATATGAATAAAGGTTGTCCCTAAAAACTTTATTTGCTGTCCACAAAAATATATCAAAGCAATACCAAACCAATATGTTGTCCTAAAGGAAAACCTAAGTCCAAAGAGTAATAAGTCTATCTATGTACCACTAGAAGCCCCGCATAACTAAGAAAACCCTAAGTTACTTCTAGACTTAGTTTCTTTTGCATAATGTTATTAAATCATGCATAATCATGACATACATGTTCATTGCATTTCGATAGACTGTAATCTTGCTGACGGAGAGTACATCCTCGTGCCGGAGCAAGGAGCTGCTCAGGAGGTAGCCCCAGATCCAGCACCAAAGCCAGCACCAGAGGACCTGCCTGCCACTGCTTTGGAAGGCAAGCCCCGGTTTTATGCATAACCTGTTATTTATGCTATTTTACTTCACTTAATGATTGTAGGATTGATTGTGCACTTAGGTGTAGGAATTGTTTGAAACCCTAGTTGCATGATCTCAGGAATCCTTTGAAATGAATACTAGTATGACAGGTCGAGTAGTTTCTCTAATTAAATAGGATCTCGGTAGAAGACGAGTGATTTTTCTAGCACTCGCGCGAGATCAGGAAATTGATTGTACCCACTTTCACACTATCATGATACTAGTTGGTGGACAACAATCCATGGGGATTGGTTGTTTACGAGATGGAAAATGGAATAAGGATTAACGTGCGGATACCTGTGTCAAGCGTTTGAACGTACTAAACACATACCGAGAAATATGGTAAATCGATAAGCCTAGTACCTGATTGAACCTGGCAGTAGACTTTGCCCCTCACGCGACCTGAGACGAGGTCTCCCATTCCGGTTATGGTGGGTACAAGTGCGGTCACTGCACGACGGCCAGTCGGGGTCAGTGAGGCATTGTACGCCAAGGCGGTGAGCCCTGTTCTGCTGACGGGGAATCGATGGGGACGGTTGATGTGTGAGGGGACGGAGTGCCCCTACATGTCGTGTGTTTAGGTTTACCTTGCAAGGATAAAAACTCGATTCGAATCGTCTGCTTCTCGCAGCTAATGAGACTGCTTGATCCATTGTACTGCATTGAGTAATAAGTGGAAGTATGATGAGTTGAGATAAGATGTTGATTGTTAATACTGCTTGCTACCATGTATGAGTAGATAGTTCACTTTTAGCCTTAAGAGAGTCACACTTAACTTTGACTAAGTTAAAATCTTGATTTAGAAACTCAGCTAGTGCTTTTGGCAACCAAACCCCACAGCCAAACAGCTGCATGTCTAGAGGTAGAGGGGTATAGACTCCTCACACCGGGTAAGTCTAGCTGAGTATTAGTATACTCAGCCTTGCTTGTGGCATAATTTTTACAGGTTCTCTGGAGGAGATGGTTGCTGGGATAACTTGGCCGACCACCCTGCCACCGGGTTGGACTGTCGAGTGGGACCCTGCCTCGGCTGAGGAGGAGCATGAGGAGTGATGGGACAGGCTTCCCCATCTCTCTATTTTATTTACCGTTAGTTTTATTCCGCTGCACTTCGAACAATGATGGATACTTTTGCAAAAACTCCGATGATGATGATGGTGATGTAATAATTTAACCTTATGACATGTATGGTTTTATGCTTTATTGCATTTGCTCTGTGACTCACCTTCGAGTGAGATTGTGGTACTTGATCCTGTCAGTGGCCGTGTCGGACTAGATCCGAGGGATTGACGGGTTATTCCCATTTAAGTGTAGTCTAGCCTCTAAGGCGGGACGTGGACACTTAAGTTGGAATAATTCGGGCAGTTCCGCCACATCATATACTTGAGAGGGGGTCCGGTGACGGTTCTTCGCTCTGCTCCCTTCTTTTCCCTTTAGGTTTTCGCAACCCAGGAAACTTTAGTCGGAGAAGAGAGAAACCGCTCTCCGTGCCCCCCGCGCCGCCATCTCCCCCATTTTGGTGATGGCGGATCGAGTGACCATAATCCCCCCGCGCGATCCGTGGCCCTTCTCCATGGTGACGGCGAGTGATCTGGAGGAGCTGGTCGGCGAGGGTTTGCTCCGCCCCCTCACCGACAAGCAGCGGCCAGAGTGGATTCCTCCTGTGGGCGGAGCCGCTCCGTCCCCACCGCCGGGGTATGTCGTGAGCTTCGTCTCCTTCCATGAGCGGGGATTTGGTGTGCCGACGGGCCGCTTTATGCGGGCCATCCTATTCCACTACGGCGTGGAGTTGCACAACCTCTCCCCCAACTCCATCTCGGAGGCCGCTATCTTCGTAGCGGTATGCGAAGGGTACTTGGGGATCGCCCCTCATTGGGATTTGTGGACTCATCTCTTCCTCGCCGAGCCTTTCGCCTTGTCGACGGGGGAGAGGAGGATCCGTGCAGCGGTGCGGGCCGGCGGCTGCATTCTCTTGTTGAGGCAGTCGCGGGCGTTGCAGTACATTCCTGCCATTCTTGCGTCTTCGAACAAGGGGTGGCAGCGCCGGTGGTTCTACCTCCGGAATGACGGTGAGTTGCTCCCACTGTTCTCCCAGCGAGTAGTTACTGCTGCCACCGACGCCTGGCGCCACGGGACCCCGCACGAGAGGCAGAAGAATCTCGAACCCCTTCTCCAGGCCCTGAAGGAGTTGCGGGAGGGGGGACTTACCGCTGCGGGAGTGATCGCCGCTATCCACCGTCGGAGGGTGCTTCCATTGGCGGAGCGGCGGCTGCCGCTCTGGGAGATGACCCCAGAAGCTGACTGGGAGGGCTCGCGAATGTCCCCTGATCCTCTCCCCTTCAACGCCCTCCAATGGCGGGTGTCGGCTGCGATGGGGAAGCCGGACCCCCACGCATACTCCCAGCTTCGGATGCGCCCCGACCAGGGGTGTGTGACTTTGGTGAGTGTTCGCTCCTTCCTTCTTCGTATATCGGGTCGCTCCGGGTCCTTATGATCGGGTTCCTTTCTCCCCTCCTTTTAGGATGTGGGGTGGCACAAACCCTCCCAGCCACGGGTCCCGGAGGACGCGGTGGACCGTGCAGCGCGGCGGGTCGCCACGGAGGAGAAGAAGAAAAAGAAGGACACGGAGAAGGCCCGGGCCCGCGAGCGGAGGCGGGCTCGGGACGCCTTGGAGAAGCGCCGTCGCCAGCAGGAGAGGGACGGACTCCCGAGGGAGCCGTCGCCGGAGACGCCCGACGACGATGATGACGATGATGATGATGAAGAGGATGACATGGCCGCCCGTCTCGGCCTCAGCCCCGGCTTGGGGTGTGGCCAGGAGCCGTCGAGCCAGCCCCCGAGCGGGCCGACTCCGTCAGCCCCCAAAGTCGGGGCGTCGGGCTCCCGACCCGAGGCACGGGGGCGAACCGAGAGGTCACCTGACCCCTCAGCCGGAGGAGCTGAGGCAGCTCCGGAGGTCCAGGCCAAGGCGTCTGTTCCCCAGGGGCCGCCGCTCGTGTCGGTGGCGCATGGGGGTGACCCTCAAGTCGTCGCGGCCGTGCCCGGGGAATCTGCTTCCCGGGCGCCCCAAGCAAGGGTGGTGCCGAAGGTGCCGGCGAAGCGGACCTCGGCGGCTGTTTCGGGAGCCGGGATCCAAGAAGGCTCCCCCCAGGCGCGGTGGATCATGGCCCGAAGTGGGTGAGTATCTCGGAATGTCTTCGTCTTGGCTTCCCATTCATATGTCTCGGTCGTGTTCTTTATTTCCTCCTCTCTTTTTTTTATATCCAGCAAGCGAAGTCATGGCCAGACCGACCTGGCACCCCGGAAGGCCCTCAAGACGGTGTCGGACTGTGTGGCCAGCGCCATTCAGCCGACCCTTTCGCGGGGTACTTCACCACAGGGGGCTCGGGCGTCGCCAATCTCTGAGGAGCGGGCTCCCGAGGCCGGCTCTTCAGCCGAGGCGGCTATCGTGGTTGAGGAGGCGGCTGACGCCCGCGCGGCCCTGAGGTCGCCTGTCGTGCCGGTCATGCCGGCGCCTGCCACCGCCGAGGTTGCCGCCGTCCCTGTCGAAGGGCGTCCAGTTGCCGCCAGCGTCGGGATGGCTGATGCGTCGGCGCCCAAGACCTCAGAAGAGGTGGGCGTGGACGCGCAATCCGTCCAGCCGGGTGACAGCCTCATCGCTGTGCGGCGGAGCCCCGAGGCCCGGCGCCCGTTGCTCCGATTCCGGACCCGCGAGGCCTCGGACCCTGTCTTCGTTCTCGATGATGAGCAGGAGGACCAGTCCTGGGGTGAGCTCCGCGAGTGTGCAGAGGCAACGGTGGGGTCGCTCCGGTCGTCGCTGGAGGTTTTCTGCAGAGACGTCCCCAAAATCCTCCAGGTAGCGGTTTCGGGCATACCTTTTTTCCTTCTGTGAGCTAGACACTCGTCGTGACGCCCTGTTTCCTTTCCCCAGGATCTGACGGACCGGAGCGCCGCCAAGTCGTCGTTCATCCGCCGCGAGGTTGATGTCTAGGGCTCGCTGCGATCCCTGAGGTCCTCGCTCGCCGGGGCTACCGCGCGCCTTTCTCAGTAGGATGCCAAGGTGGCGGACCTCCAGCTACTCTGCGCCGACCTGAGAGCCGAGGCAGCAGCAGCGCGTGCGGAGGCACAACGGCAGCGATCGGAGCTCGTCCAGGTCATCGAGGAACGGGACCGATCTCAGGGCCGGGCTGCCGAGGCCGAAAGCCGAGCCGAGACCCTTGCGACTGACTTAGCCGCGGCCCAGGTCGCGGCCTCGGAGCATCGTGCCCGAGCCGGAGGTACGTCTTGGTCCTCCCTGGTTCTTGTTCTTGTCCGTTTCCTTTGCTTGTGCCTGAGGTATTTCTCTTGGTTGCTTGCAGAGCTTGAGTCCGCCCTTGACGAGTCCGCCAAGGCGCTTGCCGAGGCGCTTGCCGGAGCTGCCGAGCAGAGGGAGGCGGACCTCGCGGCCATGTCTGAGGCCGTCTCGGACTTTTATCGTGTCCTCGGCTTCGGCGACGTCCCTTCAGGAAGCTCCCCTCAGAGCCGCCTTCGAGCCTTGGGTGATCACGCGCGCGGCTGAGTCCGCGAAGCGCTACACCACGGCGTCAGGCGGGCCTTCGCCGTGCTTGCTTCCCACTACGTTGTGGACCTGGAGCGGGTTAGTGAGGGGTATTGTCTTCCTGACGAAGATGATGCTGCCCTAGCGGAGGTCCAGCGGCTTGACGCGGTCGCCGTGGGTCCGAGCGCGGTGCTGGCGACCACCTTTGAGGCGGAGATCCTTCCCCCTGCGACGTCACCGGAGGCCGAGATGGACCCCACCGACGGCGGGGATGGAGCTGAGGGCGCGGCTCCTTCCCAAGGCGGCGCCTAATTCTCGTTTGAACAGTTTCTTGTTGGATGTGCGTCTCACCGCGGCTGCTGAGGCCTGAACACTTTGTCTTTCTTGCATGAAGTCGTACTCTCCTTTCTTTCCATCTGCATGTTCGTCCTGGCTTGTCAATAATAGGGTGGCTTCTCGAGTTGGGCCATTCTTCGTGGCAGGTGATGAGTGAGGTATCCCTAACCTGGAGGCACGGGAGTTCCTCGGCTCAGTCGGCCTTGCCATTTACATGTACCCGCGTTCGCTCCTCGAGACCCTGCTTCTGACATAGCCGGGAGAACGTAGCCGGGAGAACGCAAGAGGCCCCTTTTTTGATTGAAAATTTTTGACACGGAGAAGTATGCCCGATCTTGACGCAGAGGGGTTCCCCCTTTTTAGCCCCCGAGGGAGGGTCGGGCTCTGCCAAGGCGAGGCCGACCCTTCCTTGATGACCGAGGCGCAGAGGCTGCCTGACGGATCGGGCTCTGGCCCGGATATCCAGCGAGTGCTTGGCGACATCCCTCGGTATGTCGGGCATGTCCGAGGGACTCCACGCAAAGACGTCGGCGTTTGCGCGGAGAAAGTCGACGAGCACTGCTTCCTATTTGGGGTCGAGCCCGGAACCGATCCGGATCTGCTTGGTGGTGTCGCCACTGGGGTCAAGAGGGACGGCCTTAACCGTCTCTGCTGGCTCGAAGTTGCCGGCATGGCGCTTCACGTCTGGCACCTCCTTGGAGAGGTTCTCCAGGTCGGCGATGAGGGCCTCGGACTCGGCGAGGGCCTCGGCGTACTCCACGCACTCCACGTCGCATTCGAACGCGTGTTTGTACGTGGGGCCGACGATGATGACCCCGTTGGGGCCCGGCATCTTGAGCTTCAGGTAGGTGTAGTTGGGGACGGCCATGAACTTCGCGTAGCATGGCCTCCCTAGTACGGCGTGGTAGGTTCCTCGGAACCCGACCACCTCGAACGTCAGGGTCTCCCTTCGGAAGTTGGAGGGCGTCCCGAAGCAGACGGGGAGGTCGAGTCGCCCGAGGGGCTGGACGCGCTTCCCAGGGATGATCCCGTGGAAGGGCGCAGCGCCTGCTCGGACGGAGGACAGATCGACGCGCAGGAGCTTGAGGGTCTCGGCGTAGATGATGTTGAGGCAGCTGCCCCCATCCATCAGGACCTTGGTGAGCCTGACATTGCCGACAACGGGGTCGACGACGAGCGGGTATTTCCCCGGGCTCGGCACATGGTCGGGGTGGTCGGCCTGGTCGAAGGTGATGGGCTTGTCGGACCAGTCTAGGTAGACTGGCGCCGCCACCTTCACCGAGCAGACCTCCCGGCGCTCTTGCTTGCGATGCCGAGCCGAGGCATTCGCCGCATGCCCTCCATAGATCATGAAGCAGTCGCGGACCTCGGGGAACTCTCCTGCTTGGTGATCTTCGTTCTTGTCGTCGTCGCGGGCCCTGCCACCCTCGGCGGGTGGCCCGGCCCTGTGGAAGTGACGCCGAAGCATAACGCACTCCTCGAGGGTGTGCTTGACGGGCCCCTGATGGTAGGGGCACGGCTCCTTGAGCATCTTGTCGAAGAGGTTTGCACCTCCGGGGGGCTTCCGAGGGTTCTTGTACTCGGCGGCGGCGACAAGGTCCGCGTCAGCGGCGTCGCGTTTCGATTGCGACTTCCTCTTGCCTTTCTTCTTGGCGCCGCGCGGAGCAGACGCCTCGGGAGCCTCTTCCGATGGGCGGCCCTGGGGCTGCTTGTCCTTTCGGAAGATAGCCTCGACCGCCTCCTGGCCAGAGGCGAACTTGGTGGCGATGTCCATCAGCTCGCTCGCCCTGGTGGGGGTCTTGCGACCCAGCTTGCTCACCAGGTCGCGGCAAGTGGTGCCGGCGAGGAACGCGCCGATAACATCCGAGTCGGTGATGTTGGGCAGCTCGGTGCGCTGCTTCGAGAATCGCCGGATGTAGTCCCGGAGCGACTCCCCCGGCTGTTGCCGGCAGCTTCGAAGGTCCCAGGAATTCCCGGGGCGCACGTATGTGCCCTGGAAATTGCCAGCGAAGGCTTGGACCAAGTCGTCCCAATTGGAGATCTGCCCTGGAGGCAGGTGCTCCAACCAGGCGCGAGCAGTGTCGGAGAGGAACAGGGGGAGGTTACGGATGATGAGGTTGTCGTCGTCCGTCCCACCCAGTTGGCAGGCAAGGCGGTAGTCCGCGAGCCACAGTTCCGGTCTCGTTTCCCCCGAGTACTTCGTGATAGTAGTCGGGGGTCGGAACCGGGTCGGGAATGGCGCCCGTCGGATGGCCCGACTGAAGGCCTGCGGACCGGGTGGTTCGGGCGAGGGACTCCGATCCTCTGTAACACCCTGAATTTGGGGGTATAAAATTTCTTTTCTAATATCCACCAAATTCAGGTGTTACTCTCTTCTTTACCTGCTTTTCTTCTTCTTTTCTAAATAATGGAGAGTTATTTCATTATATATGTATATATGTTTTTAGCGTAGTAAAATAAAACCCTAGAGAAGCTTCGATTGTTGCATTCATACCATGCATAGTGTTTATGAGTGCGAAAAGTTTTCGAAACATGTAAAGTTATCTCGAGGATGTTTTGGGAAATTTTCTAATCATTCGGAATATTTTTTCAGTACTAAACGTGAAATTTAGATTCTCTGGTATTATTTTTAATCTCTAAAATTGAGTATTTGCGAAAGCTAAAATATTCCAAAAACTTGATAATATTTATATTTTTTTCTTCCTCTCGTCGAGCTTGTTTTAAATCTCGTGCCCTTTTCTGCGAGATCACTGAACCGCTTCTTCTCGCAAATGGCATGCCGCTTGCGTCTGCTACTGCTACTACTACTCCGGCTACCGTCTACCTTTTTGCCTTGCCTCGTCGCACCGTACTCGGAATGGTCCACATGTCATCTCCTCACTCTCTCTCTCTCTCTCTCTCGCAACTGCATCTCCCGCCTGAGCCGCCCACGACGTGTAGATTTTAGTAACCGCCCGCTCGACGCTCCTATTCAAGCTGCAGGCGCCCACTCGACCTCCCCTCTTCCCCAAACTGTGCCATGCTCACGTCGCGTCATGGTGGGAGACACCTCGCCCGGCCTCACCGTCTCCGAACGAGCCACACCCAGCGATGACGTCTCTTCCCACGCCCATGCTCTGCCATTCAATATACTGGTGAGTACTCTCCTCCCTTCTTCCCTACGAAATCTGTACAATGCCCATGACCAGCACGCCCTTGCCCAGCTGGCGCGGCAGCCCGCTCCCTCTGACCTCCGGCGAGATGAGCACGTCCATAGCCCCTCAACACGCTCTCCTTCTTTCTCTATCCCGTCTCTTCCCCTGGCTCCTGCCCGCGGCGGCGTGGCAGCCCAGCGCGGCGACCGGCGCCCGCGCGTGGTGAGCCACGGCCGAGCCCCTGGCGCCTGGCGGCCCTGCCCCCTAGCCAGCCACCACGGCGCGACGTCCATCCTCACCCCTGCGCGCGCGAGCAGGCCCTCTGGCCGTGGCAAGCAACCGGGTTGGCATGCCCTGTACAACGTGTGCCCGTGTGAAGCCCTCGAGTCGTGCGTCCCAGGCTGGTCGCGCGCGGCTGAGCTGCCCATCGGCAGGCGCCTCGGCCCCTGTCCCGCCGGCCAGCAACCCCTGGCCGAGTCCCCTCCCCTTCAGTCGAGTTCCACGGCCGTCATTTTCTTTCACCATTCTTGAAGAGAGAGGTTGTTCCTGCATGCATGCGTGGAGTTGAGAGATCCGAATCGTGCGCAGGGAAAAGGAAAACTACCCACGTAAGTCTTGCATGCAGTCAAAGCCTAAAAATCAGCCCCCTCACAATGGATCAGATCTTGTGTGGCTGCTCTCCATGTGGCCCTCTATGTAGCAAGCCTAAATCCAATAGAATCACGCCATATCACTTTAGATACGCGACTTACTAAACATTCAATATACGTAGCGTTATAAATCTGTTTTGACTCGTTTCAGTTATTTAATTTTATAAAAATACCGTGTACATATTAATAATGTTATTTTAATACAACGCATGTTTTAATTAAACAATTAATTATTTGGTTATTAATTTTAGCTTTGTAATTAAACTAATTTATGGTTTTAACTTGGCGCTTTATAAATATATGTTAACGTAATTAGTACCAACTTAAATGCTTTTGATTTAATACTTGTTTAGTGTAATCGCGTTATTCATTAGCGATCATCGCGCGTTGTCGCGTGTGCCGTTCCGCGCACCTTGTTTAGCGGGTTGCGTGTCCTGTCGCACAGCAATAAACTATTCTGTATATAATCACTCACGTTAATTAATTTACGTAATTGAACGGTGATTAACTGAGTGTTTAACCAATCAGAACTAAGTGTTGATTCTATCGATACATGCGATAAATACCTGTTATAGTGGTTATGCCAATTTAAGTATTGCATTTAATATTTATTTAGTATAAAATGTCGCACCGTTTTCGCATGTCGCGCGCTATTTGCGCGTCGCCGTTTCTCGTTCGCGCTGGTCGCGCGTGTTGTTTCGTGTGTTGTCAGCGTGCTATGTCGTGCGTGTCCGCGCGTCGTTTGCACGCTGTCGTATTGAGTTCGTCGTCGTCACGTTGTTCGCGCTTGTCGCGCGTGGTGCGCGCGCTAGGTCTCGTGCAGTCGTGCTGTTTCACGCGTTACGTATTTCGTCCCACTCCACTAATTCGTCCCGCTTAGAGTCGCTGATGTTATTTAAATTACTTATTTAACTAAGAATTGTTAGTGTGGTCAGCTAATTAAAACTGTGCGATAGCTCTAGTTTCATTTTAAATAAATATCGATTAATATAATCAGGTCAAACTAAATGTTATGATTAATACTCGTTTAGTGTAGACGCGATAACCTCTCGATCATAGCTCCGCCTGTCGCGTTCCTTTTCCCTCGTGTGACCGTAGTAACGCGCTCTATTTCGTTTTGCATATTTTATTATATTTTCCTTTGTATGGTGTAATGTTCTTATGCATATATGTTTGTTTGTTTGTTCCTGTTTGTCTTCGCTTCGCGTTGCGATTAGATCGCGATTTGTTTCCGCGCTCCGAGGAATCGACGGTCAAGCTTTGGCGGCCAAGTGATCGAACTCTTCGAGTTCTACGAGGCTGAAGACCCTGAGCATCTGTTTGGTGAAGGCAAGTGTCCTCTGACCCATTATGTCCCATTTATTTTATAATACACTGTCTCGCATACTATGAACAACCTAAGGATTTACTAGCTTTCTATTTACCTGGTCCTTGATTTACCTTTTGGGTTACTATGGTTAGCTACATGCTAGCGCTTTACTTTAATCAATGAACATGATGAGATACAATGATGATACTATGATTTTATTCTGGATATGATGATATACTTGTGGCATTTAGGGGACTCGGGCTGTTTCCCGAGTACCTCTCCGTAAGGACCTGTTCGTTGAGAGACCACCCGGGATAATAGTGCAACCATGAGGGTGGAATGGGGTGCCCTTAGCTAATTAATTAGAGGAACTAGAAGTGTAGTTGCTTCGCCGTCGTGCCGTCAATGGGGTCCAGGCACAGTGCTTGCTCTGCCGAGGCTGGGTGCCGAGGTTCTTTCGTTTTGCTTTTTAGTCGCCCTCCTGCGGGGAGAGGTACTGTGTTTATCAAACTGGAGAAACCTAACGGGCAGCTATGACCTCTAGGGAATCTTTGTAAAGGCTTCGTAGTGAATCCCTGGCCATTCACCTTGGGAGTGAATAAGGGTCTTGCAAGCCCGGGCTAGAGAGGGAATCACGGCTCATGGGTAAAGTGTGCGACCTCTGCAGAGGGTAGTGAAACTGGTATATCAGCCGTGCTCACGGTTAAGAGCAGCCTTGGGATCCTCTTTGATTAGAGATACAAATGATCTGAGATACAATGGTTCTATTTATTATTTTGGTTCGATGACAATAATGATGTTCCTCGATGAGGAAATGATTCACGGGTTGGTTATATGATAAAACTTGGCTTCCACTAATAATAAATACCTGACCAACTAAAAGCAACTGCTTGAGCTTAACCCCACATAAAGCTAGTCCACCTCAGCCAAACGGGACATTTGCTGAGTACGTTGATGTGTACTCACCCTTGCTTTCACAAAACACCAGGTTGCCTTTGGTGCAATCTATGCTCAGGTAAAGAAGAAGGCGTCGAGGTGGATCTCCAGGAGTTCTAGGACGTTGATGAGTTCGAGGATTAGGCTAGCGATCTCCCCCAGTCAGCTGCCTGTGGTGGGTTGTTTACGTTGGCTACGTTTCGATTCTGTGTACTTTGATTTATATTATGTAAATGGCTCTAGTCTGTAATATTATTACTTACTCTTTATTGTAATTCGAAGCATTGTGCTATGATGAGTCATTTATGTAATCGCTGTGTACGTGAATTTCTGATCCTGGCACGTACATGGTTCGCATTCGGTTTACCTTCAAAACCGGGTGTGACATAAGTGGTATCAAAGCCCTTGCTGACTGTAGGACCGCTGACCTAGAGTAGCATTAGCTGTTTTAAGGACTTATTGACTATTACATCACCTCATCCTTGATTCTGCTTCAAAATATTAGTCACCTCGACTAATTCTATGTTGTGCTCCTATATGCCCACTTGCCAAAAGTATTTTATTCTAGTATGGTCTATACTTCTCTCAATCTATTAGATATGATCTCACTCTTGTGCTTGTGACATCTTTGTAGATGCCCCCTGACCATAACCTTCTTGTCTTTTTGGGATTCTTTCCTCTTTCGTCATTAAATTGCTACCATATGGCGAACTCTAGTCCTTTGGTATTGACATGCTTGTATCCCTTTAGTACTCTTGTTTTGAATACTTGCCTCTAAATTTCTACTACCTACTTAGGCATTTCAGTTTATATGTCCATGATCTTCCTGTCTTTTGAGACCCTTTCCTCTTCTGTTGTTAAGTCGCTATCTTTCGGCAATTTCTTGTCTCTTGGTATTGGTATGCTCACCTCCTTGAAATCTTTCATACTCTCATCTTTTTTTATGCTTACCTTTATATCCCAAGTTATGTTTAAGATATTTCATTCTACATGCCCTTGACCACCCTTGTTTCTTAATGATCCATGAGCGGTCATTTTACCTTTCATATCCTTGGTGATCTCTTTGTTTCCTTGTAACTCCACTTGGTAATGATTTTTTTTACTTCAACTCTTCCACTTCGTCACGTTGCAAGTCTTGCCTTAACTCTGTCCATGGATTATGCTTTTCATCATTATCACCTTTGCCCTTATCACCTCTATATCTTACTTTGATGTTTATCTTAATTCGGCCCTTTAAAATCTCCTCTTTTCCATCTCCATCCGAGAGTTGTATGTTTTACCTATTTTTCTCTTGGACGTATCATCTTCTTTGTCACTTGCGAGTTTTTGAATCCATCCTTTGCCTACTTTTGTTTGTTATTACCTATACCCTTCTCATCACTCTATCCTACCTTGTGATAACATTATGTATATTATCTAAAATCTCCAATCTCCCATCTCAGTTCGAGAGTGGTGTTTTACTTATTCCGCCCTTGTTCGTAATCTCATCTTTGCCATGTGCAAGTCTTGTCGTGACCCCATTCTTGGTTGTACTTGTACCAGTGGCTCTACTATGCCTTCATCTTTTCTCTTATACCCTTGTCAGTTATCGCTTCTGACCCTTGTGATATTGATGTCTTCTACCTAAATGCTTACCTTGAACTTATCCTTTAAAAGCCTCCCCTTTCTTTCAACCCAGTTTGAGAGCTGCGAGTTACCTATCTCTCCCTTGATATCTTTTCGCTCCTTATCGCATTACAAGTTTTGTCTTAATTCCATCCTTTGCTGTGTGTTTTATTTGCTATCACCATTACCTTGTCATCCATCGGTCTTGCCTTGATACTTATCTTTATTCTTGCTCTTTAAAAATCTCCTCTCTTCCACCTCAATTTGAGAGTGGTAGATTACCTATCTAGCCCTTGGACGTACCCTCTCCCTTTCCATTTGCAGGTCCTATCTTAACTCCATCCTTTATGGTACTAATATCTTTTGTCTTATGCTTATTTACCTCCTCTCCTACATCTTTGTCTGTTATTACCTTTAAAACCCTCCTGATATCTATGTCCTTACCCTCCTACCTATCTCGAACATATCCTTTGAAGCCTCCTCTTTTCCATCCGTGTTTGAGGATAATGCCTCACCTATTCATCATTGACTGCTCCCCCTTCTCGACACCTTGCAAGTTTTGTCTAAAATAAATTTTTGGTTGGGTGTTTGTCCGTTATCACCTTAACCCTTGTCATCCCTTGATCTTTACCTTGATGCTTATCCCGTCACTGCATTTTAAAGCCCCTCCCTCGTTCCAGTTCAAGAGTGTTGTCTTACCTACCCGCTCTTGGTCATTCCCTTTTCCTCTACCGTGTTGCCAGTCATAGCATTTGTTTGATATCCCCCTTACCCTTGTAATCACTAGATTTTGACTTGATACCTATCTAAGGTCTGCTTTTGGAAATCTCCCCTTTTCTATCTCAACCCGAGAGTGTTGTTCTACCCATTATGCCCTTGGTCGTATCCTTTTGTTGATCGCTTACAATGCTTGCTTTAACTCCATTCTTTATGGTGCTCGTGTCCCTATCCTGCACGTCTTGTTCTTCTCCTTGTCCTTCAACAACCTTAGAGAGTAGTTATTCCCTTTTCAAGAAAGACCACCATTTAACTAGAAGGAACGTGTAGCAACGAAATGTTTGTTGTTGTATGCTTGTGCTGTTTGTCTTTGTGTGATGACTGATTTGCTTCTTTGGAATGAGTGTTGATGTGTTGTGGCCCTTAATCCGCAATGACATCAGTTTACTAGGTGAGTGCCATAGAGTTAAGTAGTTGGGTTCTCCCCCTGCTCTCTCTAATCCGTCTATACTTACCTTTTTTCGCTACCCTTTCCTCTTGCACCTGTCCATTTGGCAACCTCCAACTCCTCCAAATCAGTCAAGATCAGAGTCAACATCATCTTCACCAAGTGCATATCGACGCTCCTGTTAAGGGGGTTAGCCGCTAACTCCAATGAAGATAATGTGATCAACATCAACAAACAAGATCGAAGTGAGGCAGCGGAAGCGTGTGTGGGTCCTAACCCACAGGTCCAAGGGATCCTCAAGAATTATATCAATCGACCTCGAGCATCTGAAGGTCAAAGCAACCAGTCCACAAGTTAAAGTTCCCAGAGTCAAAGTTGAGTCAGGAGAAGCTATGAAAGACCAATGAACCAATCTCATTTTCTTGCTAGCCTCTTCTTGAATCTCGAGGGCGAGATTCCTGTTAAGGGGGTTAGATTTGTAACACCCTGAATTTGGGGGTATAAAATTTCTTTTCTAATATCCACCAAATTCAGGTGTTACTCTCTTCTTTACCTGCTTTTCTTCTTCTTTTCTAAATAATGGAGAGTTATTTCATTATATATGTATATATGTTTTTAGCGTAGTAAAATAAAACCCTAGAGAAGCTTCGACTGTTGCATTCATACCATGCATAGTGTTTATGAGTGCGATAAGTTTTCGAAACATGTAAAGTTATCTCGAGGATGTTTTGGGAAATTTTCTAATCATTCGGAATATTTTTTCAGTACTAAACGTGAAATTTAGATTCTCTGGTATTATTTTTAATCTCTAAAATTGAGTATTTGCGAAAGCTAAAATATTCCAAAAACTTGATAATATTTATATTTTTTTCTTCCTCTCGTCGAGCTTGTTTTAAATCTCGTGCCCTTTTCTGCGAGATCACTGAACCGCTTCTTCTCGCAAATGGCATGCCGCTTGCGTCTGCTACTGCTACTACTACTCCGGCTACCGTCTACCTTTTTGCCTTGCCTCGTCGCACCGTACTCGGAATGGTCCACATGTCATCTCCTCACTCTCTCTCTCTCTCTCGCAACTGCATCTCCCGCCTGAGCCGCCCATGACGTGTAGATTTTAGTAACCGCCCGCTCGACGCTCCTATTCAAGCTGCAGGCGCCCACTCGACCTCCCCTCTTCCCCAAACTGTGCCATGCTCACGTCGCGTCATGGTGGGAGACACCTCGCCCGGCCTCACCGTCTCCGAACGAGCCACACCCAGCGATGACGTCTCTTCCCACGCCCATGCTCTGCCATTCAATATACTGGTGAGTACTCTCCTCCCTTCTTCCCTACGAAATCTGTACAATGCCCATGACCAGCACGCCCTTGCCCAGCTGGCGCGGCAGCCCGCTCCCTCTGTCCTCCGGCGAGATGAGCACGTCCATAGCCCCTCAACACGCTCTCCTTCTTTCTCTATCCCGTCTCTTCCCCTGGCTCCTGCCCGCGGCGGCGTGGCAGCCCAGCGCGGCGACCGGCGCCCGCGCGTGGTGAGCCACGGCCGAGCCCCTGGCGCCTGGCGGCCCTGCCCCCTAGCCAGCCACCACGGCGCGACGTCCATCCTCACCCCTGCGCGCGCGAGCAGGCCCTCTGGCCGTGGCAAGCAACCGGGTTGGCATGCCCTGTACAGCGTGTGCCCGTGTGAAGCCCTCGAGTCGTGCGTCCCAGGCTGGTCGCGCGCGGCTGAGCTGCCCATCGGCAGGCGCCTCGGCCCCTGTCCCGCCGGCCAGCAACCCCTGGCCGAGTCCCCTCCCCTTCAGTCGAGTTCCACGGCCGTCATTTTCTTTCACCATTCTTGAAGAGAGAGGTTGTTCCTGCATGCATGCGTGGAGTTGAGAGATCCGAATCGTGCGCAGGGAAAAGGAAAACTACCCACGTAAGTCTTGCATGCAGTCAAAGCCTAAAAATCAGCCCCCTCACAATGGATCAGATCTTGTGTGGCTGCTCTCCATGTGGCCCTCTATGTAGCAAGCCTAAATCCAATAGAATCACGCCATATCACTTTAGATACGCGACTTACTAAACATTCAATATACGTAGCGTTATAAATCTGTTTTGACTCGTTTCAGTTATTTAATTTTATAAAAATACCGTGTACATATTAATAATGTTATTTTAATACAACGCATGTTTTAATTAAACAATTAATTATTTGGTTATTAATTTTAGCTTTGTAATTAAACTAATTTATGGTTTTAACTTGGCGCTTTATAAATATATGTTAACGTAATTAGTACCAACTTAAATGCTTTTGATTTAATACTTGTTTAGTGTAATCGCGTTATTCGTTAGCGATCATCGCGCGTTGTCGCGTGTGCCGTTCCGCGCACCTTGTTTAGCGGGTTGCGTGTCCTGTCGCACAGCAATAAACTATTCTGTATATAATCACTCACGTTAATTAATTTACGTAATTGAACGGTGATTAACTGAGTGTTTAACCAATCAGAACTAAGTGTTGATTCTATCGATACATGCGATAAATACCTGTTATAGTGGTTATGCCAATTTAAGTATTGCATTTAATATTTATTTAGTATAAAATGTCGCACCGTTTTCGCATGTCGCGCGCTATTTGCGCGTCGCCGTTTCTCGTTCGCGCTGGTCGCGCGTGTTGTTTCGTGTGTTGTCAGCGTGCTATGTCGTGCGTGTCCGCGCGTCGTTTGCACGCTGTCGTATTGAGTTCGTCGTCGTCACGTTGTTCGCGCTTGTCGCGCGTGGTGCGCGCGCTAGGTCTCGTGCAGTCGTGCTGTTTCACGCGTTACGTATTTCGTCCCACTCCACTAATTCGTCCCGCTTAGAGTCGCTGATGTTATTTAAATTACTTATTTAACTAAGAATTGTTAGTGTGGTCAGCTAATTAAAACTGTGCGATAGCTCTAGTTTCATTTTAAATAAATATCGATTAATATAATCAGGTCAAACTAAATGTTATGATTAATACTCGTTTAGTGTAGACGCGATAACCTCTCGATCATAGCTCCGCCTGTCGCGTTCCTTTTCCCTCGTGTGACCGTAGTAACGCGCTCTATTTCGTTTTGCATATTTTATTATATTTTCCTTTGTATGGTGTAATGTTCTTATGCATATATGTTTGTTTGTTTGTTCCTGTTTGTCTTCGCTTCGCGTTGCGATTAGATCGCGATTTGTTTCCGCGCTCCGAGGAATCGACGGTCAAGCTTTGGCGGCCAAGTGATCGAACTCTTCGAGTTCTACGAGGCTGAAGACCCTGAGCATCTGTTTGGTGAAGGCAAGTGTCCTCTGACCCATTATGTCCCATTTATTTTATAATACACTGTCTCGCATACTATGAACAACCTAAGGATTTACTAGCTTTCTATTTACCTGGTCCTTGATTTACCTTTTGGGTTACTATGGTTAGCTACATGCTAGCGCTTTACTTTAATCAATGAACATGATGAGATACAATGATGATACTATGATTTTATTCTGGATATGATGATATACTTGTGGCATTTAGGGGACTCGGGCTGTTTCCCGAGTACCTCTCCGTAAGGACCTGTTCGTTGAGAGACCACCCGGGATAACAGTGCAACCATGAGGGTGGAATGGGGTGCCCTTAGCTAATTAATTAGAGGAACTAGAAGTGTAGTTGCTTCGCCGTCGTGCCGTCAATGGGGTCCAGGCACAGTGCTTGCTCTGCCGAGGCTGGGTGCCGAGGTTCTTTCGTTTTGCTTTTTAGTCGCCCTCCTGCGGGGAGAGATACTGTGTTTATCAAACTGGAGAAACCTAACGGGCAGCTATGACCTCTAGGGAATCTTTGTAAAGGCTTCGTAGTGAATCCCTGGCCATTCACCTTGGGAGTGAATAAGGGTCTTGCAAGTCCGGGCTAGAGAGGGAATCACGGCTCATGGGTAAAGTGTGCGACCTCTGCAGAGGGTAGTGAAACTGGTATATCAGCCGTGCTCACGGTTAAGAGCAGCCTTGGGATCCTCTTTGATTAGAGATACAAATGATCTGAGATACAATGGTTCTATTTATTATTTTGGTTCGATGACAATAATGATGTTCCTCGATGAGGAAATGATTCACGGGTTGGTTATATGATAAAACTTGGCTTCCACTAATAATAAATACCTGACCAACTAAAAGCAACTGCTTGAGCTTAACCCCACATAAAGCTAGTCCACCTCAGCCAAACGGGACATTTGCTGAGTACGTTGATGTGTACTCACCCTTGCTTTCACAAAACACCAGGTTGCCTTTGGTGCAATCTATGCTCAGGTAAAGAAGAAGGCGTCGAGGTGGATCTCCAGGAGTTCTAGGACGTTGATGAGTTCGAGGATTAGGCTAGCGATCTCCCCCAGTCAGCTGCCTGTGGTGGGTTGTTTACGTTGGCTACGTTTCGATTCTGTGTACTTTGATTTATATTATGTAAATGGCTCTAGTCTGTAATATTATTACTTACTCTTTATTGTAATTCGAAGCATTGTGCTATGATGAGTCATTTATGTAATCGCTGTGTACGTGAATTTCTGATCCTGGCACGTACATGGTTCGCATTCGGTTTACCTTCAAAACCGGGTGTGACATCCTCCCCGCTGTCGTAGCGCCCCCCACGCCTGGGGTGGTAGCCTCGGCGCACCCTTTCGTCGAGGTGGGCCCGACGGTCGCGTCGATGGTGCTCGTTGCCGAGGTGGCCCGGGGCCGCAGGCGCGGTGTTACGCGTGCGCCCGGTGTAGACCGAGGCTTCCCGTATGAATCGGGAAGTCGCGGCATGAGGTTCCGAGGGATATCCCTGCCTTCGGGAGGCAGTGCTCTCGGCCCGTCGGGCCGCAGCGCCTTCCAGGAGATTCTTGAGCTCTCCCTGGATCCGCCGACCCTCGGTGGTTGATGGCTCCGGCATCGCGCGGAGGAGCATCGCTGCGGCTGCCAGGTTCTGACCAACCCCGCTGGATGCGGGCGGCGGCCTGACCCTGACATTGTTGGCGACGCGGTGCTAGAGACCTTGGGGCAGGTGACGTATTTCTCCGGCCAGGGGTTGGCCCGCCCATACCTGCCCGACGTCCCGACGGATCGGCACAAGCGCTCCTGTTCCCTCGTTGAGCCTCGCCTGCGCCTCGCGGACTTGCTCGAGTTGTGGGTCGTAACCCCCCGCCGGAGCGGGGACCACAGCTAGCTCCCGTGGGATGTCGGCGCGAGGCACCGGCCTAGGAAGATCATCGTCCTCCGGCATGCCGAGATGGTTGCCTTCGGAGGGATCCCCTAGCTCGATGTGGAAACATTCGCGGCTTGGGCCGCAGCTCTCGTCGCCAAGGCTGCGGCTTCCGTCGGAACAGTCGGAGAGGCAGTAGTCACATGCGGTCATGAAGTCCCGCATGGCACTGGGGTTGCCAAGTCCGGAGAAATCCCAACAGATGCTGGGATCGTCATCTTCCTCGGACCCAGAGGGCCCGTAGGTCGAGACGTCCGTCAGCCGGTCCCAAGGCGACCGCATACGAAACCCCAGTGGGGTTGCACTCGCCTCAATGAGAGCGCCCGCCAAAGCGAGGTCGTTTGGCGGGTTGAGGCCGAGTCGAAATGACGTAAGATGGGAGTTAGTCGGTACCTTTTGGTCGACGAGGAGCGACGTAGTCACATCGGGGACTGGTTGCACCGTCATCTCAGGTACGAGGGCGACGTCCTGCAGGCTTTCCGCGAGCGCGCCGGCGTCGTCTTCTTGCTCGGGGTCAGCGTGTCGCGGGGGGACGGCACTTGCCTTCGTCTCGAACGCGAGGTCGACGTCCGGCGTGCCTTCCGTCGGGGCGTCGGGGGCGTCGATTCGCTCGACGGCCAACGAAGCGCGGCCTCCCGCTTGGCCTTGATGGCCCCGCCTCCTCCTCCGTTGGCGGGGGAGAGAACGGAGCGAGCTCGAATGTTGTTCTTCCACCACGCGGGGAAGGTGTCGTCGATTCCGCCGCCGGCGGGCGGGTTGTCGGCCGCCATTGTCGTTGTCGCGCGGCGGTGGAAGAAGTATCATGTCGTAGCTGCCGTCGAAGGACATGAACTCAAGAGTCCCGAAACGAAGCACCGCCCCGGGCCGGAGAGGTTGCTGGAGACTGTCCATCTGGAGCTTGACGGGGAGCTGTTCGTCAGCACGCAGCAGGCCCCTACCTGGCGCGCCAACTGTCGGCGTTTTGAGACAGGGGGGTCCCTAAGCCGACGAGTGAGTGTGCTGCGTGCCCCAGCCCAGATGGGTCGAGCGCGTGGGCGAGCGCGAAGGGGGGAGAGGCGAGGTGGCCGGAGTCGGGCGTGAGAGAGGTGGAAGTCCCGCGGCCTTCGTGTTCGTCCCGCGCCCAGGTCGGGTGCGCTTGCAGTAGGGGGGTTACAAGCGTCCACGCGGGTGAGGGAAGCGAGCGGCCTCAAGAGAGCGCCTGTCCCGTCCTCGGTCCCGCGCGGCCAACCTCCTTTAAGAAGGCCCTGGTCCTCCCTTTTATAGTCGTAAGGAGAGGATCCAGGTGTACAATGGGGGGTGTAGCAGAGTGCTACGTGTCTAGCGGAAAGAGAGCTAGCGCCCTAGGTACATGCCAATGTGGCAGCCGGAGAGGTCTTGGCACCTTGCTGGCCTGATGCCGTGGCTGTCGGAGGAGCGACGGAGCCTGACGGAGGGACAGCTGTTGGAGCGGTCGAGTCCTTGCTGACGTCGCCCTGCTTCCGTAAGAGAGCTGAGGGCCGCCGTCGTCACAGAGCTCGTGGAGCGCCATCATTGCCCATCCGGCGGAGCTGGCCGGATGGGACGCCGGTCTTGTTCTCCGTGACCCGAGTCGATTCGGGGTAGGATGATGATGGCGCTTCCTGTTGACGTGGCAGGCCTATGCCCTAGGCAGGGCGGCGTGGGGGCTCCTCCGAAGCCGAGGTCGAATCTGTCTTCCGTTGCCGAGGCCGAGCCCGAGCCCCTGGGTCGGGCGAGGCGGAGATCTTTTGGCCGAGGCCAGGGCGGAGTCCGAGCCCTGGGGTCGGGCGAGGCGGAGTTTCGTCGTCTTCCGGGTCTTAGCCCGAGTCCGAGCCCTGGGGTCGGGCGAAGCGGAGTTCGCCGTCTTCCGGGTCTTAGCCCGAGTCCGAGCCCTGGGGTCGGGCGGAGCGGAGTTCGCCGTCTTCCGGGTCTTAGCCCGAGTCCGAGCCCTGGGGTCGGGCGGAGCGGAGTTCGCCGTCTTCCGGGTCTTAGCCCGAGTCCGAGCCCTGGGGTCGGGCGGAGCGGAGTTCGCCGTCTTCCGGGTCTTAGCCCGAGTCCGAGCCCTGGGGTCGGGCGGAGCGGAGTTCGCTATGGCGCCTTTGGCAAGGCCTGACTGCCTGTCAGACTCACTCTGTCGAGTGGCACTGCAGTCGGAGTGGCGCAGGCGGCGCTGTCCTTCTGTCAGACTGGTCAGTGGAGCGGTGGAGTGACGGCGGTCACTTCAGCTCTGCCGGGGGGCGCGTGTCAGGATAAAGGTGTCAGGCCACTTTTGCGTTAAATGCTCCTGCAACTTGGTCAGTCGGTGTGGCGATTTAGTCAGGGTTGCTTCTGAGCGAAGCCAAGGCCTCGGGCGAGCCGGAGGTGTGTCCGCCGTAAAAAGGGGGGCCTCGGGCGAGACGGAAGTCTCTCGAGGCCGGCTGCCCTTGGCCGAGGCTAGGCTCGGGTGAAGCGTGATCGAGTCACTCGTGTGGACTGATTCCTGACTTAATCGTACCCATCAGGCCTTTGCAGCTTTATGCTGATGGGGGTTACCAGCTGAGAATTAGGCGTCTTGAGGGTACCCCTAATTATGGTCCCTGACAGGGTCCGAATTCAAGAACCTTCAAGTGGAGGAGTTTCTTGAGAAGGAAGGGATCAAGCACGAGTTCTCCGCTCCCTACACACCATAACAAAATGGTGTGGTAGAGAGGAAGAACAGGACGCTCATCGATATGGCGAGGACGATGCTTGGAGAGTTCAAGACCCCCGAGTGCTTTTGGTCGGAAGCCGTGAACATGGCTTGCCACGCCATCAACCGGGTCTACCTTCATCGCCTCCTCAAGAAGACGTCGTATGAGCTTCTAACCGGTAACAAACCCAATGAATCTTACTTTCGTGTATTTGGGAGCAAATGCTACATTCTAGTGAAGAAGGGTAGAAATTCTAAGTTTGCTCCCAAAGCTGTAGAAGGGTTTTTGTTAGGTTATGATTCAAATACAAAGGCGTATAGAGTCTTCAACAAATCATCGGGTTTGGTTGAAGTCTCTAGCGACGTTGTATTTGATGAGACTAACGGCTCTCCAAGAGAGCAAGTTGTTGATCTTGATGATGTAGATGAGGAAGATGTTCCGACGGCCGCTATACGAACCATGGCGATTGGTGATGTACGACCACAGGAACAAAAGGAGCAAGATCAACCTTCTTCCTCAACAATGGTGCAACCCCCAACTCAAGAAGATGAACAGGTTCATCAAAAGGAGACGTATGATCAAGGGGGAGCACAAGATGATCAAGTAATGGAGGAAGAAGCATAACTGGCACCTCCAACTCAAGTCCGAGCGATGATTCAAAGGGATCATCCCGTCGATCAGATTTTGGGTGATATTAGCAAGGGAGTAACTACTCGATCTCGATTAGTTAATTTTTGTGAGCATTACTTTTTTGTCTCTTCTATTGAGCCTTTCAGGGTAGAAGAGGCCTTGCTAGATCCGGACTGGGTGTTGGCCATGCAAGAGGAGCTCAACAACTTCAAGAGGAATGAAGTTTGGACGCTGGTGTCTCGTCCTAAGCAAAATGTTGTGGGAACCAAGTGGGTGTTCCACAACAAACAAGACGAGCACGGGGTGGTGACAAGGAACAAGGCTCGACTTGTGGCAAAAGGTTATGCCCAAGTCGCAGGTTTGGACTTTGAGGAGACTTTTGCTCCTGTGGCTAGGCTAGAGTCCATTCGTATCTTGCTAGCATATGCCGCTCACCATTCTTTCAGGTTGTTCCAAATGGATGTGAAGAGTGCTTTCCTCAACGGGCCAATCAAGGAGGAAGTGTACGTGGAACAACCCCCTGGCTTCGAGGATGAACGGTACCCCGACCACGTGTGTAAGCTCTCTAAGGCGCTCTATGGACTTAAGCAAGCCCCAAGAGCATGGTATGAATGCCTTAGAGACTTTTTAATTGCTAATGCTTTCAAGGTTGGGAAAGCCGATCCAACTCTTTTCACTAAGACATGTGATGGTGATTTGTTTGTGTGCCAAATTTATGTCGATGACATAATATTTGGTTCTACTAACCAAAAGTCTTGTGAAGAGTTTAGCAGGGTGATGACGCAGAAATTCGAGATGTCGATGATGGGCGAGTTGAACTACTTCCTTGGGTTCCAAGTGAAGCAACTCAAGGACGGCACCTTCATCTCCCAAACGAAGTACACACAAGACTTGCTAAAGCGTTTGGGATAAAGGACGCCAAACCCGCAAAGACTCCGATGGGGACCGACGGACACACCGACCTCAACAAAGGAGGTAAGTCCGTTGATCAAAAGGCATACCGGTCAATGATAGGGTCTTTACTTTATTTATGTGCAAGTAGACCGGATATTATGCTTAGCGTATGCATGTGTGCTAGATTTCAATCCGATCCTAAGGAGTGTCACTTAGTGGCAGTGAAGTGAATACTTAGATATTTAGTCGCTATGCCTTGCTTCGGGATCTGGTATCCTAAGGGGTCTAACTTTGACTTAATTGGATACTCAGATTCCGACTATGCTGGATGTAAGGTCGATAGGAAGAGTACATCGGGGATGTGCCAATTCTTAGGAAGGTCCCTGGTGTCATGGAATTCTAAGAAACAAACCTCCGTTGCCCTATCCACCGCTGAGGCCGAGTATGTTGCCGCAGGACAGTGTTGCGTGCAACTACTTTGGATGAGGCAAACCCCCAGGGACTTTGGCTACAATCTGAGCAAAGTCCCACTCCTATGTGATAATGAGAGTGCTATCCGCATGGCGGAAAATCCTGTTGAACACAGCCGCACAAAGCACATAGACATCCGACATCACTTTTTGAGAGACCACCACCAAAAGGGAGATATCGAAGTGTTTCATGTTAGCACCGAGAACCAGCTAGCCGATATCTTTACCAAACCTCTAGATGAGAAGACCTTTTGCAGGTTGCGTAGTGAGCTAAATGTCTTAGATTCGCGGAACTTGGATTGATTTATAGCATACATGTGTTTATGCCTTTGATCATGTTCCTTATGCATTTTGTTGCTTAATAATGGTGCTCAAGTTGTACAAACACTCCCTGGACCCCACAAGTCCGTTGCAAAGTGATGCACATGTTTAGGGGGAGATGTGTTACAACTTGACCCTTTGAGACTAACCATGTGCTTGAGTTTGCTTGATTTAGTCTCAAAGGAGGATTGAAAGGGAAAAGGTGGACTTGGACCATGCAAGACTTCCACTGCACTCCGATGAGAGGGTAACTTATTCCAAGTTCATCTTTATGACCTTATTGCCTTTGTACTCTTATTTGAAGATTTTGGTGAGGCAATGGGGTTTAAGGGGCCAAGATTAATCCCGTTTTGGTGCTTGATGCCAAAGGGGGAGAAAAAGGCTAAAGCAATAAATGGATCAGATACCACTTGAGAAATTTTGAAAATAGTAGAATAGAGCTTTTGGTTTGTCAAAACTCTTCTATTGTCTCTTTTTGTCAAAAGTTGGCTTCTTGTGGGGAGAAGTGTTGATTATGGGAAAAAGGGGGAGTTTTTGAAATCCTTGATCAGTTTCTTTTGGAATACCTCTCCTTAAGTCTCTACAAGTGTGTTTGACTTAGAGATAGAAATTTGAGTTTGATTTGCAAAAACAAACCAAGTGGTGGCAAAGAGTGATCCATATATGCCAAAAATGAATCAAAACAATTTTGAGTTCTCATTTGCATTGATATTGCACTCGTTCTAGTTGCTTTATATTGTATTGGCATAAATCACCAAAAAGGGGGAGATTGAAAGGGAAATGTGCCCTTGGGCCATTTCTAAGTATTTTGGTGATTGAGTGCCAATGCAAGTGCTTTTGTGTTGATCTATGCAAAGTGGTGGACAAAGTGCAAATCATGTCAAAAGGTATGTTTCTCAGACTTAGTACATTGTTTTAGAGACTAATGTAATGTGTCTAAGTGCTGAAAATAGGAAAGGACCAATTGGAAATGTCTTGGCTCGAGCAGCCAAGACTCTGCTCAGTCTGGGAGCACCGGACAGTGTCCGGTGCGCCAGACTGGCTCGGGCGAACTGGCCGCTCTCGGGAAATCGTCGGCGACGTACGGCTATAATTCACCGGACTGTCCGGTGTGCACCGGACTGTCCGGTGAGCCAACAGTCAGCCGGGCCAACGGTCGGCCGCGCGATCTGCGCGGGACACGTGGCCGAGCCAACGGCTAGAAGGGGACACCGGACATGTCCGGTGCGCTAACGGCTCTCAGATTGCCAACGGTCGGCTTCGCCATTTAAGGAAAGAAATCCGCACCGGACAGTGTCCGGTGTACACCGGACTGTCCGGTGCGCCACGCGACAGAAGGCAAGAATTGCCTTCCCAGATTGCTCTCAACGACTCCTAGCTGCCTTGGGGCTATAAAAGGGACCCCTAGGCGCATGGAGGAGAACACCAAGCATCCCTTGAGCACTATTGATCACTCACACATCATTCTTGCGCACTCGTTCGACATTCTAGTGATTTGAGCTCCGTTCTAGTGTGCTAGTCATTCGAGCTTAAGTCTGGGTTCTGTGTGTGCGTATTTGCTGTGATCTTTGTGTCTTGTGTGAGTTGCTAATCCCTCCCTTGCTCCGTGCTTCTTTGTGAACTTCAAGTGTAAGGGCGAGAGGCTCCAAGTTGTGGAGATTCCTCGCAAACGGGATTAAGAAAAGCAAAGAAAAACACCGTGGTATTCAAGTGGGTCTTTGGACCGCTTGAGAGGGGTTGATTGCAACCCTCGTCCGTTGGGACGCCACAACGTGGAGTAGGCAAGCGTTGGTCTTGGCCGAACCACGGGATAAACCATTGTGCCATCTCTGTGATTGATATCTTGTGGTTATTGTGTTTTGTTGAGATTACTCTCTAGCCACTTGGCAATTATTGTGCTAACGTTAATCAAGTTTTTGTGGCTTTAAGTTTAAGTTTTACAGGATCACCTATTCACCCCCTCTAGGTGCTCTCAGAGGCGCTCCGCTATAATTCACCGGAATGTCGGGTGTACCATCGGACAGTGTCCGGTGCCCTAGGGGAGAGCGACTCTGAACTCGCCAGCTTCGGATTTCCGCTCCGCTATAATTCACCGGACATGTCCGGTGCACACCGGACTGTCCGGTGAGCCAGCGGAGCAACGGCTACTTCGCGCGCAACGGTCGACTGCAACGCATTAAATGCGCGCCAGCACGCGCGGGTGGCACACCGGACAGTCTACAGGACTTGTCCGG
The DNA here is from genome assembly GCF_902167145.1 of Zea mays. NCBI lineage: Eukaryota > Viridiplantae > Streptophyta > Magnoliopsida > Poales > Poaceae > Zea > Zea mays. The sequence continues at coordinate 199,012,175 of NC_050096.1, forward strand.
TGCACCACCGGACAGCCAGGCGGGCCCACAAGTCAGAGCTCCAACGGTCGGAACCCAACGGTCAGGTGACGTGGCTGATGCATCGGACACTGTCCGGTGGCGCACCGGACTGTCTGGTGCGCCATGCAACAGCAGCCTCTACCAAACATCTAGTTTGGTGGTTGGGGCTATAATACCCCCAACCACCCCACATTCAAGTCATCCAAATTTTCCACCTTCCAACTACTTACAAGAGCTAAGCATTCAATACAAGACACACCAAAGTGATCAAATCATCTCCCAATTCCACACAAGGCTTTAGTGATTAGTGAGAGAGATTTGTTGTGTTCTTTTGAGCTCTTGCGCTTATATTGCTTTCTTTCTCATTCTTTCTTGCGATCAACTCAATTGTAACCAAGGCAAGAGACACCAATTGTGTGGTGGTCCTTGCGGGGAAGTTTGATTCCCGTTTGATTGAGAAGAGAAGCTCACTCGGTCCGAGGGACCGTTTGAGAGAGAGAAAGGGTTGAAAGAGACCCGGTCTTTGTGACCACCTCAACGGGGTGTAGGTTTGCAAGAACCGAACCTCGGTAAAACAAATCTGCGTGTCACACTCTTTATTCGCTTGCGATTTATTTTGCACTCTCTCTCTCGGACTCGATTATATTTCTAACGCTAACCCGGCTTGTAGTTGTGATTAAGTTTGTAAATTTCAGATTCGCCCTATTCACCCCCTCTAGGCGACTTTCACATGACAATTTTTTGGTTTTTCTGTGTTCTGATTTAGTTGGTTGAATGCTGTAAGGCAGAAACTGAGTTACTTCATTATCTTAATGAAATAAAAAATCCTTCCTCGGAAAAAACAACAACATCAACAATCCCACTTTCATTCACTTCTCCATGGGAACAAACAAGGTCATGACTAGCAACAATGCATCTTCAGAGTTCAGATATGCGGAAATACCTTGGTACATTAAACAACACTGCGGTGTTCTTGTCAAAGGAAAGGCGTAACGATCGTTTTGTTCGGTTGCTGACAGTTTTTTTTTTTTTTTGGTCCGCGACTGCAAGCAGAGCCGAGCTGAATCCAGCAGGCGTCGGCGCCTGTCCAGACTTGATGATGCAGACCGGCCAACGAGCTCCATTTTTCATGGAACCGATCATTGTGGCGCGCTGATCACTTCCATGAAGAACAAAAAAAAGGATTTGGTCGGCAAGGTTTTACACTGGTACGGAAAACATTTGCTTCTCGCTCTACGGATAGCTGATGCTGCGAATTTCAGACTTCAAATAAAACGGGCTAAAACGGAAAACACAACAACTAGGTTATTTGAATTGTTTACTGCGCTGAAACTCCGTTCATCCAGAACAAACAAACAAACAAACAAACAAAAAAGCTTGTAAATGGCGACGCACAAGGAGAAACCATCCATTGTCACAAGTCACCATGAAACACGGTACAGGGAAAGAGGGAGGGAACAACGTCTCAGCTGGATCTATTTTTTTTTATGAGATAGTACAGAGTAGACATGGGCTAGCGGAACGCAGCACGAGAACGAATCCACAGGAGGGTAAAAAAAAACCGCCGCTGCTCCTTTGAGAGGAGGTCGGTCCATCAGAAGAGTGACGAGGCGATCGCGGAGACCACGGCGAGCGCGACGCCGCCGCTGACCCCAGCCCGGAGCTTGACGCCGCTGCCCGCGGCGCTGTCGCTCGCAGGGTTGCCGCCGGCTGACGGCGTGACTGCAGGAGAAAACAGAACGGTGACGGCGGTTGCCAGTTAGTTGAGTGCAGTGCAGTGGCCAGTGGGTTACTGGATGGGTGGCGAACTGGCGATGATACGAAGGGTTCACTTGAGAGAGCTGAGAGCACTCACTCTTGGAGGCGTTGGCGAAGAGGGCGTAGTCCGCAGAGCCCGGCTTCAGGTTCAGCAGGGCTGTAGCGAAACAGACAGGGGGAAGGGAGGCGTCAGGTATTATGAACGGATAATATTAAAAAAACATCCGGAATTATTTTACAAGATGCGAGTCATCAGCTCTTTGAGTATAGTTAAATGTCTGTCTATACCCATTATTTATGATATATATGCTTAATTGAATCTCAGCATACTCAAGTACATCTACCTTGACACTAACCCGCTATATACTAGTATTTAGTATCCTCTTCGTCCCTAAATGAACGTGCATCCCGTTTGACTCAATTTTGATTTCGATTATATTTATGAAAAATATTTATATTTCCATATAGGTTTATTACGAAGAGGAAGTATATGATTGTTGATCTACTATAACGGTACAGTATAAAAATTAGTAGATCTGAGAGAGTAGGAAGCTAGGAGCATGGGCTGAGATCCGATCCACGCAAAGCCGGCCCAACCAAAGCACACAGCCCACTGTGGTTTCATCATTTGCAAGTGATCAGCGGCTTTAATCAGAGCTAACACTGCCATGGTCAGTGAGGGAGGGAGCGGGAGTCGCTAGCACTCACTGATGCAGAGCGAGACGTTGGAGTTGGGGAGGTTGCAGGCGGCGGGGAGCGCCATGAGTCGGTCGAAGCGCAGTCCGAGCGACTGCACCTGGTTGCGCCCCGTGTGCGTCTGCTGGATGATGTAGCAGAGGCACTCGGGGCGCGCCTTCTCCGTGTCGCCGGCGTCGCCGCAGCAGGTGGACGAGGGCGACGCCGCGTGCCCCGTCGCGTAGTCCATGCAGTCCGTCAGCTTCCCGAAGTCCCCCTGGCACTTGCTCTGCAGCGGGTCCGCCGCCGGCGGCGACTGCGCGGCCGCGGCGCAGCACCACGCCGCCAGCAGCAGCAGGCACCACCACCACCACTGCCTCCTCGTGGCCATGCTAGCCGGCCGGGTGCTGCGACGACGACGACGACGACGACCTGCTGGCTACGCTCGGCCGAAAGAGTGGCCCAGGCCGGTCGTCGCTCGCCGCTCTACTTTTATTTGCTTGGCTGCTCGTGCCAGATGCGAAGATAGAGGAGGAGGAGCAGGGAAATGGGGCGGGCGGCGTTTATAGGCTGGGCGGGGCGGCGGGCGCGCATTGAAGCCGGGGCCGGTGAGAGTTGGATGACGGCATTGAATTGAGGAGGGGGGAGAGTAATTCGTTCCCGGTACGTGTCGCCGTCGCACGCACCACGTATAGGTGTCATCCGCAGTGACGGGCGGTACAAGTGTACGTACTGCGCCTACCAGAGCCCAGTGACGACGTGTCCCTGCCTCCCCATCGACATCTGCCGCCCTGCTGCTCCTGCTCTGGTTGTTGCATCGCCCGTTGCTCATGCGAATCGCGTTGGCGCTGCTTGCTTCTGGCTGGCTGTCTTGGGCGGCGGTGGCGGCGGGCCCGTCGCGTCTGCGGCGCTGACCGCTGACACAGCGGGGGCGAAGCTTCAAGTCCAAGCCCGCCTGCGATTTGAATGCGAGGCAAGATGGGGGCGACGACGGTGCTCGGAGCTGAGCATGGCTACCCATCATTCGTTGCACCTTGCACTTGCACAGGGCGGCGAGCGGCATTTCGCGGATGGCGTCGGCAGTTTTTTCCTGGGAAGGACGGCCTGCCCAGCTGCTCGTGCCGTGCCGTTGAGAGCCAGGCTCGTGGTGGGCACGCCCGAGCCACCGCCGAATCGCCAAGGTGATTGCTGATTGTTCAGTTCAGCCACGTTCCTGCGTCTGTCTTCCTTGCCCTGCCCCAGCGGCAAATTGTGCGCCATTGATTACGCTGCCTGCTACAGGGCCAGGGCGGGGTGCTCGACGGAGCTCCAAGTATGCACACTGCAAGTCAAGTCCTACTGGTTCACACGTTGCTGTCGTCGACGAACCCATTCCCGGCCTTCATCGATCCTGTGTTGTTCTCTAGTCTAGATGCGAAGTAAACTCTCACCCCCGCAGCCTCGAACGCACTGCACCAAGCACATGCGACGCTTTTTTTTATTCAGGATTGCGTGCTTTTTTTCAGGACGGGCCACAACCACATGCGATGCAGAGAAACAGCTGACGAACGCCACGGGCAACCGATTCAGTAACTGAATTCAGGCACGGTGGTTGGGCGCTGATGAATTGGCGATTGCTTCGGTTGGGTAGGGCCAGCCCTCGGCTCAAAGTGCACCGACACGGCACGCATGACACATGTGGTGTGGTTGTGCCCACACTACAGACCTCCATCTAGAGAGCCGGCAGCTGAAGCTGGAGATTCTCCTCGCCGCCTTCAATTCTGCACAGCCATTTATTCTCTGAAAACAATGGGCGCATCGAGCGTACAGTATAGTATCCGTCTACGGCAAGTCATTCACAGTTGTGTCGTACAACCAGCACAGAAAAAAAAACCTCTACTATCTTGTACAGACTACAGGCAACCTTGTTGTTACTGGTTGCTACTACAGAAACAAGGCGATAAAATGCTGAGGCAGAATGAAGGCTAAATCGACGGTTTAAACTTTGAAGAGTTCTCATCTGTGGAATCACAAAAAAAATATTACATGTAACTGAAGTCCACAAACATGTGGTATTTAGCTGATCTAGCAACCATTCGAATTCGTAACGGTTATGTCGGTGTGATCATGGTGGCTGCGAAGGGCAAGTTGGCTACTGTTGCCTTAAACCCGAGACGTCCCCAGCTTGCGCTCGAAGAGCCGGCGCAGGAGGTAGACTTGGATGACGCTGGCGGCGATCAGCGCCGCTGACTCGAAGAGCGCCTTATGGACTGCCCTCCTGCTCATGTTCTCGTTCACTGCGACACGGAAGGAGGGATGATTAGCCCACCGATCTTGGGATGATACCAGCGCTTGGCAAAGTTTAATACTAGCATCTTAGATAAACCCATGGTAAAAATGTAAAGAGAAGAGGCAATTCACTGCTGCGTAGGAAGGAAGCATGAGAACAGATAGTGAAGGCTAGGGGGCATCGTTACAAAAAACGCTGCAAGCAAAACATAACAGGAGAAACAAAACCATCATTACCAGATCCCACAAAGCATGAGACTTGTTTGGCCCACCGCATCGGAAATTCAGTACAGCTTTACAATAATTCCTATATAAAATTGATCATTCGATCTAGATATTTTCAAACTCATTACTCCTGTTAAGCTATTCCATCATGATATTAATGTTATTTATTCATCACAACTGCCCACAAACCACCAAGAACTACACCACATATGACCCCCTCATGATATTAGGTTCAACAGGGGCGTAAGGTGAAAAACACTCAAAATAGTATTTTTATGGAGAAGGTAAAAGGGGATACACTTACATATTGCTTGACGGTCAGTCTGGGCCTCTAGCCAGTGCTGTTCGAACTGAATATTGTAAAGTGCCTCATCCAACTTGCCTATTTGCTCAAAAAGTGGTGCAAAATGCTCTGCGCCACATTCAGGAAACAGGAGTTCAGTGCAAAGTTTTTGCTAGCCGAAGTTAATAGAACTTTAGAAATCCTTATATTCTTACCATCTTTGGCATGCTGCTCGAAATATGAAAAATGGCCAACATGAACATCGAAGTCTATCGTTTCGTGATATGGGGATTTGTTCGTGAAGCAGAAGCGATGGACGCCTCTCTTCTGAACTATGAACTCAAACTTGTCACTAGTCTTATCTCGGGAATCACGGACTTGAGCGCCATTAGGATCCTTAACCTGTCATTAGTCAAGATGGCGTTACAGTTGGAACGCTAGGTAAAACAAGGAAAAACTATAAATCGAGGAAAGGTTCTACAGTGCTTGTGTTAATGAGCCCAACAAGCACCAAACAAGACTAGTTAATGAGCTTACTAAGTCAAACTGTCTGATCCATCAAAGCTTTGTTGCAGCAAAAGAAAATAAGGACAGGAGTTGAAAAATCCGATAAAGTTAAGAGAGCAACAGGAGTTCAAAGTTGAAGCTGTCACCAGCCAACTAATTTGTTGACGGACCCATTAGTTATTAAAGATTAACATTAAAAAGTAACAAATATAATTAGAGGTTTCTTTTTTCTTCATTACACAAATTGAATACCTTACATCTACATAATTCAAACCCTTAGACTTCAGATTATGTTAGATACCAGTCAGAAAAAGATGCAACAAACAGCTTTAGTTAAGGCTATTAAGTTCCACAGATCATGTCCTGTGCTCAAAACCCCACACCACATTCCTTCCATCCCATAATTGGACTGTAGCAATATAATCCCCATATGATCAATTGGGCATTCCAACGTATATTTCTTTCACATCCATAATCAATGATGCAGACCCTTTAAATAGTAGCATAGGTGCATATGTAATTTTGTTGAATTATTAGTTCATCACTTCATCGTTGCGCCCTAAAGGCTTTCGTTCACTGTTAATCCATGTGGATTGAGTGATATTGAGTCGGTTTAAATCCATAGCAAGTCAAATTTCATCTCAATCCATTCTAATACACTCCAATCCACATGTAATTAGAATAACCGAACAAGGCCTAAATAGTCGTAGATACGACCCAAGAATGCATCAATCAATATACATAATTTAAGATTTCTGTCAGAAGCAGATAGGCTCAGACCGAACCAGTAGTCCCTTACCACAAGATCGACGCCCTCCTCGCTGTAATGCCACGGGGTGTCAGCCTTGATGACGACGAAGGATACATGGACAGTATCCCCCTCGTATTCCACGTTATGCGAGAAGCACTCTTCCCTATCGATCACGAAGCGGATGCCCTCGGCCGGGCGCAAGAACAGCACGGCACAGAGCACCGATAAACAACACACCGTTCTCCAGCTCAGCCCCTCCATGCCGCTGCCAGAAAACGACTAATGGTTCCACGAGCCTCCCTGCAGAGACGAATCCCCAAACGATCAGCATGGGCATAGGAAAAGATCAGGTGGTCACGGTTCGGGTGGGCGGAATCGGCTGAGGAACGGGATAGACCGGACGGGAGTAAACTGGGCACGCGGCTGGCCGGTAACGCACAGCAGCAGCCACCATAGGGGAAGATTCCGTTGAATGGAGTCCGCTCCCACCCTGCGACTCCAGGCTCCGATCAGGCTGGCAGCGAGTGCCGGAGCAAGATCTGACCGGGGCCGCAAGCCCTATGCAAGAAATCGCCAGTCGGGGTGAGACGGAGAGGAAGTGGAGTATAGACTCGTACCTGCTGCTGCTCGGAGCTGGTGAGGTCGCCGCTTGCTTCCGGCGATCTGGGCGGCGCTTTACCGCCTCGATGGAGGAAGCGATCGATCGAGAGGAGATAAAGATAACTCACGAAGCGAACTGACCGAGACGAGATATCCGTCCGCGTGAACTGTGAAGGAAGGAGTTCTTTCCCATTGTTCGACGCGAGATGGGCTCTAGGCCCCTCTCCGTCTCCGTCTCTGGCTTTGGCAACCAGGCCTGCGGCCTAAACGTTGGGCCTACCACCGCATTATACAGGCCCAAATGTAGAAGGCGTCCAGCAGCAATATGGGGCATTTTCTGCAGGCGTCAGCTTTTACTGACCGCTGATTTCAGCAGCAGCAGGTCAGAGAAAACTGATCCTGCACGTAGTGGAACGCCCGTTTTCTGAATTTCCCTATATCCAAAAAACTAGAATTTTACAGTGCTAACGGCTAGTTTTGGACATCATTTTTTAAGGAATTTTATTTTTCCAAGAGAATTAAAAATCCCTTTAGAAAATGTAGTTTCCAAACTAGTCATAAGAGTGTATTTGTCTGGGATTATAATATATCCAGATAATATAGTCTAACAAATTTTAAAGTAATCTTTAGTTTAAAAATTGTTAGATCATATAATCTAGTCCGATTATAATTCAAAACAATCAGAGCCTAACTAAGGATCCTTATTTTTATTTGATTTTAGTAGTTGAGTGATAATTTAGATTGAAACGTCTCAGCTATAGGATAGGATGCACCTTCGACCCAATCTTGACAGCGAGCACACACAGAAGCCAACACACAGACATCATTGTCTTCCTAGCACTTACACTCTGGTCACCAACACTAGAGGAATGTAGAACCCTGAGACAAGGTTAGGCTTTCTAAATACAAAAAAACTTAAGAGATCGCATGATACAACCCTAAGACACTAGACTATAAATAGAGTTAAGAAACAATATGTTTGGAGAGTCGTGTAAAGACAGACTCTTCGTGAAGAGTCGGTCTCGACACTATATTAAATGGGTTACATGCGCTAACAAGGAAAGTGGTAAGTCTAGGAGACATTGAGAGAGAGTAATGGTTTTAAAACCTGGATATATTTTATTTGGACTTTCAAACTTCAATACACTAATTCATTCGATTGCATAAATGTCATGGACTATTGGGATACTATACGAGATGCTCTCTTCTGCAAGTATGGACTATTGTAATGTAGATGATATTTTGTTTATATGTGTCTATATGTTATATTCATGACATTTTTATGACGGATGCTATGGAAATTGGGAAAACTTTGGCAATTTTTTCACATGACATATTAATTATTTTTAGCAATTTATTTTAACAATTGTACAAGACATAATGTAAAGTATATGCTATGATGTAGGACAGATAAATACATGGCTACAACTAAATACAATTTGAATGGATATTGACATCGCGTAAATATCCAACTTTGAGCACATGGATATAGATTAGATGTTGAATACCCTAAACTCGAAATACAGATCGGATCACAACCATTTTATACTAATCGAATTCAAATATCTGACAGGTAATTTCTGTATCATTTACATCTCTACTAGCCGCACTACACAACGAGGTTGGTACGTCCGAGCATTTAATCTTGGTGTCGTACCATACGAGGGCTAAAAACGGGTTACAGTTCCATATAGTCGCATCGAGGACTCAAACATAATTTTTTTAAAAAAATACTCCCTCTGTTTCTTTTTATTTGTCGCTGGATAGTGCAATTTTACACTATCCAGCGACAAATAAAAAGAAACGGAGGGAGTATAAAAAAACGACGGCCTGCATGTACGAACGACAAACGTGGTACGCACCGCTGTGACTCTGTGAGCTACTCTACCTACGTCGGACACGACGTATCCCCTGCTGCACCCTACCCTATTCTACCGCTACGCCTGCGGGCCTGCCTGTGTGCCGCGACGCGATTGGGCAATTGCGTGCGACCGCGATCAGAGGCCGTTACTAGTGTACGATCTCCGACCGGTCCAGGGTCGGACCGTGGAGCCGATCCCAGCAACCCCAAGTACACACGCGGCAGTCAATCGCTGGTGGTACGCGTACTTGCGTGCCGTACTCCCCCGTAAAGAAAATGACTACTAGTAAGTAGCTCCCACGGTGCTATCTACCCCTAGTATTAGATTTTCTGGTGGCATGGCACATGCCCGTGCTTGTCTGAGACCGGGCGCGTGCAGTGCATGTGCGCGTCGGCTCATGGTTTGTTTCCAGTTTTTCACCTAGAGCCTAAGAGCCGGCTCCGAGGGGTAAGGTGGGCGGCCGCCTGAACCCCTAAGTATGTACCAGGTACATAATTGTATACTACAGATTTTTTTAGTAGTTGATCTTATTTTAGTCACCATTCAAGTAGTTTCGTTAGCTATTTTCACTAACTGCAGCTTGTTGTAAATTTAATAAATGAATCGATGAGCCTACAATAATCTTAGAGGAAATAAATCATCGTAAACTGCTAATGCGACACGGCATTTTCGTTAGAGTGTACTAGTCCTTATATTATATATGTGTGCATTTTTTTTCAATCTCTCATTATTATGTATAGGGTCTAAAAGACAAAAAAAAATCCTTATTTATTGTATGTATCTACCGAAAATTGTTTAAAATCAAAATTATAAAAAAAACTATTTAAGTTCAGTAAGTATGTGTTCATAAATTTCTATATATAAATATATATATATATATATTATACATATGAGCATATAGACACATATATTGATATATATAGAGATGAGAGGAAACTCAATATTAACTTTAGGTCAGAGCCCCGAAAATACTAGGACCGGAGCCCTACGGTCGGAGGAGGGCCAAGCTGTCGCGTGGCGTGGCCCACTTGATCCATGACATGAGGCTCTTGCTTGTACGCAAGCTAACACGGAAGAAAATTCTATACATACTGGCTGTAAACGTTATCTTTTATAGTCCCTCACATCCACGTGGTGGATGCCCACAAACACATATCAAAATTTTAAAAAAAAATTTATTAATTTATTTTTCTTCTATTTATATGTACCAGCAGCTGTTATATGTGAGAGGTTGTAAAAGAGATTCTTTTACCTCCGGTATATAAAGAACTTTTTTTCAGCTAACACACGCATGCATGCATGTGCTTCAGTACCACCGTGCCATCGTGCAAAGCTAAAAGCGAGAGCACGGTGCACGGGAGGGATAACAACAACACCAATAATAATAATAGCAGCAGTGAGCAGAAAACAATTTAAAACGGATGTGATAGACTGGTAGGATAAGGATATACGGAGGGAAGGACAGATGCGGTGCAGCGTGGTGAGCTCAGGCAGCCACGCTCCACGCCGCTGCTGCACGCACCGGCGGTCCGGTCATGGTCATGAATGGTCACGGTAGATCTGATGAAAGGAGGGAGGGAGGGAGGGATTGTTGGCGATTTGGACCATGAATTGGCTGGCTACCTACCTACCATCGGAGGCACAGCGCGTGACAAGAGCCATGGATCGGAACACGCGCGTACGCAGGCCGGGCATTGAACCATTGCTGCATGCAATGCAGTCATGCAGCTGGGAGAGGAACGAAGCGCGCTGGCCTGCTGCACCAGCACCATTGTGCAGCAGGGATCGACCGAAGCTGCAACTGCAAGCAAGGCTAGCTAGAGAGGCGTAGCGTAGCCCTGTGTTGCTCGGTACTTGCTCGCGAGTCAGCCGCTCGCAGGGCGCTGCCACCGGCAGCGAGCGCGCAGTGCAGTGTAGTAGCTCTCCTCTCCAGTTCAGCCGCATGCATGCCACGGCGGCGCGCGTGCCTCGATCGGCACCGTACCGGTGAGCGTGCTTGTGCTGGTGCTGCCGCCGTACACATGGCCCCTGCGCCTGCAGCTGCCGTAATGTAGACGGCTCGGGATGTTCGACGTTCTCGCCAGGGCGTTCAGCCGCATTTACGCACCCGACGCCGACGGCGGCGCTCTCCAGGTGGCGGCGAGCTGCTGGGAGCAACGGCGCACCTGGCGCGCCGCGCGAGCCGAGCCGAGCCTGCCAGTGCCAGGCCATGGCTGACGACGCGTCGTTTCCTTCCTTCCGCGGTTATAGTCGAAGACAGGTGTGCCGCGGAGAGGAGGGAACGGAAGAGATACTCGGACATCTGGCACACGGCGGCCTAATGAGCTAGACTCTCTGATCAGCGTGGACACCTGGCACGGTGGTCAAACGTAGCGCTGCTTCGCGCGACTATGGAGGACCCGCCCATGCATACCAGCAAGCATGCGACGTGAGTACGTGACCATCGCGGTCGTTCGTCCCGCGTGCATACACTGAGGCTCCCGCACCGCACGTAGACGACGGCCGGGGCTCCCCCCACACGGCCGCCGGGACTCTTGGGTGCAGGCTGCAAGAATCAAGACATCGGGATCCTTGGGATAAAAGCCAAAATATATGTTTGTTGTCGTGGTACGGCACCATGAATCCATGATATGTTTTTATAAACTAATAAGGGAATTACATGTCGGTCTGGTAAGTGACCTGTTCGACAGGCCCAAGCAATAACTCTTATCTTGACTGATTTATTGTCACGTACTGTACTTAAAAATTATATACACACATGAGAGAGGGAAGTGCACAATACTACTAATAAGGGGCTGTTTGGTTCCTTCGGTCACTCTCATAAACTTTAGTGACTACATTTTAATCTCTAGAAATCATATTTGAAAGATCTTTTTTAGGCACATCGTTTGGTATTTTAAGGATACTAAAAGTAACTAATAAAGTTTAGGAGGGGGAACTAAACATCCTCTAAGTATGCGATACGGGAGTGAAGGATTCCAAAGAGATAGATATTGTCAAATCTGAGACGGCACTCGGTACTACCAAACGAGGAAGTTGCAAGATGCAATAAAGGCAGGGAAGCGGTACGTTGACACATGGTAAAAGAGAGGCTCAGGACCAAAGATGGGCATAGCTAGCATAGAGATGGAGGGCAAAGAGAAGATAGCGTTCTACATCTCTATCTATCTAGGAGTATCGGTCCAAGCTGCACGCGTAGTCACACGATCTGAGCTCACATGCTGATACTGTTGTCGAAATCTGGCCGGGGACCACTCGTGTTGTGTCCTCCAGCTGAGGAGCTGCATCACGAAGCAATCCACACGCGGGTATTCAAAGTCGACCCCTGTACACGGAGTTGAATACTGCGCCGTGCAGGTGCAGGTTGCATGTGACTGCTGATCACTACTAGTAACTTTGTTCTGTATTATAATAATAACGTGCACATATAATGCATGCATGTATCGATACCAAATAAACTTCAAAATTCTTTGGCTTAATAAATTTTAATCATCATAACACAACTTTTATATGGATAAAGGTTTATAGTTAAACCCACTATCCAGTATATATTTAAGTTTATAGCTGTAAATATTGTAATATAAACCAAAATAACATAGCTAGTGCTAGTGTAGTTTGAGATACGTACTGTGCCATGTCAAGCTGTGTCTTGCTTGTAAAAGAGAATGGAAGAAGTATTGGTAAAATAAAATCAACCAAACCAACAAAATTTTTAAGGCTTGTCTTTTTTTAAAAAAAAAAAATATATGCTATTGTTGGCACTCTTCATTCGGTAGATGAAATCCATTCTCAACGTCTCTTTTTTTAATATGTCGTGCAGCGAGATAATTAACAAGTTCTTATACATATACTAGTTAGGTGCCCGTGCGTTGCAACGGCACGCAAAATGTTTGATAAAATATTGGTGCACAACAATTATATGAAAATGAACGAATATGCTTTGTGTGAACCCCAAAAAAGAATTGCAATGCAACAATGAACAAATGGCATACGATGATGTGGGGAACAATACCAATCCATGGATGAGAGGACTCTTGCACTATGCTAAAACAGATGGACACCAGAAGGAATGTTGCATAGAATCCTAACAATGAAACCATACAAATACACACTACTAACTACAATATAACAAGGCAAAGATATCCACTACCAACTATATGCGTCCATCACTTCCAGCCAGTGCCACACTCAAACCACCTGTTTTGCTGCGAGTGTCACCATTGAGTAAGCGACTATTCAAACCCATCTTTTCAGTTTTTTAATTGTATTATCCTTCCAAGCTGAGATGGAAAGCTTATAATATAGCATAGTCATTCTTCCTTTCATCAGAAGTCAAGTTGACATAGATTGAAGGCAAATGAAACCAAAGAGAAAAGTAATGAAAATATGTAAAATTCAGTGGATGAGTTCTATATGATTTTTACTACATTAAGATAACAATGTTGTGACATGCTCTTGCAGTTTGTACTCACGCACAAATGAATATGCGCTCCTAAGTCCCATGTCTATCCTGCCTATATCAGATGAAAACTGAAAACAAATACAACCTTGCACCCATGCACCAATAACTATGCGCTCCTAAAATCCCTGTTTTTATCCTGCCTAGATGAGATGAAAACTGAAAACAAATACAACCATATATTTATCTAAAACTAAGTTGACAAAAAAAATCAGCCTTACACGGGCATTTGCTATTGTAGGTCTGCAAAGGAAGGATCAAGCACCAACCTCAGCCCAAATTAGGGGCATTGACTTGGGCGAGGCACCCTCAAACCCAACGATATCATCTTTTGATGTCACCATTCCCATGAATGTCTTCATGAAGTACACCATTGCTAAAACCCATTCGTGGAGGAATCACATGCTAATCAATACAAATACAGATTAATGGATTTTAATTCTTTATGTTGAACATACTTACTACTTCGACTACATATTTCACCTGTGAGATTCAAAAACCAGCCACACTCAACCATGAAAACTTGACTCGTCATAAGGAACTCCTCCCAGGTAAATAACCAATGATGTTTACTTGGCCACCTCATGTAACCTTTTGTTATTCAATTTATATTTCTTCTGTAATTTCCATCATATACAATCTAGAATGTGAACCATAAAATAATATATTGGTAATTATATTTATTGCATGTATGTAGGTAATAAAGCAAGCACAAACCCGGTATCTGTTTCACTGTTTTGGAAAAATAAACTGACATCATGTGATGCCAGTGATAGTTAGTTAATATTGCTGATAGAAAAAACCTTTATAGGCGCAAACCTGGTATGTATTTCATGTCATTGCTATTAAATGAAACGTCCAGAATCTGAAATTTCAAATATTTTAACCAACCAAATTGAATTACCTTCCTTACCATGTACTTAGCATCAACAAAAGGGTCATCCACAGCCACAACTTCAATATCGTCCCTGCTTGATGCAATTCACATGACCAACCTACAAATCCACCCAAAACCTACAACAACAAGAAAAGGGAGCAAGAGCAATCAAAAATAAAATCTGATATAGTTCTCCTAGTTCATACTTGCATGGAACTGTGAACTCAGAAAGCCAAGAATGGTCTATTTTTAGAGTCCCAAGAGTGATATATTTGCTAAATGTACTTAGCTAGTGCAACAAATACTAAACCGAGAACTAAAAACTACCTTTGTAAAACCTTAAAACATAACATCGCAAGTGGTGTGTGGTTGCAATGTGCATTAAATATCAGTGAGAAAGGCTAGTCAAGCCGAAGACAGAAAACACTGACCAGCAAGGCCAAAGGTGATCAATGGTTGACCTGCCACATTCAGATTACAATACGATAGTTTTCATTAACGTCAATTTAGCCCCTACGGTTGTACATAAATAACTCATCGTTGATTCGATATTTGTCTTCTCGCCACTTGAATATTTTGCATAGAAACAAAGGGAGAACAAAACTATAACTCCACCGTAGACTGCAAAATTCACACAAGATGATTGGTCGGTGGGTGCAACAACTGCTTATGTGGCACGACAGGGGCGCCTGCATAGCTATCTCCCTCGTCAGCTCGATGCACCTCACACTTCAATTCACAAGAAGTTAGATAGGTTGGACCAATTCTAAAACTACACTTCAATTCACAGAACCTACAATATATCAGCAAGGCACGTCAGTGGAGGGCACCTGCAATGTGCTAGGAATCACACATCACTACATAAAGGGTGAGAACACTGCAATTAATCAAAACAATGTACATCAAGGGTGAGAACACTGCAATGCTACATTTCAATTCAAAGTTAGCATAACATAGCTACATGCATTGGTAAGTGCTGGTGAGAAGAAGTGAAATTGGCATAAAACTGTCTTAACAAATAGTTCAGTGCCTGACAGGAGCTAGATTAATCAATATGTTTCTTCCCATCATTTTGTTATTGTATGCATAACTGGAAAATGAATTTGTTCTTTATCCATCAGCAGTTAATGATGTTCTCCGTGATTCTGTGCCTGTCAATAGAGTTGTTGAAGGATATCAGGTTTAGATTGGATTCTCTCTTTGTTGTTCTTCTGTCTTCACTTAGTTCAGACACATGCCATGCATAATGAAATGACAAAAACTGAGAAGTATATATTTCTAAGATGGCAAAATCCAAATTATAGGTGTTTTGAATTTCAAGGTGTTCAAGGTACATGTGCCTGAACTATAATTTTTTGTAAATTTATAACTTGTCGAATGAACATCTTATTTGTATATCATGTGTTACAGGGTTACTATCCAAGGAAAACGAAATCCTCTTTCTCCCCAAGTCTTCTCACTTATTTCCCTTCTGCTATTCTTCAAAGCGTCCCAAATTCTCTTTTTTTGTATTTGCTCGCACTGAATCCCAGAACTCATCTAATCGGAGCTGGGATGCAAGGGTTTATAAATATATATACTTTCTTCCACTAAAACATTCATTTTCTGCTCCCCTCAAGTAGCTGAACCCTTTCTGAATAATGTTGTAAAACAATCCTGTCTGACAGAGACAAGATCTTTACCAATTCTTTGTAGACTCTATTGTTCAACCTCATTTGCACTAAACTGCAACTCAGTGCTGCTTATGGTTCCCAAAACAATAGCCTAATAACCAGACTGAGAGTATCAATCATTTATTCCTTGTGCCTACATAGTTTTTGCACACAACACTTTATTTCACATGGCCCCTGGGTGTTCACTTTCAGTGTATTATTTGGTTTTGAACTGCCACAAGGGTATGTTCATGTTTTGTCTGAAGGCACACATAGGTGACTTCTGAAATGCTACAGGAGCGAAAACAATTTCCAGATTTGCTGTTAAGAGCACAAAACAAGATGAAACTATGTGCTATTTTGGACATGTCTGAGATTTTCACTTCCTAGATGGAGAACAGGTTTAGTTCAAGCTTCAGTCTCATACTCGAACTTTGGTTGCCCACCGTCCATTCCCCAATTTGGCACTATTGTATGTGGCCCTTTTCACCATCTTCAAATGCATTGGATCTTCTACTAACAAATGTGGCCTCAACCTTGTCGCACTAACATACATGGAACACCAACCTGTTATGATTAGCTGGCACCTAGTCTCCATTTCTTGCACAACCATGGACAGAGAATAAAAATGAGGAGCTTTTGAACATCTACCATACCACCACTATTACTGGAATCTCACACAAGGAAAAAAATGTGCTGGTGAGAAGTGAAATTGGCATAAAATTGTCTTAACAAATAATTCAGTGCCTGAGAGGAGCTAGATAAATCCATATCAATAATGGACCAAACTGCTTGTTAGACTATCAGTCACGACAGAAGTGAAATTGGCATAAAGCTGGACGGCAACCTCTATTCAATAATCAGTGCCTTGCTACTCGCAGATCCTATCGCTCGGTCCAGCTTCCCCTGGACCTTCCAGCAGCTACGCGAAGCTCCTGGGGAGCGAGCAGAGGCTGCCGTCCAGCGGACCTTGCAGCAGCTACACCGACACGAACGAACCCCTCAGATCCGGGAATGCGGGTTCCTCGCTGAATCGCGAGACGAGGAGCGCGGAGCAGGAGAGGGCACCGTACCTTGACCTTGCAGAATTCCGCGGCGAGGGAGTAGGAGAAGGCGATGACGCTGAGGAGCACGACGATGCCACAAATGGCAGAGAGGGAGTAGGGAATTCCGCGCGTGCCTTTCCTCCATTTGTCTCTCGTAGGAAGGGAGTAGGACGGGGACTACGACGGGCATCTTGCGGGCGGGGAAGAGACGCCTATGACGGGCGGGGCGAGGCGAGGATGGGGGCATGGCAGCCCTGGATTTCCGGCAAGGTGGCGAGGGCATGGAATTGCGCTTTCCATCGAGTTTGAGCGTAGCGAGCTTGAAGATGGTGGAGCCGCGGAGGCGGACACGGAGGATCCCTGAATGGCGCCTTCCATTCACGAAGAGCGAGGCGGAGGCGAGGATGCCGGGGGCGAGATTGGCGCGGGGGAGGGCGAGGGCGGAGCCACGGTGAAGCCGGTGGACGCCCTCGCTATCAACATATATAGTAGTAGGGACTAGTATCTTCTTAATTATGAAGGCTATAGCAGTCCAGGCCAGACGATCGATGCACTATAGTTCCTCGTTGACCTTTGCTACTTCTTCATACTAAAATGACAAAGAAAAAGGAGACCACAAAAAAAACGGTACGGTCCTCTCTATCGGGCTGTCAGGCCACACGATGACCAATGTTATTATGCAAATCTTCCGTCAATAATTAATTAGTAACTTAAGCTGACCGACCGATACGATCATCATTGGCCGTGACACCAATACAATGTTTTGCCACCCTAATTAGCTCATCCTAGTTAATTTATACATGCTGTGTGTGTGATCCGGTGCTAGTTTTATGTTCCTCGAAAGAAAATAAGAAGAAGAAAAAACAACCGAGTTGTATTGTATATTGTGCGAGCATGCATGGGCGCGGGGCGCCGTACCGGGCTATCGGCCGACCGATCTTCCGTCGACCCCGGTTGGCAGAGCATAGTCTCCACGTTTGTGACACGTGCGAAAAGACACTCAGATCTTCGATCCAAATTTCCCAGCACATTCAAAGCATCTCTCTAGCTAGGCTCAGGATTTTGAATAATGTCCTTTAATTTAACCATACCATATATCACATCCCAAGGACATCTTCTGCCTGCAGCCATTTAAAAAATATACTTGACTCAGTGATTAGGAGGGTGTTTGGTTTGGTCATGCATAAAAGAAGGAGAAAAATCCTGTTAAACAATGCAAGGATGAACTATGGAGGAAATGAGGATTGGCCCCCACACGCTTGGATCACTGCATAGCGAGAGGGGAACAAAACCAAGCATGTCCACTATGGGCAGGCAGAGAAACAGGCTCCCTATTGGGATGCTCTTTTTCCTCCCCAAACATCTCCCTTTAAACCGGTGAAGGGACACCAACCAGACACCACTGCCTGCCCACAAAGCCACACACATTCACTGTCGCTCACACACAGCACCCACCCAAAGAAGAGAGAGAGAGAAGAGGAGGAGAAAGATGCACTCATGCACATACTATACTCAAATCCACGAGTTGGCATGCTGTCATGCGGGTGCTGCTGGCTGCTGCTGCTGCTGTCCTCTCTCCTCCCAACCCCACGAGGCCAGAGCCCAGATGCCATGGCCAAGATATAGTATATAACTATAGGAGTAGCTGAGAGCTTTGCTTCTTCAGAGCTGTTCAGGGAACACAACACACTGGGGAACGGAGAGGGACACCGGCGCCATCGCAAGTACGCACTCGGATTGGGGAGCGACAGAGGAGGCGCATCCCTGTTGCCTCGCCAGCTCCGTGACTCTCTCTCTCTCCTCTCCCGGTGCAAGCAAGCAAGCAAGCTAGGCTTGGACAACGACGACGACGATGGCGTGCGGGTCTCGAAGCCGGACCAACGAGATGGTTGACGAGTACGAGAAGCTGGTTCTCAGAATGAACCCTCCAAGGTTGTTTTCCCCAGCACCCTTGGATGGAGATGTTTCTTTCTGCCGGTTTTGACCTGCGTCGTCGTCCTCTGCTAACTGTGCTGCCGTCTTGCCACTCGCAGGGTCACCGTGGACAACGACTCCGACATGACTGCCACCTTGCTCAAGGCAAGCTAGCGCCGCAGCTCTGTGTTCTTGCCTCCTGCAGAGCTCTGTATCTCTCTTTCTGTGTCTCTCTCTGTCTCAGACCGGACCGGTGAACGAGGTTGCTCGATTTCTGGCTGCAGGTGGACAGCGCCAACAAGTACGGGACCTTGCTGGAGGTGGTTCAGGTGCTGACCGATCTGAAGCTTACCATCAAGCGGGCCTACATTTCCTCCGACGGCGAGTGGTTCATGGACGGTGAGTGCCGCCGCTTCCTCCTCCAAAGTCCAACCCCCCCTCCCTGCTGCCTTTGGAAAGTTTAAGAAGATGGGTGGAAGAAAGATGGTGCCTTTCCGGGGTGATGCAAAGCCTGGCTTTTGCTTGGGCTGGCTGTGTAATCTGTCTATCTTCCTTTTTTTTCCCCTCCTCTCCCTCCGATCCTGATGTGTGGTGGTGGTGTGTGTGGCTTTGCTTCGCCTTTCTGCAGTGTTCCATGTCGTGGATCAGGATGGGAATAAACTTTATGATTGCCAAGTCATCGACAGAATTGAACAGGTAAAGCGCAGAGGTCCCTGTTACAGTGTTACTGGCTGGCCGTTCATTTCAATGCCGGCCACGAACACAAGGAGTGCAGACTGCAGAGCAATCTGCAGTTCAATCAGTTTCGGTTTTCAGGATGATTCATGATTCCTGTGTTCTTTTTTTCCCCAGTCTCTGGGAGCGGGATCGCTCAGCTTCCGCGGGCCGCCGGAGCGGGCGGTGGCCGTGGAGGCGGAGGCGGAGGAGGCGCAGACCACCATCGAGCTGGTGGGGCGGGACCGGCCGGGCCTGCTGTCGGAGGTGTTCGCGGTGCTGGCGGACCTCAGGTGCAACGTCGTGGCGTCGGAGGTGTGGACGCACGACGGCCGCGTGGCAGCGCTGGTGCACGTGACGGACGCCGACACCCTGGGCGCCATCGAGGACCCGGCGCGCCTGGACACGGCGAGGCGCCTGCTCCGCCACGTGCTGCGCGGGAGCAGCCGCGACAAGAAGGCCGCCCGCGCCGCCGTCTCGGCGCGCGTCGTGGAGCACGCGCCGCGCCGGCTGCACCAGATGATGCGGGCGGACCGCAGCGCCCGCCGCGACGGTGAGGGCGAGGGCGAGGGCGATGGCGAGCGCGAGCGCGGCGGTGCCGGCATGCCGGTGGTCGCGGTGGAGGACTGCGCCGAGCGCGGGTACACGCTCGTCAACGTGCGGTGCCGCGACCGCGCCAAGCTGCTGTTCGACACGGTGTGCACGCTCACCGACATGCAGTACGTGGTCTTCCACGGCACCGTCATCGCCGAGGGCTCGGAGGCGTACCAGGTACGTACGCACGTACTTGGCTGCCACCATCGAAACACACCGATCCACGGCACGACCATGAGAGATGGAACTGTTCGCGTCGCTAGCGCCTGTGCATCGCATCGCGCTGGTAGTACACTGTGTGTCTGTGTCCGGCCTCTCGGTTTTGACCAGTGCCAGAGATGCCTGGCTGCCAGGCAGATCTTGGCATGTGAGAGGGAGATCCACGGACTGAGGGGGGAAAAAAAGGAAAAACAAAAAAACTTGTCCATGTACTGATGTACAGCAACAGCAGGCGAGAAAGCTTGTTTTGTTCGGCAGGCCGAAAAGGACGCAATCACGCAACACGCTCGTGTTCTGCTCCTCGTGGTGAGCGAGTGACTGACCTTGCATGGCATGGCATGGCAGGAGTACTACATCCGGCACCTCGACGACAGAGCCGCCAGCTCCGGCGAGGAGCGCGAGCGCCTGCGCCGCGGCCTCGAAGCCGCCATCCAACGCCGATACACCGAGGTATGTGTCCGTAGCATGTTCTCGGTGTAACCAACTCCCATCCCCGAAGTCATCGAACACGGATGATCCAGGGGCTCCGGCTGGAGCTGTGCTGCGAGGACCGCGTGGGGCTGCTGTCCGACGTGACGCGCGTGTTCCGGGAGCACGGGCTGTCGGTGACGCACGCGGAGGTGGGCACGCGCGGGGCGCGGGCGGCCAACGTGTTCTACGTGGTGGACGCGTCGTCGGGGGAGCCCGTGCAGGCGCAGGCGGTGGCCGCCGTGCGCGCCGAGATCGGCGAGCAGCTCCTGTTCGTCCGGGAGCACCAGGACGCCGCCGCCGCCGCCGCCAACGGGACCAGGTCGACCGTGGCCGGCGGGCGGCGCTCGCTCGGGAACATGATCCGGTCCCGCTCCGAGAAGTTCCTCTACAACTTAGGGCTCATCAGGTCGTGCTCGTAGCCGCCGGCGACTAATTGATCAGACAGAGCTCGCATGTACCTGAGGCAGGCACGCAGGCAGGGGAATTGTCGTCTACTAGCTAAGCTAGCATTAGAATCTCTGCATCTGCTAGATAAAAAAAGGGAGTCCATGCTCTCATAGTCTCATCAACGCCACGTTGTTCGATCGATCCATGCATGTCAAAGCTCACGCGGACGATAGATCGAGGTCTGATGCTGCTAGTAGCTGTGTAGATACGCTCATCTTCGAATGGTTCTCGCTCCTTCAGCCCCTCCCTTATTCTCTAGCTCGTCGTATGATTCGTCTCGTCTCTGTGGCAGCTCGCAGCTCCCAATCCATTTGAATAATAATAAAAAGAATTTAGACGCATATTGAAATGTGTACTGATGATGACGAACACTGAGCACACCGGTGTAGCCAAGCAAGTTGGAGTCTCGGTCAGTGCAAGAGAGGAGTGGTAACTCTGGTAAGCAAGCAGTGTAGATCGTGGAGTCTCCGACGATGCAAGGGCAGGAACAGGAGATGCAGCCTCACTTGGATCGCAGCCTCACTTTGTCTAACTTTTCTGTCTAAGGTTAGTTCTTCAATTCAAACGACTAACCTTAGATAAAGTGTGACATAATTAGCCACGAACAACTGGTATGTCTCTCTCGGCGCGCCGCGGCATCTCCGGCGCCTGCCACAGCGTACGTACTACACGCGCAGGTCGCGTCCATGTGCGACTCGTGTTTTCAGAAATCCCCCCCTTCCCCCGGAACAGCGCGCCCTTGTACCATGCCATCCTTGCTCAGCATCAGCGGTCAGCGGCGACGCGACAAAAAAAAAAAAAAAAGAAGAAGCTCCTCGCCCTTCCTGCTCCCCCCACCCACCACCTGGAAGCCTCATGCCCATGGCGTCGTCCCGGACGCCGAGGGCACGACCTGCCTGGTGCGCTTCACCCGGTTTCGGGTGGACCGCCATTAGCGACGGCCGATGGGAGAGGGGGAGCAATAGCTCGTTAGCGATGTGGTGGCTTGGCTAGCCTGTTGGGTGTTGGCCTTGCATTGCATCCACCGTGGCGGGGATTAAGGTAAGCGAAAAGGCGGCACTGGCTGGAGAGGGAGCCCTTTTTTTCACGGGGACAGCGGAGCGGTGGCAGTTACCTGCACGGATTCCTCGCGCTGTCGCGCAGACAAACGTGCTACGGTTCAGAGGGGTCAAAAATGCTGCTTGCTGGTCCATCCGTCGTTGCGCTTGCGTTGCGCGAGCAACGACTGTGCAAGCGCTGGCGCCGCACAACGTGGTGTCTCTGTTCCTCTTGCAGTCTCGCTCTGACTTTGACTCTGCGCGCGCGCGCGGCGCGTCCTTGTGTTGTGTGAAGACAAAAGCCTGCTTGGCACATGCACGTAAAACAAAAGACGTATCTTTTTTCCCCCTTCTTCGAAGGCCACACAGGGTATAGTAGCCAAGATAGCACCGTAGGTGACGTGGTAATTAATCAATTCGAGAGGGGTTTTTGTTTAGTTCACCGGCCGGTTAGGATCCCTGCGCTCGATCAGAGCATTGTTGTTTGGCTTGCTGCTGTTAATTTTGGAGGCTTGCTGTGGCAGCAGGCCACATTAGGGCTGGACAAAATACTCGTGGCTCGATAACTCGCTCGACTCGGCTCGTTAGTAGCTCGGCTCGACTCGGCTCGTTTTAATTTTGTAGCGAGCCAAGCTAGCATTCTAGCTCGGTTCTCTAATGAGCCAGCTCGGGTTAGCTCGCGAGCTAGCTCGCGAGCCAAACGAGCTAAGCCACAACACAAATTTGTCTAGTCATTGATGTCGTCTCATCTCTCATAGTCTTGTTTTCTCGTAGTTATGATCTGTGATATGGACATGTGTGGATGTGCCATGTGCTTAAATATTTATATTATTGCATGGCTACATGTTTGTAGTGTTAAATACTTAAAATATAATTTTTCGGTTATAAATATATTTACGTACATAGATATTTATATTTAGTTGTGTGGCTCGCAAGCCTAACGAGCTGGCTCGAGCTTCCTAACGAGCCGAGCCGAGCCAGCTGTTTAGCTCGTTAGTATAACGAGCCGAGCCGAGCTGACTCGTTATAGTAACGAGCCATAACGAGCCGAGCCATAACGAGCCAAGCTGGCTCGATATCCACCCCTAGGCCACATGCAGTGCACGAGCCAGGCCTGAGACCTAGCCAAACGTAACTAAGCTAAGGCCTTGTTCGTTTGTGTCGGATTGGTGGGTCAGAACGATTCCGAGCCGGATTGCTTCTCTAATTTATATAAACTTTGATTAACCGGAACGATTCCAGGTGCAATCCGATGTAACCGAACAAGGCCTAAGACGGCAGGCCGAGATTGAAACAAAGCCGAGCTTGCATCCGGTAGGCTTGGCTACCAACCAAGTACTCTTTTGCGTAGGCATGCAGCCGTGTCCGTGACGCGTCGTCTTGTAGAGTGTACTGCGGCAGTGGACGAGGTGAGATGAGGCGGCTGTTGTTATTATACTATATCTTTACTACTCTATAAGACTTCAATGTAGGCGTCCACAATCGTGCGCCATGTTCTGCCACACAATCCTCTCCCTCCGCTCCTCATCGCACGGACGCGCTCCCACCACGCCACAGCCGCTCTCAACAATTACCTCGCCCACCGCGCCAGAGTCGCAATCCGTGCCTCCCCCACCGCGCCCTTCCATCCATAGCGGTCGCCGCAATCCAGCAAGCCCGCAAGGAGGAACACAAACGTTTGGGGAGGCTACCTCGCGCGGTGGGGGCAACGGGACTGGAGCGAGACGGACAACAATGGTGAGAGGAGGAAGGGCAGGGGGCGGAGGTTGGCCAAGGAAGTCCTTCGTCAGCCAGAACTCCTCCCCGAGGTCCGCGCACTCCGTGGTCGACATTTCCTCCACTCTCGACACCGTCGAAGAAGCCTGAAAGTCCACCGCCGACCGGTGGAATGAGCACAGCGGCCGAGACCCTGGCGGACCAGCGGCAGCAACCACTGCGTGCGGCTCCCTCTCCAAAGCAGAGAGAAAAGCGACGGGTGGATGGATGGATGGAGTGGGGGGAGTAGCGGCGATGGCTTCTCGTCGTCGTTGGCGGCGTCGTGGCATCCTCCATGGCGTCGTGGGCCAGTGGCTCCACGGTGATGGACTGGGCCAGTCCCGAGGTGGCCGAGATGCAGCGCGGCGATGGCTTCTCGCTGCTGATCTATGCCTGGAAGAGCTAACACCGGCGACACCATAGTTCTGATCAACTAGCGGTGACGGTAATTTTTCTCTGGACTGTTGTAGTTTGCAGTGTTCTTGTGCAGTTAAAGCCTGGAGATATTGAATTGACCTTGAATTACAGTAGTGCCATTGCTAAGTGGAACGAACGATTAGTGTGATTTGTTTCGTTACTAGAACAATTTTCTTCCCTGGATTAGCATTAATGACTGAAATGAACCCAACACCAAATATATTTTGCTACAATCTAGGGCAATGGGTCAGGATATTTTGAGCAGCTTGGAATCAGTCCACCGTAGCGATCAACGTCAACAACTCCAGTATCTTATTATGTGTTTCTCTTGTGTCACCTGCTCAAAAGAGAATCTATCCGTCATTCAATTAGTTGTTGCTGCAGTGGTTGTTCTCCTAATTGTCTTTGACATTAATCATAGATGTTAGATCCTAAGGATCGGTGGTTACGATCGCGACGTCTACGTTCACATTCACGGAAAGACACTTTTCAGTTCAGTTTGTGATCAATGGCTTGTTTTTTTAGTTGTTGAGTGCCACTCAAAACAATAATCTGTTGTTCGGAAATTCGGATGGTAGGGCTGCAACTTGGACAATTGCTCACTTGTTTGAGGGAGTCCGTCAAGTGAATGGCAGATCTACGTAGTACATTACATTATGTAGAGGAAAACTTGTGTTCCCCACTCAGACCTGTTTGTTTACCCTCTAGATTATATAATTTAACTTAAATAAGTTGAAAGATAAACAAACAACACTGCTTATTAGGTGAATTATATAATTTAGATACCTAGATTATAATAATTTATAAACAGCTCATTAGGTGATTGTATAATCCATAAGATAGATTATCTAATCCTATAGGCAAACAAACAGGACCTCAGTTTCACTTCAGTTTTGACTGCAACTGGTTGCGACCAATTTTGGTCATGCCCCATTGATTTACCGAGCGATCAAATATGTGTCTGCCTTGTTATCTTGTTCCCCAACATACTACGTTTATGATATTCATGCATTGTCAATTCTCATGATAATACGAATGGGCATTAAGCCATTGATTCAATTATGCGACAATAGTTTATTGGAAACAAATATGACACGCGCTCATGCCTAACATGGAGTGTTTTTGGTTCATTATCATTCTTTTTAGTTGCTAAGATGCTGTGGTTTTATGCAACTTGAGTACTAAGTTTTTTCTTTCTTCTTTTGCATAACGATGCATCATACAAACAAATTGATTGGGTAGTCTTCGAATATATGGGAAAAATTGATAAGATGCTAATTAGAGGAATTTTAGATTTTTTCTATGAATCCTGACTTATTTGCCTTTAAATCCAGCTTGAACTTATCTCTACAGTTCTCTCATATGGATATATCAGTTATATGTATTGAGTTGTCGCCTCTTAGTTTACCATCTTCGTAGTTGCAAGTTCTGGAAATTTGCCCCTACCATTCATTTTTCTTCTTTTGGTGTTAGGTGTTATTATATAATAAAATGTGTGATGTTCTAAATTTTTATACAGCTTAAACTTTTATGCAGGAATTAAATTATTCTCAATTTTAGACAATGAGTTCCATTGATCCCAACATGATTCAACAAGTAAATGTTTCCTTAGCACCGTGACTACTATATTCAGTCATAACTCTTATTCTGGTGACATAATGTAGGGCATTCAAGCTGCGCAAGAACGTGCTTGGAAAAATTTAGAGCAACACTACTTTAAGGTGGAGGAAGTATATTTTCACGTATTTCAAACTGTACATTGTACACTAGATAGTCAAAAGCTAGAAGACGTTGGTTATCATGCTTGTCTTGCTCATATGCTCCTAATGTTTGACTACGTTGGATTTAGATCAATATCATTCTTCTTGCTCATTTTGGTTATACTGGAAGCAAATATAAATAGAGCTTCCAAACTTTCGTGTGATGTGCGGGTCCGAATAATTGAGCGATTAATATGCATATGAAGTGGCCAATAAAATTTGATGCTTCAATAATTGAGCTGGATCCGAAACGACCATGACTAAATCTACACAAGACAGGTAACCAAGGTTGTGTTTGGTTTATTTGCTAAAAAGTACCTTTGCTGCTAAAAATTTGGAAAGCAACTAAATGTGTGGATCCCGAAGTTGCTCTTTTAGAAGAACTATTTTCTCATAACTATCATAGTATTATATGTTCCCGTTGCAACGCACGAGCACTCACCTAGTGTGTATATATATATAGCTAGCGGCATGATGGAAGAACCGGGCGCGCGGGAGGCAATGATTGCGTGGCCACTGTGTTGCCCGCTGTCCGCGTTCCGCCATTGGTGGCCACGCAATCCTAATCCCAATCCATAGCTGCGGTCCGCGCCTGGACGGACGGACGTCGGACGGACCAATACGTACGTAGTACTCCCCTCGCCCGTCATTGGGCGCCCGCTGGCCCGGACGGACGGACCCTCGCCCAAAACTCAAAGCAACCCGAAAGGGGAAAGGAAAGGAAATACATGCGCGCCCGACATGGGAGGCGTCCGCACCACACGTTGACGATGCTGCCTGTACTGTACGTATCCGCGGGGGCGCTGTTGCAAGATCCTTATCCGATCCGTCGGTCTCTGCCTGCCGGCTGCCGGCTGCCGGTGAACTGGTGCAACGCCCAAGGCCAGCAGCTGCTGGGGATAGTGTGGTATGGGAACGGTATGGATGGAGAGTCGCCAGACACACGCGCGCGCGCGTGCGGCCACGCCCATACCTTGGGTGGTAGTGGTACGGTGGTACCGTACGCCCGCCCAGCGCCGGCACGTACGCTCCCGGCGGCCGGTAGTAGCGGAGCCGGCGGCGCCATGCACGGACGCGGTGGTCACCCGCGCTAGCGCTGCCGCCCACCCAATAATCCCAGCGAATCCCGGCGTGGATGCGCCCGGCGCACCCGGACGGAAGGGTGGATTCGATACAGTACGGGCGTGCAGGGACAGGGAGGGAGAGAGCTCAGAGAGGACCATGTTAGAAATTACCCGTGCTTAGGATCGTTTCCTAAGTCCCTAGAATACCAATCCGTGTCTAAAATACCTCGATGATGAGTAGATCTATTCTACTGAGGGGTATAGATTAACATACCGTCGTTGTTGTTCCTAGCCATCATTGCGGCGGCGTCTTGCAGCGAAGACCCGCCTCCTCCTTCTTGTCGATCTCCCTGCTGGTGTCGAGTAGATTGGTTCCCGTCGTTGATCGGCGGTGGATCAGCTCCTCCAATGTTGCCTGCAGGGGGAATCTCAGATCCCGATGGGATAACGGGGATCTGAGACATAGTCACAGCGATTCCAGTCACTCCGAGCGCCTAGGGGATCGGTTCCTCTCAAAGTGTCGATTAGGGTTTGTGGTCGAGTGATTAGCGTTGGCTAAACCCGTCGGTCCCCTTAATCTATTTATATGGCGTCGTGTGACCGGGGGCTGCAACCAACGGTTAGGATAGCCCCCCCGATCAGGGGCGCGGTTAGACGGTTAGGATTAACCCTACCCCGGTTACTGTTAACCGGCTAGTGTAGAGGACACATCCTAACAGACCATGCATGGCGGCAAGTGGCCCACTACTACTATTACCACAGTGCCTCTCTCCTTCTGAAATGAGGTGGTGATGGAGGTGAACTCTGACCCCCGCGCGCCGGCCGGCCGGATCCGTCGGTCAGGTCAGGGTCAGGGTACGTACGTCTCGCGTCCGTCCAATCCCGCGCCCACGTCGTCCCTCGTCCCAGCCGACGATGGAATGGCGACGCAGTGCAGAGCCCAGTCCAGGCGGTGCCTGCGTCGCGCGCTGTCCTCCTCGTGCCGGCCGTACGGGGGGTGTCGTTGTCGCAACGACAGGACGTACGCGTACGCGTCCGAGAGGCGGCCGGTCACGGACGGACCTGGGCCCGTATCCAATATCCAACCGTTCTCGAGAGCCGGACCCAACGACCATGCATCACGCTCACGCATGTGCCGTCGCCCGCGCTCGCGCGTCCGTCGCAAACACCAAACGTCACGTGGCGCGCGGGCAGGCGCAGGCAGGCAGGCAGGGATGAGGCGCCCGAGAGAGAGAGAGGGAGAAAGGCCTGCGAATGCGAGCCCTTCCAAGCCGTGCGGTGCGTGCGTGACTCCACCATGCATCTCGTCGCCATACGCGATTAAACAAACAGACACATCCTGCATCGGTTTTGAAATGCGGAGCAGATCATACACCATGCAGCCCCGCACCGCATCCGCACATGGTTGCCTGACGACGACGACGACGACCGTTCCTGTCCCGGCCTCTGCTCGCTCTCTGCTCTGGCGTTTTTCTTTTTTACCGCTCAGGCTGGCCACACCAATCAAGCGGTCGTCTCGAGACATGGCATGGCATGGCAGCCAAAAAGGAACCGATCTCTAGGCAAAACGGCCGGTTCACGACAAAGACGGCCGCGCCGGCGCGCGCTCACCGGCACCGCTCACAAGGAATCAAAGCATGGCGATGCGATCGGCTGCATGCGTCGTCGCGCGCCAGACGCAGACGGCCCCGATCGGCTCCTGCGAATTCCTCGCCTCGGCCCGCCGTCGTCTCTCGGGAAGGACGGCGTACGGCGCTGCCAACGCCACCACACCGGCCCGGTCGCGCGCCCCCATGCACGCGCGGGCGCGGCCCTGTGCTGCCGGGACCGAGATGTGCGATGCATGTGGGCGCGTACGTACGTTGGTCGTTGGTCCCTCCTTCCGTCGTCCGTGGTTTCGTTTAGTTAATTAGCGCCCGCGGGATCTATCTAGCTATCCCGCCGGCCGCCATGCATGCATGCATGCATGTGACTTGCTATGAGCCGCCGACGACAGCCACGCTTGGTTCTATCACCGAAAGCTGCGTGTCCCGCAGGGTAGTTACGGTGCAAGTTGATTAGTGGTTAAGGTGCAAGTTGACGCGTGGTTTTCTCTCTCTCTCTCTATGCACCAGCCAATCAGCCATCGGCCATCACTGAGCTGAGACATGCACTGTCTAGTCTAACTAGCCATGCTGCGCGCTGCTGCTGCGGCGCGCTGGCCGGGTCGGTTAATTTTTCTTTTGCTTGCCCAAGGCCTGGACGGACGCGATTAGCCAGGGCCTCTCCGTTTACTGCTGGACCTTTAATTTAATCTACCAGAGCGCTTTGTAGCTATAGGTGTAGATAGGCACGTACGTACACGTTTTTTATTTTGGTTACAGGATGGAACAAACCGGTCAGAAATACAGTTAAGCACGTGCGCGCGCGGGGGTTATAGACCGGCCGGCCCCTGACGTGGTGCACTACCTGCCTCTGCCTGTCAGATCGATGGATGGTGCGCTGGGCATGGGCGCATGGCTGGCTTCAGCAAGCACACAAAGGACATGAGGCATGCAGAGACAGGGTCGGCTAGGGCGCTAGTCTGCTGGGGCAATAAAATGAGGGGAGGCGGGAGCCGTGGCTCTCTCACTTTTGGGCCAACACACACGGGCCAGACTGTAGAGGAGAGACACAGATCACGTCCTCGAGTTGGGTGGCGCGACCTGCTGCGGCTGGCCCACTTGGCCCATCGCCCGGACCAAACTGGGGGGCTCCATCCCGGATCTCCACGGGCCTACACTGCCCAGCCCCGCTGTCCGGATTCCGTCCCAACTCCCAACACGCGAAACGTACGGTTGCTTCAAGTGGGGAAAAAAATGCTACTGCTTACAAATGTATCGCTTTCCCTCCCTACTACTCCAATTCATTAGCAGCGCAGCAGCAGCATGCACAGACAGGGTACTGCCAAGTTGTATGAGAGAGAGAGAGAGAGAGAGAGAGAAACCCCTTTGGTTAGCTAGGTGACAGGCGACGAAGATCTTCTCTTGGTCACGGAAGGCGTCGCCAAGATTTTGCCAATTATGGGCGCGGGATTCGACGCCCCCCCACTCGCAAGAGCTCCTACATGCAGATCGAAACAAACGAACGAATCATCATCTATTGCCAAACCGAGCGCGGCTTGTATTCGGCTTTGCCAATTAATTTTGGTGAAACGTGTCAAGCTATTAGATTCATGTTTTAGAATCCGACGGTGACTGTATATTCTTTTTTAACAGTAGACGATGTGCACGCCCAAAACGAGACGTCGTCTACGGTGAGGCTTTTTGTCGCTTTTGGAGATTTTAATCTGTGCGTATATATAGACAACACAATGCGACACGTGCAGTACACTCTATTGATTAGGAGTGTGAGATTTTCTAGGTACCGCTCACTCTTTCAGCAGGCTGGGAGTGCTTATATGGATGAGTAGGGGTATGAGTGCGTGTGTGTGTGTACCTAGAAAACAAATTAATGGATTTATGTTACTGTACAAGGCTATACTTGCTGCATGTACCGGCCGGTTTTGGACATTCGGTGGATGAGACTCCAATTCGTCGTGGGCTTGGATTCCAGCCCGTCTAGAGCTACACGATCTACATGACTACATATGCTTTTATTTTTGTTTTCGCGCGATGTACACAGAAGTTGGCCCTTGGACCTTGGTCACTTCGCTTTTCGTTCTGCCTTTAGGCCGGTACACTTGCAAAGTTCCTTTTGTTTATGTTAGCGTCGCGACCAGGCTAGCTAGCTAGCTACCTACCTCTGCGTCGGTCTCGTGCGTGTGTGCCGAGTGCACGAGGACCAGCCATCGGCCGCGCGACGGCGTGCGGTGTGCTGCTGCTGCGACGAACCCGCGGCGACCACACCACACGTGGAATTTGGCACGCACCATGAGGGCCTCGCCTCGGTACCTTTGCTGCTGGCTCTACAGGGAGCACTCGACCGTTGCCATGCTGCCACGCGGCCGAGATTCTGTGACCTCAGCTCGTGACGACGGCGACGACGACACAGCAGAGCAGACACGATCTGATTCTGATCTGGGGGACTTTGGGCACCGGCGGCCGGCCGGCCTATGCAAAATATATCGTCGTCCCGTCTAGTGCATGTCACATTCGCGCACTCTACGTACCTGCATGCACTGACAAAAAAGTCGCCTTTTTGTTACCTATTACTACTACTAGGCTAGATATGGAAGATTGTAAATCTTCCCAGCCAGGTGGTGGTTGTTTATTTGTTCGCCTTCGCCTTCGCCTTCGCGTGGTGAATGTGGTTCGGCGCGCGCATTGCCCAGGAATCGGAGTCGAATCCTGAACGTGGAGCTGGCGGAAATGGGATAGCGCGTTGCCGACTCGCCGTTGGCGCTGCCTCCGCCTGCCTGCCTGCCGTATCGGTTCTGTATTTTTTTTCCTGTCTTTCAATGATCGACCATACAGCAGAGCAGGCTGAGCGCAGCTAGGGATGGCAACGGGGAATTCCCCGTCAGGGAATAGCTCCCCATCCCCGTCCCCGCGACGAAAAAACTTCCTCACGGGGATCCCCACAAACGCTTGCGGGGAACATTTCTTCTCCATCCCCGTTCCCCGCGGGGATAAATCCCCAACGAAGATCCTCATCCCCGTTTAAATTACAATTAAGACATACATACTTTGCTATTAATGTTAAATATTGTCACTTATACACATTGTCAGATATAAGAAATCATTATGCATTCATCAAAATAAACACATTTGTACAATTAGTGGTCTCTTGATAAGGTAATTATTTATTTTTGTCGTTAACTAGTACACAAAAACATAGTCATGTGCAAGTTTAACGGGTCCCCATCCCCGTTTACCCGTCGGGGGATAAATTTCTCTCGTTTATATCCCCGCGGGGGAAGTTTCTTCCCCATCCCCATCCCTTAATGGAGGAATTCCCCATGGGGAATCGAGGATCGGGTCCCCATTGCCATCTCTAAGCGCAGCTCTCAGCTTCTTGTCCGGCCATGCGTCGGTAGAATGATTCCAAGGCATGCCATGGATGGATGGATGGATGGATGGACGGACGTGGACTCGAATTGATGAACTGAACGTTCCTTTCGGTCACCGACTTTAAGACGGATAAACAGTTGACCCCACAGCGTGGTGACGTGGCCCAACCACGTACCCTCCCGCCATTCTGGATGAACCGCCGCGTGACGTGGCTCGCCTCGCGCCAATCAGTGACTCGTACGGCCGTACCTCCCCTTATCCATCCAACGCGTGGGAGACTGGGAGCCCACGTCCGGGGCCCGCCACGTCACAGGACAGGCAACAACAGGTCACCTGCCTACTAGCTAGCCGCTCTGCTGTGCCAAATGTCGAGAGACCCTGACGGTTGGCAGACCCTGACCGTTAGGCTGTCTCCAGCAGCGTCCCCTAAATTCTATCCCCTAAAAGAATATTCTCTGTCCTTTACAAAACACTCTGAAAAATTCTGTCCTCTATATATTCTCAGTCTCCAGCAACGTCCCCTAAATTCGGTCCCCTAAAGCTACAGTGTTAACAGATTCCCTTTTTCCATTTCTTTTTTTTGTTTTCTATGTTTTCTTCCCAATTCACGCTATACAAATGATGTGCAAAAATGTGTATTTATTAATTTTTGAATTAATAAATTCGAATTGTCAACATTAATTACTATTGGCTGTTATGTTGTGTGTAATTGTTGTCCATAAAACATCGCATAAAGATTCACCCTCCTCCAATTCCACACGGCAAATTACACATCTATCAACAATAATGATACATCAGAACTTTATATACAGAACCTAGATCATTACAAAACTATAAAACTTCAATTATTTGCACATACTGCTCCGTGTTGCCATCCTGAACATGTTGCAGCTTGTATGTTACTGAAGGTAAAGAAGCAAGTGTATCGGCAGAGAGACCTCTGTTTTCTGTGCCAACTACTTCACCCAATGCGACTAGCTCCTGATATCAACATAAGAACCATTAAAACATGGCATATTGGCATATTGATGTATGAAGTTTCAAATGAGGGGCTTGGAGAAGTAAGGATACGACAGCAAGCAATGTAACTTGCCTCATAAGAGTATTCATCTGGATCAACCTCTTGCCATGCCTCCTGGGTTTTCATAAGAGCATATAGAAGTTTAGGTTGTTCATCATTCGTTATAGTTTGACTGATTATAAACAAGTACGAAAGAAACTATGCCCAATATGTGAACAATGACATAAACTTCCCCAACATAGAAACAGTAGGAATAATTGGGAAATATGTCAATCATCCCTAGAGGACTGAGAACAGTAGTAGTATGTGACTAGTAATCTCAAAATTATAGGTGCTATATGTTGCTTCAGGATTTTATTGCTAGAAGGGAAGATAATTCAAGTTTAGTAAAGGAAACATAAAGGAAAACTCGATCGTAACTAAAACATTAAAAGTAGATATGACGCTTTATTTAGATCCTGAACTACAAATCTAACTGTGAGAAAAAATATGTTTATATTATTTACAATTGAAGCCAAAAAAGAAAAAATAAATGCAATCTAACTAAATAGCCTCAAATCCACACTAATCTTTGATGGAACAAAAACATCATGAAGAAAATTAGTGCACATATAGACAACACTTTAAATGGTCGAGATATAAAGACTACACATGTCCCCAGGACCACTTCCAAAGAGGCATTAGTCTAGTGTGGTTTTATTTACAATCAACATTTAAGCCAACACTCACACTGCAACGTCATTTCATTTTAAGTGAAATACAGGTAAAAAAGACAATGCAGACCCATAGAGTCTATACAATCAAAATACACCAGTTTAGAAAGAAAAAAAGTAGATGTGTTCCAGGTAGGAAATAACGTCAAGAATCTATCAAAGGAAAGTATTATGGTATCAATAACCAACAAGTCAAAATTATTTTAGCTGAACCAATAAACCATGGCACAAACCATACTGACTGTTATGAAACATCATGTATGTTCCCTTGATCAAAGAACAACTCCACTAGTTTGCGTGCACAGAAATTAACAAAGAGCAGACCAAGGCATTTTGTTTCTTATGAGGTCATTAATTGCAAATTCGAGTGATCTTCCCTAGCAACAAAGGTAAAATTCATCAACTAGATGCAATTGAGCTGGGGTTGGGGGCAATGAATCGTAGGTGCTCACAATCGCTGAGACCAGCGAGAGCTCCAGTTCCTCTTCGTAGTCCTCCTCTCCCTCTTCATCATATTCGTAGCTCCCTTCATCAGAGCTCCCGTAGTCGCTGCCCTCGCCACCGCCCCCGTTCATCCGAAGCAACATGTACGCCCGCTCCTGCACCGATCCGCATCACGGATTAATCGCGGGAGCAAGGAACCCTAGGAGTGGCCCCGAGGCTGCGAGATCTCGTCGTCGCTTACCTGCTCCTGCAGGACGCGGGCGAGGGCGAGGTAAGCTTCCTCTTGGCTGAGGGCCGTGAAGGGCCTCCTGGCCGCCTCGGCCGCACCGTCATCTGTGGCTTCGACAGCCACCGCGGTAGGTTGGGGCGGGTCAAGGCTAGGGTTCGAATCGAGGGCTCGGCCGGCGACGAAGCACGCCGGATCGAGAGCTCGGCCCCGGGAGATGCAGTTGCTAGCGCGCGGTAGGAGGAGGCGGAAGTTTCCTTGCGGCGGCTGGTGGATCCGTCGAGCGGATAGCGCACGCTGAAATGTCTCCACGTTTAGGGTCTCTGACACATCCTCTATAATTTAGAGGACGCTTTAGAGGGCCTTGTTGGAGGCGTAGAGGACCTGACCGTCCCCTACGTTTAGCGGACAGAAGCCTTTAGCGGCTCTTGTTGGAGAGAGCCTTAAAGAGCTATCCGTGAATGCTAGGAGACGTCCGACGCTACGACCTCCCGTGGACACTCAGAAGTCCTAGACAAAGACAACTATTACTAAAAATCCCCCGTATACATTCGGATTTTACATCCGTGCCTTACTAGGGATGGCAACGTGTCGGATTCGGATCGGATATTGAAAATATCCGCCCGCAGTAATATCCACGATCATAGATAATATCTGCCCGCGACTATACCCGCAGGTAGAAATTCATATCCATATCCATGACCATCGGGTTTCGGATATCCATCAGATATCCATCGGATATGACAAAGAACCATTTTCAGCAATTCAATAACATAATTAATCAAATTTCTTCCCAATTCACCATCATACACAACTTAAAATTTAAAAAAAATTAAACAAATATACATTCCCTTCAACAAGCAACATTCTCAACATGAAAACAAATACATGTCTACTTTTGGCCTTCAGTCTTTTGCCTTCTGGTTCTGATCGTAGTGTAGTGTTGAGCACTTGAGCTAGCGCTATAGTAGTTGTGTTTGAATTTTTTTAGTCAATGATAATAGAATCATGTTTATCCGGTGATCGGTGGAGGCTGGCCGTGGGCAGGGGGTGGTGGCGTCTGGTCGCTGGTAGGGGGCACGATGCTTGGATCCGGTGGCGCCCTGGCGGGATGGCGGCCAGGCTGGCAGGGCGCAGCTGTGTAAGGCGGCGCGCCGTGCGCCCTCGAGCGTCGACGCCTCGGCGGTGGGCTATTGTCTGCTGGCCGCCTGGGGGCTAGGCTGCTGGTGGCGAGGAGCTGGGAACGCGAGGTGCAAGTGCTCGACGGACGGCGGCTCGGCCACTCGGGGTTGCGGGTTGGCAGGTGGGATGCGTCCTGTGGGTTGGCCTGGGGGCTGGGGGTTGACCAAGAGTGAAAGACGACAGGGGATGAGGGTTGAGGGGATTAGGGTTTGGGCGTTAGGCTGATTGGTGCCTTGGTGGGCTGGCGGCTGGGCTCATTGGTGGGCTGGCGGTTTGTTCATTGGTGTCCATGTGTGGGCCGACAGTAATGGTTAATTTCGGATATCCAACGGATAACCCGTGGGTGAGGTTTATGAGAGCACCTAGAGGGGGGGGGTGAATAGGTGATCCTGTGAAACTTGAAAACTTAAGCACAAAACTTGGTTAATCTTTAGCACAATAATTGCCACGTGGCTAGATAGGAATCCTCAACAAAATACAATAACCAACAAAGATCAATCACAGAGATGACACGGTGGTTATCCCGTGGTTCGGCCAAGACCAACGCTTGCCTACTCCACGTTGTGGCGTCCTAACGGACGAGGGTTGCAATCAACCCCTCTCAAGCGGTCCAAAGACCCACTTGAATACCATGGTGTTTTGCTTTGCTTATCTTTATCCCACTTGCGAGGAATCTCCACAAATTGGAGTCTCTCGCCCTTACACTTAAAGTTCACAAAGAAGCACGGAGTAAGGGAGGGAAGCAACACACACAAATCCACAGCAAAATGCGCACACACACGGCCAAGAATCGAGCTCAAAAGACTATCTCAAAGTTCTCACTAGAACGGAGCTCGAATCACTGAGAATGACAAACGAATGCGCAAAGACTGAGTGTGGATGATCAAGAATGCTCTAAGGTTGCTTGGTGTGCTCCTCCATGCGCCTAGGGGTCCCTTTTATAGCCCCAAGGCAGCTAGGAGCCGTTGAGAGCAAATTTAGAAGGCCATCCTTGCCTTCTGTCGTCTGGCGCACCGGACAGTCCGGTGCACACCGGACACTGTCCGGTGCCAGATTTCTTTCCTTAAATGGCGAAGCCGACCGTTGGCAGATTTGGAGCCGTTGGCGCACCGGACATGTCCGGTGCACACCGGACAGTCCGGTGCCCCCTTCCGACCGTTGGCTTGGCCACGTGTCCCGCGCAGATCGCGCGGCCGACCGTTGGCTCGGCCGACCGATGGCTCACCGGACAGTCCGGTGCACACCGGACAGTCCGGTGAATTTTAGCCGTACGCCGTCGGCGAATTCCCGAGAGCGGCCACTTCGCTCGAGGCAGCCTGGCGCACCGGACACTGTCCGGTGCACCACCGGACAGTCCGGTGCCCCAGACCGAAACAGCCTTTTGGCTGTACACAGCCAACTCTTCTCGTTTCTTCTTCTTTCTGTTTCTGATACTTAGACAAGTATATTAGTACGCAAAACCAATGTACTAAGACTTAGAAACATACCTTTTCTCTTGATTTGCACTTTGTCCATCCATGGGCATAGATTCACATTTAAGCACTTGTGTTGGCACTCAATCACCAAAATACTTAGAAATGGCCCAAGGGCACATTTCCCTTTCAATCTCCCCCTTTTTGGTGATTTATGCCAACACAACATAAAGCAACTAGAACAAGTGCAATATCACTTCAAATAAAAACTCAAATTTATTTTGATTCTGATAGTCGCCTAGAGGGGGGGGGGGTGAATAGGGCGAAACTGAAATTTACAAATATAAACACAACTACAAGCTGGGTTAGCGTTAGAAATAAAGAACGAGTCCGCGAGAGAGGGCGCAAAACAAATCCCAAGCGAATGAACAAGTGAGACACGGAGATTTGTTTTACCGAGGTTCGGTTCTTGTTATCCCTGTCACTGTCACTTGATAATGGACATTTTGCAATAAAGTGACCGGGCTTACCACACTTGTAGCAAACTTTCTTGGAGCGGGACTTGTGGTCTTTCCCCCTCCTTTGCTTGAGGATTTGGCGGAAGCTCTTGATGACGAGCGCCATTTCCTCATTGTCGAGCTTGGAGGCATCGATTGGTTGTCTACTTGGTGTAGACTCCTCCTTCCTCTCCTCCGTCGCCTTAAATGCCACCGGTTGTGCTTCGGACGTGGAGGGTTCGTCAAGCTCGTTGATTTTCTTGGAGCCTTTGATCATGCATTCAAAGCTCACAAAATTCCCGATAACTTCCTCGGGGGTCATTTTAGTATATCTAGGATTACCACGAATTAATTGAACTTGAGTGGGGTTAAGGAAAATGAGAGATCTTAGAATAACCTTAACCACCTCGTGGTCGTCCCACTTCTTGCTCCCGAGGTTGCGCACTTGGTTTACCAAGGTCTTGAGCCGGTTGTACATATCTTGTGGCTCTTCTCCTTGGCGAAGTCGAAAGCGACCGAGCTCCCCCTCGATCGTTTCCCTCTTGGTGATTTTTGTTAGTTCATCACCCTCGTGCGCGGTCTTGAGGAGGTCCCAAATCTCCTTTGCATTCTTCAACCCTTGCACTTTGTTGTATTCCTCCTTGCTTAGAGAGGCGAGGAGTATGGTTGTGGCTTGGGAGTTGAAGTGCTCGATTTGGGCCACCTCATCCTCATCATAGCCCTCATCCCCTACGGACGGTACCTGCGCACCAAACTCAACAACATCCCATATACTTTTGTGGAGCGAGGTTAGATGAAATCGCATTAAATCGCTCCACCTAGCATAATCTTCACCATCAAAAGTTGGTGGTTTGCCTAATGGGACGGAAAGTAAAGGTGTATGTTTGGAAATGCGAGGGTAACGTAGGGGGATCTTACTATACTTCTTGCGCTCTTGGCGCTTAGAAGTGACGGATGCCGCGTCG
This sequence comes from Zea mays, assembly GCF_902167145.1. Taxonomy (NCBI): domain Eukaryota; kingdom Viridiplantae; phylum Streptophyta; class Magnoliopsida; order Poales; family Poaceae; genus Zea; species Zea mays. The sequence continues at coordinate 199,050,960 of NC_050096.1, forward strand.
GAGCCGGAGGTAGATGTCGATGAAGTGTCGGTCTCGTAATAGACGACTTTCCTCATCCTCTTGTGTTTGTCCCCACTCCGACGTGGCTTGTGGGAAGAAGATTTCTCCCTCCTCTCCTTGTGATGAGAAGAAGACTTCTTCTCCTTCCCTTTGTTGGAGGAGCTCTTCTTCTTCTCCTTCCTTTTGATGCGGGACTCTTCCGATGAAGTGCTCCCGTGGCTTGTAGTGGGCTTTTCGCCGGTCTCCATCTCCTTCTTGGCGTGATCTCCCGACATCACTTCGAGCGGTTAGGCTCTAATGAAGCACCGGGCTCTGATACCAATTGATAGTCGCCTAGAGGGGGGGTGAATAGGGCGAAACTGAAATTTACAAATATAAACACAACTACAAGCCGGGTTAGCGTTAGAAATAAAGAACGAGTCCGCGAGAGAGGGCGCAAAACAAATCCCAAGCGAATGAACAAGTGAGACACGGAGATTTGTTTTACCGAGGTTCGGTTCTTGCAAACCTACTCCCCGTTGAGGAGGCCACAAAGGCCGGGTCTCTTTCAACCCTTCCCTCTCTCAAATGGTCCCTCGGACCGAGTGAGCTTCTTTTCTCAAATCAAAGCCGGGAACAAAACTTCCCCGCAAGGGCCACCACACAATTGGTGCCTCTTGCCTTGATTACAATGGAGTTTTGATCACAAGAACAAGTGAGAAAGAAAGAAAAGAAGCAATCCAAGCGCAAGAGCTCAAAAGAACACGACAAATCTCTCTCGCTAATCACTAAAGCCTTGTGTGGAATTGGAGAGGATTTGATCTCTTTGTATGTGTCTAGAATTGAATGCTAGAGCTCTTGTAGTAGTTGGGAAGTGGAAAACTTGGATGCAATGAATGGTGGGGTGGTTGGGGTATTTATAGCCCCAACCACCAAAAGTGGCCGTTGGGAGGCTGTCTGTTCGATGGCGCACCGGACAGTCCGGTGCACACCGGACAGTCCGGTGCCCCCTGCCACGTCATCAATGCCGTTGGATTCAGACCGTTGGAGCTTCTGACTTGTGGGCCCGCCTTGGTGTCCGGTGCACACCGGACAGGTACTGTTTGCTGTCCGGTGTGCCAGCATGGGCGATTCTGACTCCTGCGTGCGCTGTGCGCGCATTAAATGCCGCAGCAGGTAGCCGTTGGCGCGAAGTAGCCGTTGCTCTGGAGTCGCACCGGACAGTCCGGTGAATTATAGTGGACTAGCCGTTGGAGTTTCCCGAAGCTGGCGAGTTCCTGAGGCCGACCTCCCTTGGCGCACCGGACACTGTCCGGTGTACACCGGACAGTCCGGTGAATTATAGCCGAGTCGCCCTTGGAAATTCCCGAAGGTGGCAAGTTTGAGTCTGAGTCCCCCTGGTGCACCGGACATGTCCGGTGGCACACCGGACAGTCCGGTGCGCCAGGCCAGGGGTGCCTTCGGTTGCCCCTTTGCTCCTTTGTTGAATCCAAACCTTGGTCTTTTTATTGGCTGAGTGTGAACCTTTTACACCTATATAATCTATACACTTGGGCAAACTAGTTAGTCCAAAGATTTGTGTTGGGCAATTCAACCTCCAAAATTATATAGGAACTAGGTGTAAGCCTAATTCCCTTTCAATCTCCCCCTTTTTGGTGATTGATGCCAACACAAACCAAAGCAAATATAGAAGTGCATAATTGAACTAGTTTGCATAATGTAAGTGTAAAGGTTTCTTGGAATTGAGCCAATATAAATACTTACAAGATATGCATGGATTGTTTCTTTCATTTTTAACATTTTGGACCACTTTTGCACCACATGTTTTGTTTTTGCAAATTCTTTTGTAAATCCATTTCAAAGATCTTTTGCAAATAGTCAAAGGTAAATGAATAAGAGTTTGCAAAGCATTTTCAAGATTTGAAATTTTCTCCCCCTGTTTCAAATGCTTTTCCTTTGACTTAACAAAACTCCCCCTAAATTGAGATCCACCTCTTAGTGTTCAAGAGGGTTTTGATATATCATTTTTGAAATACTACTTTCTCCCCCTTCTTGAACATAATAGAATACCAATTGAAAATACTCTTTGAAAAACTAAGTTTTTGAAATTGGTGGTGGTGCGGTCCTTTTGCTTTGGGCTCATACTTTCTCCCCCTTTGGCATGAATCGCCAAAAACGGAATCATTAGAGCCCATTAAGTACTATCTTCCCCTTTGGTCATAATTAAATGAGTTAAGATTATACCAAAGACGAAGTCCGGTCCTTTTGCTTTGGGCTCTTACTCTCTCCCCCAAAGACAAGGTCCTTTTCTTGGAGCGATGGCGAAGGATGAGTTACGGAGTGGAAGCCTTTGTCTTCGCCGAAGACTCCAATTTCCTTTCAATACACCTATGACTTGGTTTGAAATACACTTGAAAAACACATTAGTCATAGCATATGAAAGAGATATGATCAAATGTATATAAATGAGCTATGTGTGCAAGTTAGCAAAAGAAATTTCTAGAATCAAGAATATTGAGCTCATGCCTAAGTTTGGTAAAAGATTGTTCATCAAGTGGCTTGGTAAAGATATCGGCTAATTGATCTTTAGTATTAATGTAAGAAATCTCGATATCTCCCTTTTGTTGGCGATCCCTAAGAAAATGATACCGAATGGCTATGTGCTTAGTGCGACTATGCTCGACGGGATTGTCGGCCATTTTGATTGCACTCTCATTATCACATAGCAAAGGGACTTTGGTTAATTTGTAACCGTAGTCCCGCAGGGTTTGCCTCATCCAAAGCAATTGCGCGCAACAATGACCTGCAGCAATGTACTCGGCTTCGGCGGTGGAAAGAGCGACCGAATTTTGCTTCTTTGAAGCCCATGACACCAAGGATCTTCCCAAGAACTGGCAAGTCCCCGATGTGCTCTTCCTATTAATCTTACACCCTGCCCAATCGGCATCCGAATAACCAATCAAATCAAAAGTGGATCCCCGAGGGTACCAAAGCCCAAACTTAGGTGTATAAGCCAAATATCTCAAGATTCGTTTTACGGCCGTAAGGTGGGATTCCTTAGGGTCGGATTGGAATCTTGCACACATGCAAACGGAAAGCATAATGTCCGGTCGAGATGCACATAAATAGAGTAATGATCCTATCATCGACCGGTATACCTTTTGATCCACGGACTTACCTCCCGTGTCGAGGTCGAGATGCCCATTTGTTCCCATGGGTGTTTTGATGGGCTTGGCATCCTTCATCCCAAACTTGCTTAGGATGTCTTGAGTGTACTTCGTTTGGCTGATGAAGGTGCCCTCTTGGAGTTGCTTCACTTGAAATCCTAGAAAATACTTCAACTCCCCCATCATAGACATCTCGAATTTCTGTGTCATGATCCTACTAAATTCTTCACATGTTGATTCGTTAGTAGACCCAAATATAATATCATCAACATAAATTTGGCATACGAACAAATCATTTTCAAGAGTTTTAGTGAACAAAGTAGGATCGGCCTTGCCGACTTTGAAGCCATTAGCAATAAGGAAATCTCTTAGGCATTCATACCATGCTCTTGGGGCTTGCTTGAGCCCATAAAGCGCCTTAGAGAGCCTATAGACATGATTAGGGTACTCACTGTCTTCAAAGCCGGGAGGTTGCTCAACATAGACCTCTTCCTTGATTGGTCCGTTGAGGAAGGCACTTTTCACGTCCATTTGATAAAGCTTAAAGCCATGGTAAGTAGCATAGGCCAATAATATGCGAATTGACTCAAGCCTAGCTACGGGTGCATAGGTTTCACCGAAATCCAAACCTTCGACTTGGGAGTATCCCTTGGCCACAAGTCGAGCTTTGTTCCTTGTCACCACACCATGCTCATCTTGCTTGTTGCGGAAGACCCATTTGGTTCCTACAACATTTTGGTTAGGACGTGGAACCAAATGCCATACCTCATTTCTCGTGAAGTTGTTGAGCTCCTCTTGCATCGCCACCACCCAATCCGAATCTTGAAGTGCTTCCTCCACCCTGTGGGGCTCAATAGAGGAAACAAAAGAGTAATGCTCACAAAAATGTGCAACCCGAGATCGAGTAGTTACCCCCTTATGAATGTCGCCGAGGATGGTGTCGACGGGGTGATCTCGTTGGATTGCCTGGTGGACTCTTGGGTGTGGCGGCCTTGGTTCTTCCTCATCCTCCTTTTCTTGATCATTTGTATCTCCCCCTTGATCATTGCCATTATCTTGAGGTGGCTCATCTTCTTGATTTTGTCCTTCATCAACTTGAGCCTCATCCTCATTTTGAGTTGGTGGAGATGCTTGCGTGGAAGAGGACGGTTGATCTTGTGCATTTGGAGGCTCTTCGGATTCCTTAGGACACACATCCCCAATGGACATGTTCCTTAGCGCGATGCACGGAGCCTCTTCATTACCTATCTCATCAAGATCAACTTGCTCTACTTGAGAGCCGTTAGTTTCATCAAACACAACGTCACATGAGACTTCAACTAGTCCAGTGGACTTGTTAAAGACCCTATATGCCCTTGTGTTTGAGTCATAACCAAGTAAAAAGCCTTCTACAGTTTTAGGAGCAAATTTAGATTTTCTACCTCTTTTAACAAGAATAAAGCATTTGCTACCAAAAACTCTAAAGTATGAAATGTTGGGCTTTTTACCGGTTAGGAGTTCATAGGATGTTTTCTTGAGGATTCGGTGAAGATATAACCGGTTGATGGCGTAGCAGGCGGTGTTGACCGCTTCGGCCCAAAACCGGTCCGGTGTCTTGTACTCATCAAGCATGGTTCTTGCCATGTCCAATAGAGTTCGATTCTTCCTCTCCACTACACCATTTTGTTGTGGAGTGTAGGGAGAAGAGAACTCATGCTTGATGCCCTCCTCCTCAAGGAAGCCTTCAATTTGAGAGTTCTTGAACTCCGTCCCGTTGTCGCTTCTTATTTTCTTGATCCTTAAGCCGAACTCATTTTGAGCCCGTCTCAAGAATCCCTTTAAGGTCTCTTGGGTTTGAGATTTTTCCTGTAAAAAGAATACCCAAGTGAAGCGAGAATAATCATCCACTATTACAAGACAATACTTACTCCCGCCGATGCTTATGTAAGCAATCGGGCCGAATAGATCCATGTGGAGTAGCTCAAGTGGCCTGTCGGTCGTCATGATGTTCTTGTGTGGATGATGGGCTCCAACTTGCTTTCCCGCCTGGCATGCGCTACAAACCCTGTCTTTCTCAAAATGAACATTTGTTAATCCTAAAATGTGTTCTCCCTTTAGAAGCTTGTGAAGATTCTTCATCCCAACATGGGCTAGTCGGCGGTGCCAGAGCCAACCCATGTTAGTCTTAGCAATTAAGCAAGTGTCGAGTTCAGCTCTATCAAAATCTACCAAGTATAGCTGACCCTCTAACACTCCCTTAAATGCTATTGAATCATCACTTCTTCTAAAGACAGTGACGCCTACATCAGTGAATAGACAGTTGTAGCCCATTTGACATAATTGGGATACGGAAAGCAAATTGTAATCTAATGAATCAACAAGAAAAACATTGGAAATAGAATGGTCAGGAGAAATAGCAATTTTACCAAGACCTTTGACCAAACCTTTATTTCCATCCCCGAATGTGATAGCTCGTTGGGGATCTTGGTTTTTCTCGTAGGAGGAGAACATTCTTTTCTCCCCGGTCATGTGGTTTGTGCACCCGCTGTCGAGTATCCAACTTGAGCCCCCGGATGCATAAACCTACAAAACAAATTTAGTTCTTGACTTTAGGTACCCAAACTGTTTTGGGTCCTTTGGCATTAGAAACAAGAACTTTGGGTACCCAAACACAAGTTTTTGACCCCTTGTGTTTGCCCCCAACAAACTTGGCAACGACCTTGCCGGATTTGTTAGTTAAAACATAGGATGCATCAAAAGTCTTAAATGAAATGCTATGTTCATTTGATGCATTTGGAGTTTTCTTCTTAGGCAACTTAGCACGGGTTGGTTGCCTAGAGCTAGATGTCTCACCCTTATACATAAAAGCATGATTAGGGCCAGAGTGAGACTTCCTAGAATGAATTTTCCTAATTTTGCTCTCAGGATAGCCGGCAGGGTACAAAATGTAGCCCTCGTTATCCTGAGGCATGGGAGCCTTGCCCTTAACAAAGTTAGACAAGTTCTTAGGCGGGGCACTAATTTTGACATTGTCTCCCCTTTGGAAGCCAATGCCATCCTTGATGCCCGGGCGTCTCCCATTGTAAAGCATGCTACGGGCAAATTTAAATTTCTCATTTTCTAAGTTGTGCTCGGCAATTTTAGCATCTAGTTTTGCTATATGATCATTTTGTTGTTTAATTAAAGCCATATGATCATGAATAGCATTAACATCGACATCTCTACATCTAGTGCAAATAGTGGCATGCTCAATGGTAGATGTAGATGGTTTGCAAGAATTAAGTTCAACAATCTTAGCATGAAGTATATCATTCTTATCTCTAAGATCGGAAATTGTAACTTTGCAAACATCAAAATCTTTAGCCTTAGCAATTAAATTTTCATTCTCTAATCTAAGGCTAGCAAGAGATACATTCAATTCATCAATCTTAGCAAGCAAATCAACATTATCATCTCTAAGATTGGGAATTGAAACATCACAAACATGTGAATCAACCTTAGCATTTAAACTAGCATTTTCATTTCTAAGGTTGTCAATAATCTTACGGCAAGTGCTTAGCTCACTAGACAATTTTTCACATTTTTCAACCTGTAGAGCATAAGCATTTTTAACCTTAACATGTTTTTTATTTTCCTTGATTAGGAAGTCCTCTTGGGAGTCCAAGAGATCATCCTTCTCATGGATGGCACTAATTAGTTCATTTAATTTCTCTTTTTGTTCCATGTTAAGGTTGGCAAAAAGAATGCGTAAGTTATCCTCCTCAGTGCTAGCATCATCCTCATCACTAGAGGTTTCATATTTAGTGGAGGATCTTGATTTTACCTTCTTCCTTTTGCCGTCTTTTGCCATGAGGCACTTGTGGCCGACGTTGGGGAAGAGGAGTCCCTTGGTGACGGCGATGTTGGCGGCGTCCTCGTCGTCGGAGGAGTCGCTAGTGCTTTCGTCGGAGTCCCACTCCCGACAAACATGGGCATCGCCGCCCTTCTTCTTGTAGTACCTCTTCTTTTCTCTCCTCTTGCCCTTCTTGTTATCCCTGTCACTGTCACTTGATAATGGACATTTTGCAATAAAGTGACCGGGCTTACCACACTTGTAGCAAACTTTCTTGGAGCGGGACTTGTGGTCTTTCCCCCTCCTTTGCTTGAGGATTTGGCGGAAGCTCTTGATGACGAGCGCCATTTCCTCATTGTCGAGCTTGGAGGCATCGATTGGTTGTCTACTTGGTGTAGACTCCTCCTTCCTCTCCTCCGTCGCCTTAAATGCCACCGGTTGTGCTTCGGACGTGGAGGGTTCGTCAAGCTCGTTGATTTTCTTGGAGCCTTTGATCATGCATTCAAAGCTCACAAAATTCCCGATAACTTCCTCGGGGGTCATTTTAGTATATCTAGGATTACCACGAATTAATTGAACTTGAGTGGGGTTAAGGAAAATGAGAGATCTTAGAATAACCTTAACCACCTCGTGGTCGTCCCACTTCTTGCTCCCGAGGTTGCGCACTTGGTTTACCAAGGTCTTGAGCCGGTTGTACATATCTTGTGGCTCTTCTCCTTGGCGAAGTCGAAAGCGACCGAGCTCCCCCTCGATCGTTTCCCGCTTGGTGATTTTTGTTAGTTCATCACCCTCGTGCGCGGTCTTGAGGAGGTCCCAAATCTCCTTTGCATTCTTCAACCCTTGCACTTTGTTGTATTCCTCCTTGCTTAGAGAGGCGAGGAGTATGGTTGTGGCTTGGGAGTTGAAGTGCTCGATTTGGGCCACCTCATCCTCATCATAGCCCTCATCCCCTACGGACGGTACCTGCGCACCAAACTCAACAACATCCCATATACTTTTGTGGAGCGAGGTTAGATGAAATCGCATTAAATCGCTCCACCTAGCATAATCTTCACCATCAAAAGTTGGTGGTTTGCCTAATGGGACGGAAAGTAAAGGTGTATGTTTGGAAATGCGAGGGTAACGTAGGGGGATCTTACTATACTTCTTGCGCTCTTGGCGCTTAGAAGTGACGGATGCCGCGTCGGAGCCGGAGGTAGATGTCGATGAAGTGTCGGTCTCGTAATAGACGACTTTCCTCATCCTCTTGTGTTTGTCCCCACTCCGACGTGGCTTGTGGGAAGAAGATTTCTCCCTCCTCTCCTTGTGATGAGAAGAAGACTTCTTCTCCTTCCCTTTGTTGGAGGAGCTCTTCTTCTTCTCCTTCCTTTTGATGCGGGACTCTTCCGATGAAGTGCTCCCGTGGCTTGTAGTGGGCTTTTCGCCGGTCTCCATCTCCTTCTTGGCGTGATCTCCCGACATCACTTCGAGCGGTTAGGCTCTAATGAAGCACCGGGCTCTGATACCAATTGATAGTCGCCTAGAGGGGGGGTGAATAGGGCGAAACTGAAATTTACAAATATAAACACAACTACAAGCCGGGTTAGCGTTAGAAATAAAGAACGAGTCCGCGAGAGAGGGCGCAAAACAAATCCCAAGCGAATGAACAAGTGAGACACGAAGATTTGTTTTATCGAGGTTCGGTTTTTGCAAACCTACTCCCCGTTGAGGAGGCCACAAAGGCCGGGTCTCTTTCAACCCTTCCCTCTCTCAAACGGTCCCTCGGACCGAGTGAGCTTCTTTTCTCAAATCAAAGCCGGGAACAAAACTTCCCCGCAAGGGCCACCACACAATTGGTGCCTCTTGCCTTGATTACAATGGAGTTTTGATCACAAGAACAAGTGAGAAAGAAAGAAAAGAAGCAATCCAAGCGCAAGAGCTCAAAAGAACACGGCAAATCTCTCTCGCTAATCACTAAAGCCTTGTGTGGAATTGGAGAGGATTTGATCTCTTTGTATGTGTCTAGAATTGAATGCTAGAGCTCTTGTAGTAGTTGGGAAGTGGAAAACTTGGATGCAATGAATGGTGGGGTGGTTGGGGTATTTATAGCCCCAACCACCAAAAGTGGCCGTTGGGAGGCTGTCTGTTCGATGGCGCACCGGACAGTCCGGTGCACACCGGACAGTCCGGTGCCCCCTGCCACGTCATCAATGCCATTGGATTCAGACCGTTGGAGCTTCTGACTTGTGGGCCCGCCTTGGTGTCCGGTGCACACCGGACATGTACTGTTTGCTGTCCGGTGTGCCAGCATGGGCGATTCTGACTCCTGCGCGCGCTGTGCGCGCATTAAATGCCGCAGCAGGTAGCCGTTGGCGCGAAGTAGCCGTTGCTCTGGAGTCGCACCGGACAGTCCGGTGCACACCGGACAGTCCGGTGAATTATAGTGGACTAGCCGTTGGAGTTTCGCGAAGCTGGCGAGTTCCTGAAGCCGACCTCCCTTGGCGCACCGGACACTGTCCGGTGTACACCGGACAGTCCGGTGAATTATAGCCGAGTCGCCCTTGGAAATTCCCGAAGGTGGCAAGTTTGAGTCTGAGTCCCCCTGGTGCACCGGACATGTCCGGTGGCACACCGGACAGTCCGGTGCGCCAGGCCAGGGGTGCCTTCGGTTGCCCCTTTGCTCCTTTGTTGAATCCAAACCTTGGTCTTTTTATTGGCTGAGTGTGAACCTTTTACACCTGTATAATCTATACACTTGGGCAAACTAGTTAGTCCAAAGATTTGTGTTGGGCAATTCAACCACCAAAATTATATAGGAACTAGGTGTAAGCCTAATTCCCTTTCAGATTCAATTTGGCATATATGGATCATCCTTTGCCACCACTTGGTTTGTTTTTGCAAATCAACCTCAAAATCCTATCTCTAAGTCAAATCCACTTGTAGAGACATCAAGAGAGGTTTTCCAAAGAAAATTGATTCAAGATTCCAAAAACTCCCCCTTTTTCCCATAATCAACACTTCTCCCCACAAGAGGCCAACTTTTGACAAAAGAGACAATGCAAGAGTTTTGACAAACCAAAAGCTCTATCCTATTGTTTTTGAGACAATGCAAGAGTTTTGACAAACCAAAAGCTCTATCCTACTGTTTTCAAAGTTTCTCAAGTGGTAGCTGATCCATTTATTGCTTTGGCCTTTATTTTCTCCCCCTTTGGCATCAAGCACCAAAATGGGATCAATCTTGGCCCTTTAACCCCATTGCCTCACCAAAATCTTCAACTAAGAGCAAATAGGCAATAAGAGTATAAAGATGAACTTGGAAGAGTTACTCTTTTTATCGGAGTGCAGTGGAAGTCTTGCATGATCCACGTCCACCTTTTTCCCTTTCAATTATCCTTGGAGACTAAAACAACCAAACTCAAGTACATGGTTAGTCTCAAAGGGTCAAGTTGTAGCACAGCTCCCCCTAAATATGTGCATCACTTGCAAACAGGACTTGTGAGGTCCAGGGAGTGTTTGTACAACTTGAGCACCATAAGTAAGCAACGAAATGCATAAGGAACATGATCAAGGGCATAAACATATGTATGTTATAAATCAATCCAAGTTCCGCGAATCTAAGACATTTAGCTCACTACGCAACCTGCAAAAGGTCTTCTCATCTAGAGGCTTGGTAAAGATATCGGCTAGCTGGTTCTCGGTGCTAACATGAAACACTTTGATATCTCCCTTTTGCTGGTGATCTCTCAAAAAGTGATGCCGGATGTCTATGTGCTTTGTGCGGCTGTGCTCAACAGGATTTTCCGCCATGCGGATAGCACTCTCATTATCACATAGGAGTGGGACTTTGCTCAGATTGTAGCCAAAGTCCCTGAGGGTTTGCCTCATCCAAAGTAGTTGCGCGCAACACTGTCCTGCGGCAACATACTCGGCCTCAGCGGTGGATAGGGCAACAGAGGTTTGTTTCTTAGAGTTCCACGACACCAGGGACCTTCCTAAGAATTGGCATGTCCCTGATGTACTCTTCCTATCGACCTTACATCCAGCGTAGTCGGAATCTGAGTATCCAACCAAGTCAAAGGTAGACCCTTTTGGATACCAGAGCCCGAAGCAAGGCGTAGCAACCAAATATCTTAGAATTCGCTTCACCGCCACTAAGTGACACTCCTTAGGATTGGATTGAAATCTAGCACACATGCATACGCTAAGCATAATATCCGGTCTACTAGCACATAAATAAAGTAAAGACCCTATCATTGACCGGTATGTTTTTTGATCAACGGACTTACCTCCTTTGTTGAGGTCGGTGTGTCCGTCGGTTCCCATCGGTGTCTTTGCGGGCTTGGCGTCCTTCATCCCAAACCGCTTTAGCAGATCTTCATGTACTTCGTTTGGGAGATGAAGGTGTCGTCCTTGAGTTGCTTCACTTGGAACCCAAGGAAATAGTTCAACTCGCCCATCATTGACATCTCGAATTTCTGCGTCATCACCCTGCTAAACTCTTGACAAGACTTTTGGTTAGTAGAACCAAATATTATGTCATCGACATAAATCTGGCACACAAACAAATCACCATCACATGTCTTAGTAAAAAGAGTTGGATCGGCTTTCCCAACCTTGAAAGAATTAACAATTAGAAAGTCTCTAAGGCATTCATACCATGCTCTTGGGGCTTGCTTAAGTCCATAGAGCGCCTTAGATAGCTTACACACGTGGTCGGGGTACCGTTCATCCTCGAAGCCAGGGGGTTGCTCTACGTACACCTCCTCCTTGATCGGCCCGTTGAGGAACGCGCTCTTCACATCCATTTGGTACAACCTGAAAGAATGGTGAGCGGCATATGCTAGCAAGATACGAATTGATTCTAGCCTAGCCACAGGAGCAAAAGTCTCCTCAAAGTCCAAACCTGCGACTTGGGCATAACCTTTTGCCACAAGTCGAGCCTTGTTCCTCGTCACCACCCCGTGCTCGTCCTGTTTGTTGCGGAATACCCACTTGGTTCCCACAACGTTTTGCTTGGGACGAGGCACCAGTGTCCAAACTTCATTTCGCTTGAAGTTGTTGAGTTCCTCCTGCATGGCTAACACCCAGTCCGGATCTAGCAAGGCCTCTTCTACCCTGAAAGGCTCAATAGAAGAGACAAAGGAGTAATGCTCACAAAAATTAACTAATCGAGATCGAGTAGTTACTCCCTTGCTAATGTCACCCAAAATTTGGTCGACGGGATGATCCCTTTGAATCACCGCTCGAACTTGGGTTGGAGGTGCCGGTTGTGCTTCTTCCTCCATCACATGATCATCTTGTGCTCCCCCTTGATCACACGCCTCCTGTTGATGAACCTGTTCATCGTCTTGAGTTGGGGGATGCACCGTTGTTGAGGAAGAAGGTTGATCTCGTTCATCTTGTTCCTGTGGCCGCACTTCTCCAATCGCCATGGTTCGTATAGCAGCCGTCGGAACATCTTCTTCATCTACATCATCACAATCAACAACTTGCTCTCTTGGAGAGCCATTAGTCTCATCAAATACAACGTCGCTAGAGACTTCAACCAAACCCGATGATTTGTTGAAGACTCTATACGCCTTTGTATTTGAGTCATAACCTAACAAAAACCCTTCTACAGCTTTGGGAGCAAACTTAGAATTTCTACCCTTCTTCACTAGAATGTAGCATTTGCTCCCAAATACACGAAAGTAAGATACATTGGGTTTGTTACCGGTTAGAAGCTCATACGACGTCTTCTTGAGGAGGCGGTGAAGGTAGACCCTGTTGATGGCGTGACAAGCCGTGTTCACGGCTTCCGACCAAAAGCACTCGGGGGTCTTGAACTCTCCAAGCATCGTCCTCGCCATATCAATGAGTGTCCTGTTCTTCCTCTCTACCACACCATTTTGCTGTGGTGTGTAGGGAGCGGAGAACTCGTGCTTGATCCCTTCCTCCTCAAGGAACTCCTCCACTTGAAGGTTCTTGAACTCGGACCCGTTGTCGCTCCTTATCTTCTTCACCTTGAGCTCAAACTCATTTTGAGCTCTCCTTAGGAAGCGCTTGAGGGTCCCTTGGGTTTCAGATTTATCCTGCAAAAAGAATACCCAAGTGAAGCGGGAAAAGTCATCAACAATAACTAGACCATACTTACTTCCTCCTATGCTTAGATAGGCGACGGGTCCGAAGAGGTCCATATGTAGTAACTCCAGGGGTCTTGACGTGGTCATCACATTTTTGCTGTGATGCGCTCCTCCCACTTGTTTACCTGCTTGACAAGCTGCACAAGGTCTATCTTTTTCGAAATGCACATTAGTCAAACCTATCACGTGTTCTCCCTTTAGAAGCTTGTGAAGGTTCTTCATCCCCACATGTGCTAAGCGGCGATGCCATAGCCAGCCCATGCCAGTCTTAGCAATTAAGCATGCATCTAGACCGGCCTTCTCTTTTGCAAAATCAACTAAATAAAGTTTGCCGTCTAATACACCCTTAAATGCTAGTGAACCATCACTTCTTCTAAAGACAGACACATCTACATTTGTAAAAAGACAATTATATCCCATATTGCATAGTTGGCTAACAGATAGCAAATTGTAGCCAAGAGACTCAACTAAAAACACATTAGAGATAGAGTGCTCATTAGAATTTGCAATTTTACCTAACCCTTTTACCTTGCCTTGATTCCCATCACCGAATATAATTGAATCTTGGGAATCTTTATTCTTGACATAGGAGGTGAACATCTTCTTCTCCCCCGTCATATGGTTTGTGCATCCGCTGTCGATAATCCAGCTTGAACCCCCGGATGCATAAACCTGCAAGGCAAATTTAGGCTTGGGTCTTAGGTACCCAACTCATGTTGGGTCCTACAAGGTTAGCACAAATATCCTTAGGGACCCAAATGCAAGTTTTGTCTCCCTTGCATCTTGCCCCTAATTTTCTAGCAACTATTTTCCTATCCTTTCTACAAATAGCAAAGGAAGCATTTAAGGCACGATAAATTGTAGAGGGACCTTTCATAACTTTTCTAGGAACATTGACAACATTTTTCCTAGACATATTATGAACAACATTTCTCCTACCAATATTTCTATCATGCACATAGGAAGAACTAGAAGCAAACATAGCATGAGAATCAAAATCATCAAAAGCATTATAACTCCTATAAGCATTTCTAGTTTGCCTCCTATCATGGTACATAAAAGCATGGTTCTTTTTAGCACTACTAACCATAGGAGCCTTCCCTTTCTCCTTGGCGGAGATAGGAGCCTTATGGCTTGTCAAGTTCTTGGCTTCCCTCCTGTAGCCAAGTCCATCCTTAATTGAGGGGTGTCTACCAATTGTGTAGGCATCCCTTGCAAATTTTAATTTATCAAATTCGCTTTTGCTAGTCTTAAGTTGGGCATTAAGACTAGCCAATTCATCATTAAGTTTGGAAATTGAAACTAGGTGTTCACTACAAGCATCAATGTCAAAATCTTTACACCTATTGCAAGTTTCAACAATCTCTACACAAGAATTAGATTTACAGGCTACTTCTAGTTTAGCATTTAAATCATCATTAAAACCTTTTAACTTAGCAATAGTTTCATGACAAGAAGATAATTCACTGGAAAGCATTTCATTCCTCTTAATTTCTAGAGCAAGAGATTTCTGAGCTTCTACAAATTTATCATGCTCTTCATACAACAAATCCTCTTGCTTTTCTAAGAGTATATTCCTATCATTCAAGGCATCAATTGATTCATTAATTTTGTCTACCTTGGTTCTATCTAATCCCTTGAATAAGCATGAGTAATCTATCTCATCATCATCACTAGACTTATCCTCACTTGAAGAAGCATAAGTACTAGTGTTATGAGTGCTTACTTTCTTTTCCCTTGCCATGAGGCAAGTGTGACGCTCGTTGGGGAAGAGGGATGACTTGTTGAAGGCGGTGGCGGCGAGTCCTTCATTGTCGGAGTCGGACGAAGAGCAGTCCGAATCCCACTCCTTGCCAAGATGAGCCTCGCCCTTTGCCTTCTTATAGTTCTTCTTTTTCTCCCTCTTGTTCCCTTGATCCTGATCACTATCATTGTCGGGACAGTTAGCAATAAAATGACCAAGCTTACCGCATTTGAAGCATGAACGCTTCCCCTTGGCTTTGGTCTTGCTTGGTTGTCCCTTGCGACCTTTAAGCACCGTCTTGAATCTTTTGATGATGAGAGCCATCTCTTCATCATTAAGTCCGGCCGCCTCAAACTGTGCCACCTTGCTAGGTAGCGCCTCTTTGCTTCTTGTTGCTTTGAGAGCAAGAGGTTGCGGCTCGTTGATCGGTCCATTCAAGGCGTCGTCCACGTACCTTGCCTCCTTGATCATCATTCGCCCACTTACGAATTTCCCAAGGACTTCTTCGGGCGACATTTTGGTGTACCTGGGATTCTCACGAATATTATTCACCAAATGAGGATCAAGAACGGTAAAGGACCTTAGCATTAGGCGGACGACGTCGTGGTCCGTCCATCGCGTGCTCCCGTAGCTCCTTATTTTGTTGATAAGGGTCTTGAGCCGGTTGTATGTTTGTGTCGGCTCCTCGCCCCTTATCATCGCGAACCGTCCAAGCTCGCCCTCCACCAACTCCATTTTGGTGAGCAAGGTGACGTCGTTTCCCTCATGAGAGATCTTGAGGGTGTCCCAGATCTGCTTGGCATTGTCCAAGCCGCTCACCTTGTGATACTCGTCCCTGCACAAAGAAGCTAGCAACACAGTAGTAGCTTGTGCATTTTTATGAATCTGTTCATTAATAAACACAGGGCTATCTGAGCTATCAAATTTCATTCCACTTTCCACAATCTCCCAAATGCTTGGATGGAGAGAAAACAGGTGAGTACGCATTTTGTGGCTCCAAAATCCGTAATCCTCTCCATCAAAGTGAGGGGGCTTGCCAAGTGGAATGGGGAGCAATTGAGCATTTGAACTATGCGGGATGCGCGAATAATCGAAAGAAAAGTTTGAGTTAACCGTCTTTCGTCTATCGTAGTCGTCGTCGTCCTTTTGGGAGGAGGAAGATTCGTCGCTGTCGTAGTAGACAATTTCCTTGATGCGCCTTGTCTTCTTCTTCCTCCCGTCTTTTCTTTTGTGGCCCGAGCCTGAGTCGGTGGGCTTGTCATCATTGGGCTCGTTGACGAAGGACTCCTTCTCCTTGTCGTTGATCACCATCCCCTTGCCTTTAGGATCCATCTCTTCGGGCGGTTAGTCCCTTTCTTGAAGAGAACGGCTTTGATACCAATTGAGAGCACCTAGAGGGGGGGTGAATAGGTGATCCTGTGAAACTTGAAAACTTAAGCCACAAAACTTGGTTAATCGTTAGCACAATAATTGCCACGTGGCTAGATAGGAATCCTCAACAAAATACAATAACCAACAAAGATCAATCACAGAGATGACACGGTGGTTATCCCATGGTTCGGCCAAGACCAACGCTTGCCTACTCCACGTTGTGGCGTCCCAACGGACGAGGGTTGCAATCAACCCCTCTCAAGCGGTCCAAAGACCCACTTGAATACCATGGTGTTTTGCTTTGCTTATCTTTATCCCACTTGCGAGGAATCTCCACAAATTGGAGTCTCTCGCCCTTACACTTAAAGTTCACAAAGAAGCACGGAGTAAGGGAGGGAAGCAACACACACAAATCCACAGCAAAATGCGCACACACACGGCCAAGAATCGAGCTCAAAAGACTATCTCAAAGTTCTCACTAGAACGGAGCTCGAATCACTGAGAATGACAAACGAATGCGCAAAGACTGAGTGTGGATGATCAAGAATGCTCTAAGGTTGCTTGGTGTGCTCCTCCATGCGCCTAGGGGTCCCTTTTATAGCCCCAAGGCAGCTAGGAGCCGTTGAGAGCAAATTTAGAAGGCCATCCTTGCCTTCTGTCGTCTGGCGCACCGGACAGTCCGGTGCACACCGGACACTGTCCGGTGCCAGATTTCTTTCCTTAAATGGCGAAGCCGACCGTTGGCAGATTTGGAGCCGTTGGCGCACCGGACATGTCCGGTGCACACCGGACAGTCCGGTGCCCCCTTCCGACCGTTGGCTTGGCCACGTGTCCCGCGCAGATCGCGCGGCCGACCGTTGGCTCGGCCGACCGATGGCTCACCGGACAGTCCGGTGCACACCGGACAGTCCGGTGAATTTTAGCCGTACGCCGTCGGCGAATTCCCGAGAGCGGCCACTTCGCTCGAGGCAGCCTGGCGCACCGGACACTGTCCGATGCACCACCGGACAGTCCGGTGCCCCAGACCGAAACAGCCTTTTGGCTGTAAACAGCCAACTCTTCTCGTTTCTTCTTCTTTCTGTTTCTGATACTTAGGCAAGTATATTAGTACACAAAACCAATGTACTAAGACTTAGAAACATACCTTTTCTCTTGATTTGCACTTTGTCCATCCATGGGCATAGATTCACATTTAAGCACTTGTGTTGGCACTCAATCACCAAAATACTTAGAAATGGCCCAAGGGCACATTTCCCTTTCAGTTTAATATCTAAATCCATGTCCACTTTACCTCGGATCGGATACAGGTCTAACCTGCGGGTTAAAAAACATATCCATATCCTGATCCGTCGGGTCGGATATCCGACAGATATCCAAATCCATGGATTAAATTGTCATCCCTATGCCTTACGTACCATTGAGCGTTGTATATAGGATATTTTATGTGTGTATGATAGATGGATCCAGTGATATATAATGGGGATTGTCTTCTCTTAGAGCACCTATGGATGTGGGAACTCGTGGTTGCCGTCATACCCTTTCGTGAACGCATGTGGCTCCGGACATCTAGTTCCATCTAGTGGCAGTTCTAAGGCCTCCTTTGGAATGGAGGATTAGTAAAACATAGGGATGGAAAAAATGTAGGAATAGAGTTGCATGTCACCTTCAATTCCACAGGAAAATTTTCAAGAGGTTGGACCTCATGTTAAAAAACCTCCAAAATCTCACTACAATGCTCAATTCCATAGGAATTTTATAGGATTTGTTGCAACTCAATCCTTTGTTCCAAAGGACCACATAGGAAAACTTTCCATAGGGTTTTAATCCTTTAAAATTCCTTCACTTTTCCCTTGTTCCAAAGGAGGCCTAAGATTTTAGGGTCCGAGGACAAAGTTAAAAATCAAGGGCTCTTCTAGTTATTTTTTGGTGTATAAATGTTATCAGTCTAAATACTCAAGCTATCAAGCAATAGTATCCGGTGGGGATGGACATATAAAATGGATGCTACTCTTCTAAGTCCGCATACATTGCCCAATTTAGCGGATCCTTCTGCTCTTTTGTTGGTGCAACAAAATTTTGGTCGGCTCATGCTGAAGGAAAAACACGGAATTTTCACCTGGGTGCTGATTCAAAACAAGATCCTAACCGCTGATAAGCTTACACAAAGACCATGGCCGTGCAGACCAATTTTCCCTCTGTGCAATCAAGACTAGGAAACAACGCTGCACCTATGTTTCAAGTGCCCTTTTGCTCCGCAGGCCTGTGGATATTTAAGAATGTGGTCCTCTAACCGAATTCGACCACCTAGCAGAGTGAGATTATAAGCATAGAGGATTGGTGGTTTCGCACAACTAGGATTGCAAACAAGAATACTCAGAAATCTGTTGCGGGGATTGTGATGTATACTACATGGAATATTTGGAAATAAAGGAATCATCGTATATTTGAAGGCAAAACAATGTCAAAGTGTTTAATCTAACTACAGATGAGATGGCTCTTAGGAAATTAGCGCTTGGTATTCCTTGCCTAAGTTAGTTCCAGTTGTTCTTCCCGTGCCCTTGAGTTTTTTCATGCTCTATGTAATCCTCTCCCATGTAAAAGTCTAGTTTCTTCTCAGCCTTATATGGAATAGCAGGGCTCCTACTTCAGTTTCAAAAGAAAAGTAAAAAAATAAGGGCCCTTCTAGTTATTTTTTATCTATAAATGTTATCAGTATAAATACTCAAGTTATCAAGCAATAAGTAAATAAAAAGATACATATTACAATATTATCTTTAAAAGTTTCTTATATGGCTTGTTCATTTTCATCTCAATCTATGTGGATTGTAGGGGATTGAATGAGTTTAAATCCATAGTAAGTTAAAATCTCTACTAAAATTTTTCAAACCCATCGATTCAATGTGGCATAGGAATAACCGAACAAGATCTTAACATGTTCAGATATGATCCAGTTGTGGAAATATTGTAGCCGCCAATTCTTTAGTACTGTTCTAGTAACCTATCGTATTATACACTAACCTATCATTCAATTATATCTTAAATTTGAGGCATATAGATTTGGGGGCCTATGGCGGGGACCCGCCCCACCTTAGGGCCGCCAGTGACCTATCGTAGTTATAGAGAGCACATTGAATTCAATATATTGATTTGCTGACAAAGCTAGCACTACCGGACTCACCTTTTTTGCCGAGTGTCTCAGACATTCGGTAAAGCCTTTACCGAGTATTACACTCGGCAAAGGGTTCTTTGTCGGGTACTTTTTTTAGTGTCGAAAAGCACTCGGCAAAGAAAAGCACTCGACAAATTAAGAATCACAAAAAACTCAAAAAACAGCAAAACATTTTTAAAATTATGGAAACAACTCTCCAACCACTAGTCCACTACCCATTTCCGTATCATTTTCACCGTTATTTTGAATAAAATTTACATGTTTTTGAATGCTAAGATTTGAACTCGCAACATCTCTACCACTACACTACTATATGAATTGTCTATATTGCGTTTTCTTTCCTCATGTACTATAACAAATCGAGAGTAATTTGATTATTTGAGGCACTAAATGAATTCATTTGAAAATGACCAACTATAAAGTTGCATAACTTTTCAAGATCTACAAGTTCTATATTAATAGTTTCTACATCCGAGGCCATTTACAAAATTTGAATTTCAAATTTGAAAACTTTACACGAAATTTTCTATGATAACATAATTTCAAATCAAAAAATTGTCAATTACAACGTTTCATTACATTTCAAGACCTACAACTTTTTATTTTGGTGGTTTTTTCATCCGAGGTAGTTTGGAAAATTCATATTTAAAAATTCAAACATAGTTTTGCATGACAAGATGATTTCAAATCAAAACATTGTCAACTACAAAGTTTCATAAATTTTCAAGACCTACAACTTTTCTGTTGGTGGTTTTTTCTTCGACGTCGTTTTCAAAAATCAAATTTAATTTTTTAAAATTCAGACGTAGTTTTCGTTGACAAGATGACTTCAAATGAAAAAGTTGCCAACTACAAAATTCTATTACTTCTCAAGATATACAAAGTTTATTTGGTTGTTTGAACATTTGTTCATATCACATGATGTTTCTATTATTATTCATAAATCTTGTACATCTCTCTTGTAGTTTCATAAACTACGAGAGAGATATAGGTTTTATGAACAAATTTACTTTTAATTTGTCATATGAAAAAATGATCAAAATATAAATTGTACATGTTATACAAATTTGTAGTTGAAAGCCTTTTCATTTGAATTAATTTACTACTTTAAAATATGATTTTTAAATTGTCTTTATCTAGTGTTAAAAAACACTCGGCAAAGAAGCTCTTTGCTGAGTGTTAAAAAACACTCAACAAAGAAACTTTTTGCCTAGTGTCAAACACTGGCAAAATGTTTCTTTGTCGAGTGTTTTTTTATCGAGGTTTTTTTTGCTTGGCACTCGACAAATAGCTTCTTTGCCGAGTGCCAAAAAAACACTCGAAAAACATTTGACACTCGACAAAGAGCCGAATTCCAGTAGTGTAGGAGCCTTCGCACAATAAAGTATCTCGTGATGACCTTTTTCTCCGGACAGTCTGCGATTAGGTTAGATTAGGTGAATAAGTCACTTTTTTCGTGCGTATTTACCCATCTAAAAACACGGGTTCCATGGGGGAACACCTAAGAACGGGTTCAAACTTTCCTCTCTCTGTATATGAAAGGGTACGTCCGATTGTGGAAACCATTAATCGAACCAATGAACCAATTTATGAATTCCTTTACTTTTTTGCCCTAGTACTAGCTAGTAACGTAGCCTTCTTTATCTCAATCTTCACCTCTATGCGATTCTACGTCGTCTAGAGACGTCTTGTGTGGCCTGCCGATACCAAGACAAACCATAGGATATCTTCTTCCTGGTACGGTCCCTTCCGTGGGGCGAGATCCAGTTGTGGTTAGTGAACGTTGTCGCGCTATTAACACGCGGACTAGGTTTCAGCGCAAGGAACCCCGCTCCTGTTGTCCAGGTCGTGGACCGTCTGGCGATCTGGCTCTAGCTCTAGAGCGCGAACCGTCCGAACCGCTACAGAGAGTTCGTCAAGCGGAACAAATCCCAGTGATTGACCCCTAGATCCGTGCCAACACTCACTAAAATTAAAGAAATTAAACATATCTGAGTTTTTTCGCGTCAGAGGGCTGGCAATGCTAAAAAATAAAGCCCGATACATTCCTATCTTTGAATGCTCGTGCTAGCCCGACTTATATAACTATGTGTTGAACCATGGTTTGGCCTCTTAATTTCGGATTGTGTGTGTGATCCAGAAAGTCTGGACTATATTCCCAGCATCAGAATCGCCACCAACTTTGCTCTATTTTCGTTTATAGTTTGTTCATACCAACCCCTGCCACACTTGTGGTAGACTAATTATTTAATTTTCTATGCATAATATTAATATTGCAAATTCTTCGACTTGATTTTAAGGAAGAGTAAAAGTAGTCGCGATAGGAATCTGCATCCAAAAAGATCGTGGCACATCCGTTTATATACCGGGCGTGTCCCGCCAGCGTAGCGCTGCACGACCAAAGGCAAGTGGGCGGCAGACTGCCTTCACTCTCACTCCCGCCCGTGTCCCTCGCCCTGTCCGCGCTGCGGTGCGCCCTCCCTGCGCCGCTGTTAATGGAAACGGCGCGGCGTTTCCTTCCCACCACCTCCTCCTCCTCCTCCTGCACGGCCTCTTCTTCGCTACGATTCGCCGCTTCTCCGCTCTTCTTCTCCTTCCCCTGCAGATAAAGCGGCTGGTTGCCCTGGAAGCCTTGCGGTGGAGACGGTCTCGGTCTCGGATCCAGGGGAGACACGCGGATTTGCTGCCATGGTGAGGTGGGGCGAGATGGTGGAGGAGGAAGAGGACGACGAGTACGCTAAGCTGGTCAGGAGGATGAATCCACCGAGGTATACACACAACTGCTCTTGTATGTATACTGTATATACTATTGCTCATGCCGTTTAAATTTCTGCACTGTTTTTTATTAAAAAAATTGATTTTGTGTTTGTATGATTGTGACTTTTGAGGATGATGTTCTTATTCTCGTCTACGGTTTGGTACTTTGGTCTGCAACTCTGCGTGTTGATTGATCTTCCTCTTTAGTATTTTCCTATCAATATCAAAATCATTTTATTTATTCATTTATTCATACTTTTAATAATCGCAGATGGTTTTTTGGGTTGTTGGATCGGTGTATTATTATCCCTCCACGAATTCTAATATATACATATCAGATTTACATCCGCTTTTCCCAATCGCTCCTAGGATTCCGCTTTATTATATTGACAAACACTCGTAGGATTCCACTGGATTATTCTCAGTCAGTCACTTAGGATTGAGTATACTGTGTGTTGCTAGCTTACTTGTGGATCCGACGAGTTCATGTACAGTATTTCCAAACTTAGATTACCTGTGCCACAAATCCTTTCTGACACACCAATTCGTATCTTTCACCTGAGGAAAGAATTCTAGTTCATATTGTTCTGCACATGGCCGCTGTGATCTCCTTTATTCTTTGCCCTTATTCCTACCACCGCCTCTTTGATGCTGTCCAAAGAAGACGAACAGTCCTTTTAGATTCCTCTCTCCTTTCGGTAAAAGCTATATGGAATCCTTGATTCCTACATGCTGCCTCATCATGATGCTTCACTAATTACTATACAGACTCCTCCTCTTAATCAACTTCTCGAGTTGGATTTTTTCCTAGTAATGATAAGCGTTGCAAATTCATCGATCTTGACTGTTGCTTGTTTGCCAAATGCTCGTCGCCTATTGTGCTGTTTCTTGCAGAGTGGTCATCGACAACGACTCGTGTGGCAACGCAACTGTCATCCGGGTGAGTGAGATTGGACTTCACTTTCATTTGGGGACAGTGGCCCTAACTACATTTCAGAATTTAGCTAGCCGCACTACCTTTGTGCTAGATATTTATTGATGAAGGTGGACCTTTTAAATATCTTGCCAGGTTGATAGGGTCAATAAGCATGGCATTTTACTGGAAGCAGTTCAGGTCCTTGTCGATCTCAACCTCGTCATCACCAAGGCTTACATTTCTTCAGACGGCAACTGGTTCATGCATGGTACTGGTTATAAAAGCCTTAGTTTTTCAAATGAAATTTGACTTAGTAATATGTTTGGTTGTTTGACCAGTCACGATGAATTTCTTTGGTTTTTTTGTTTGTTTGTTTTGGTTCACGTCGTGTTCAGTGTTCAATGTGACCGATCAGGACGGGAGTAAGCTTCATAACAGGGAGGTCATTGACCATATTCAGAAAGTAAGCATGCTATATTTATTGCTAATCTCCGATGTTTCTACAAGACGCCTTACACAGTTACACCTTGTGGCCTTTCAACAACAGTGCCTGGAATCAGACGGCTACCTTGTTCCTCCGGCGAACGGTTATGCGCTGCCGGAAGACCAGTTCACCTCCATTGAGCTGACGGGCGCGGACCGCCCGGGCCTCCTCTCAGAGGTGTGCGCCGTGCTCGCCACCCTGAGCTGCAACATCGTGAAGGCCGAGGTGTGGACGCACGACGGGCGCACCGCCGCCGTGATCCAGGTCACCGACGAGGCCACCGGGCGCGCCGTCCACGACGCGGGCCGGCTGTCCAGGGTGCAGGAGCTTCTCCGCGACGTGATGCGGGGCGACGGCACGTGCAACCGCGGCGGCACGGGAATTTCCGCGGAGAGGCGCCTGCATACGCTGATGCTGGACAGCGTCGGCGGCGGCGGTGCCGAGGAGGCTGGTGGCGGCCGTGACGAGAGCGGTGGATGTGGCGTGGCGAGGCCCAAGGTCGTGGTGATGGACTGCGCGGAGAGGCGGTACACGGTGGTGATCCTGCGGTGCAGGGACCGGCCGAAGCTGCTGTTCGACACGCTGTGCGCGCTCGCCGACCTGCAGTACGTCGTGTTCCACGGCACGGTCGACGCCGAGGGAGCCAGCAAGGACAAGGAGGCCTACCAAGTATGCTGACTGGCTAGAGTCGTGGTTTTCTGACCGGCAGCTCATGCTCGATGCTCATCGTCTCCCTCTCCCGGTGTGGTTGCAGGAGTACTACATCCGGCACGTCGACGGCCACCCGGTGCGCTCCGACGCCGAGCGGGCCCGCCTCGTCCGGTGCCTAGAGGCCGCCGTCGAGAGGCGCGCGTCCAACGTATGTATGATCTCCCTCGTTCGTCGACCCACCAGCATGGCCTCTTGCTAGTAACATCGTTGCTGTTCACGACTGAGCAGGGGCTGGAGCTAGAGGTGTGGACGGAGGACAGGGTGGGGCTGCTGTCGGAGATCACGCGCGTGTTCCGGGAGAACAGCCTCTCCATCATCCGGGCGGCGATCACGACCAGGGACGGCAAGGCCGAGGACACGTTCTACGTGTCGGACGCGTACGGCAACCCCGTCGACGGCAGGACCATGGACGCGGTGGGGGAGCAGCTCGGGCACGCCGTGCTGAGGGTGAAGCGCGGCGGCCACGACGCGCCCGTCAAGCACGAGGCCGAGGGCGGCGCGGTGTCCGTCCTTGGCAGCCTGCTCAAGAGCTCGTTCCAGGGCCTGAGACTCATCAGATCCTACTCGTAAACCGTAATCGAAGAACATAATAAAGCCCTGGGCCTTGTACATATATAAAATCTCACGTAGGTTAGGAAATAGTGAAGCAGCATTGTAAATATCATATCAGTCGCATGGTAAATATCATACCGTTACAAGTGCATAAATCTCATTACATTACAGCAGGTACAGTGCAGCAGAAATCTGGCCATTTCATCAGCTTGGAGGAAAACCTTCAGGTACATTCGTTCGTACTGTAGGAAGTCAAATCATGCAAATTGCAGGCGGCAATACATGATAAAATGACATTTAATTCTGAAATAGCTATGCGCATAAACATCATAGCCATCATAGAAGATGATTCACATGAACTAGATGGTACAGAACCAAAACTTTGAATTCTTACATGATGTCTTTCTGTCATGGTCGGTGACTCGGTGTCTCTCCCTGAAGCAAAACTCTCAAAAACTAGATCTGACAACCACCGTGATTGCACACGATCGCAAGTACACGAAAATTTTAATTTAACAGGACAAGACTTAGGTCATCCGCTGGGCAGCTTCCTTGGCAAGCAGCTTTTCCCTGGCCTTGGTTTTCGCCTGTGATTTGGAGCCCATGATACCACCACCCCACTTCTTCCTGACCTCATCAAACTTGTCGTTGAAGTTAGCCTAGAAGTGAACCAGAGTTCCAGTCAGTACACAAACCAATAGCACCCAGACTAGATGCTGAGAGAAAAGATATTCATGACATCCAACCTTGATAGCCTCCAGGATTTTGCTGAACTCAAGCTTGTCCTCGTTCTTGACGGTGGTCAAGCAAAGAACAGATGCAGTCTTCTTGTGAACGATCTACATGAAGTTATTTATCAGCGCACACTTTTGGCAAGCCATTCGACACATATAGCAAGCAAAAGGAAGTTGGTCGGGTTAAAATACCGATCCAAGGCGTGCTTTTCCCTTGACAATGCAGTATGGAACCTCCATTTTCCTGCAAAGGGCCGGGAGCCACACGACCAGCTCGATCGGATCAACATCATGAGCTATGACAACCAGCTGGGCCTTGCTCTGCAAAAAGAACAAATAGGTAAACAAAGTACAAAGTTTTATAGCCAGAGACACCACTCTGTTATCAATCTACCACTAATCACTAAAAGAAGAAGAAAACAACCAAGTTGGTGCACACACCTGCTCGATGAGGTAAGTCACATGGTTAAGGCCGTACTTCACAACAATTGGTTTCTTTGACTCAACAGTTTTCCCCTCGTTTTCAGCCTGGGCCCTCTTCAAGAGCCTCTCCTTCTTGGCAGCTTTGTCCTCGGGGCGGTACTTAAGAAGCATCTTGAACAAGTTTGTTGCTGAAAAGCAAAATCAGACAGAAGACAAGTTATACAACCACAAAGCCTTTGTCTCAAGCAAGTTAGGGTAGGCTAGAGTTGAAACCTAACAAAAGCCACAGATCAAGAAGGTTCAAACATGTAGATAGCTGTTTTCCATGCACTCTTATTCAAAGCTAAATCTTTGGGTATATTACATCCTTTCAAGTCTCCTTTTATTGCCTCTTCCAATTTAAGAAAAGCAAAATAAAGTAAAAGTACCATATAGCTTGAAATTTTAATTCTGGCTAAGACATGATAGACCCGAAGGTCTATCCATATACTATATTTTAAAAAGTGTATATTTACAATACTATACCAAGCATATTGCCAAGAAGTGAGACTATATTAGTATAGATTGCACCATGGCAAGTGAGCATACATAATTTGAAGCAAGGTTAATTTGTGGGTACTTGGGTAGATAGCATCACAAAGATTCACCTACCCATCTGTGAAATATAAACTCCAACTATCGGGAGTAGACTATGGCCATGTTCGAAATTGCCAAACCGAATCTTTGGCAGTACTATTCCATGGTTGATGCTATTAACATGTCGAGAAGGTGTGGTAGAAACCTTTCTTCGATCCTTGGCTCTACTACGTACTAGCCAACTACAGCAATGAGCAATGAACGGAACGAGGATCGTACCAAGGTTCTTGTCGAGGGTACGTGTGAACTGGTTGAGCGCCGGGGGCACCTTGAGGCGCTGCTTGAGGATGCGGCGCTGGCGCTGGATGCGCACGACCTTGGGCCACTTGACGAAGCGGTGGAGGTCCTTCTTGGGCGGAAGGGCGCCGCCGATCCCAAACTGCTTCGGCCTCTTCTCGAAGAGCGGGTTCGTCACCACCTGCGCCAACCAAACGCACAAACAAATCAAACCAAGCACGGAAAAATAAAGCAACAAACAGCAAGCTCGGTAGACTGCGCGGATCAGGGCCATACCGCCTTCTTCTTGGCGGGGACCGGCGCCCTACCGCCTCTCTTCGGGGCCTGCAAGATTAGACGATTCACATAGGGCAGTTAGGACCTTATATCAGCTAGATCGTCAAACAGTAGCAGAACCTAAGACTCGTTATCCAAGATCCATGTCAGCTAAGCTTAAAAGCTCCGCGCTATTCCTAGGAATTCCATTGGCGAACGCAGAGAGGAGGCACAGCAGGTGAGGGAGAGCACGAGAGCGAGGCGCGCGTACCATTTTGCCGGCGGCTGCTTCGGGCGAGCAGGGCGACGGCGGAGAGTAAGAGAGGCTGGGAGAGTGGTGGCGGCGACGAGAGCTTTGAAACTGAGCGGCGGTTTTATAGGAGCGTCTTTCCGCGCCACGTGGTCACGTCTGGGACGTCGGATCCGGCGTGATGGAGGCTTCGTGGGCTCTTGCCCGTCCGTCCTGCGGATTAGGGTTTTGACAGGCACGTCTGGAACTGGAAGAATGCGGTCGTGTTAGAAAGGCCGGGCCGGTAGTGTTACTGGACTAGGCTGAATTACCACTCGCTCCGCCAAACAATCACCGTCGCCCACGTAACGTGACTCGCCGGCTCGCCGCCGGCGTCCAAGCTAACAGTAAAGACAGCGCACTGAAATGTTAGCGATCAATAGTATAATCAGTAATATGACGAACGATAAAAACCAAAAAAAAAAAAAACAACGCGCACCGGCATTCCAATGTCATTACTGAACCGTAGCATAAGTATCTAGGCGTCGAATCAACATCAGGGGTTCTCACTTTGATATTTCACAGATGAAGCAGAGTGCAGTTACATGCTGTAGGTGATTACTCTACCAGATACATAAACCAACATCAAATTCTGAAAGGGACCGGATTCAGAAAAAAACTCTCCGTTTCCGTATCTATGTTTTTTTGGCGGAAATGGGACCGGATTCGATGCCATTCAGCGTGCCGCTCCTCGACACCTCTCCGCCTCCGCGCGACGGGCGACAGCGCCAGTCGTGAATCAGCGCCGGCGAGCCCCCATCCTGGCCGGCAGACTCCCTAGGCGGCTGGGCCAGCTCTCCGCCTCCGCATCCCCAGTCTCCGCGCTGACTGCCCCGCCCCATCTCCAGCCACGCCGGCGCCGCATCCCCATTCCCCTCACCGCCGTCTCCGGTCACGCCGGCGCGTCCCCAGCCCCCGCGTCGTCCGCTTACCAGGCAGGGAACCGAGAATCTTCTTCCCTTCCATTATCTTCGTTGCAAGGTCTCTAATGCCAGCTTTCTCTGATCTAATTTGATATTTTGATGTAGCCATCTAAGTAGTTGAATTGTAGAAATAACCATGATGTATTGGTTCTTTAATTATACGTATTTAATTTATGGCTCTACACTATTTAGTATTTGTATATCGAATTGTGGGGTCTTTTAATGCTACTTTACCAAATTGCTATATATATATATATATATATATATATATATATATATATATATATATATATATATATATATATATATATATATATTACCGATTTGGCCATGAAATTTGTTTGGTCGGATATGTCCCATGCAAACATCTTAGATCTGTCACTGACTTTAGACCGTGTTCGGTTGCATGGGATTAGAGAGGATTGGGGTAGATTAAATCTCTTTCTATTCGATTTTAATTACCAAGTGATTTAATTCCTCTAATCCCCTTCAATCCCTTCATAACCGAACAAGCATTTACTGGGTATGCTCCTGCGTCCTGCCCGAACTCTAACCCAACTTAAGTTGATTGGCTATTCGTATCCGGTTCTGATCTAATCAATATTGAACTGTATACATGTGTTTTTCGTACTAACTTTGATATTTTTTTTCCTGAACACCATTGGCTATACATTTGTACACCCATGTACTAACTTTACTCGGACCGCGTATGAACCCGCAATGCTTCCTTGTCAAGGTCGCTACATCAACATGAGGCTCAACAAGGTGGAAGTGAACCTTATAAGGCTGCTGGAGGCTGCTCCCTGGCAGCAAAATCAGGCTAAACTACTCTATGTACGTAAGAGTTGCTAATATGAATTTCTTAGAAATTTTGATTTCCATCCCGTGTAATTGATTTGACGGAAAAGAAGTAGATGTAGCCTCATTATGTCTCTTTTTGTTAGTGATAGAGAACAATCTCAGGATATTTTGTTTCAGTATCAACACATGGTGTCTGAAACCTCTATCACTTTGAATTTGAGTACTGTTTGACTAATTACCTAAAGCCTTCGTTCCACTGCAGTATGTAACCACAGCCCGGGAGCTTTTGGAGCAGCTAGGAGCTGAGACTACACCAGAAGGGATATCAAGGTGTATTCTCAGCAATGTCATATCATCGATTTTTTTTTGGAATACTGATATACAGATATAGCGATGTGGTGGTTATTTGCGGGACACCTAATATTGCATAAGGTTCCGTGGTTTTAAGGAAAAAGGACAATAATCTTCCATATGTTAGTGGCAAAAAAACAGGAAACTGTTAATACATAAATTTTAAAATTGATCTTGCCCAAGCAATCTGTATCACTATTCACCTTTTGCGTTTTGCATCAATGTAAAATCCTGAAACCTGTATATGGAGTACTGGCTGCTAATTAAGAATACATTCTGATAAGTTTTTTGCATTTCGCTGCTATTTCGATTTGGCTGGCATTGACATTGTGTTTCAATATTTTGTTAAGTCTTTAATGACTTCACATTCTGATGTGACAAAATGGCCTCCAAAAGACAATAATTCGGTCGGTGGCCTATTATCTTATCAAAATAGCCCTTTTTTTCTATACATAAGTGCTCCACAGAAAAATCATTATTCTGCCATGAAAGGCCGCATGGGTCGCCACTTGATAAATGCATGGTTTCTCATTCAGGTTTACTAAAATTTTGGTAATGAAGTTAGGGTACTCTATCTGTACCGCATCTCAAACCCTTATATAAAAGGTTCATTTCATAAGTTACTGCAATCTTTGCTTTGATGACCTTTGGTTTGATGGCAACAGTTTCTGGCCTATTGCTTGGCCTTGTTTATGAACAATCTTATACCTGGTTCAGTGGTCTTAGTAATTGGTCTAGCAAAGCAAGCATTTATTCTCAGCTAGACTTTCCTACCGCTGCTTGTTACATTTTTTGCGTCGTCAGAAGAACATGTTTTTGATGAATTTCTTCCCTTTTCAGCATTTCAAAAGCTAAGCTTTCTGAGTATTCAGAAAAGATTGAAGCACTAGCTTCTAGGCTTGCTGCTTCACTGGTATGTTTCTATTGTATTGATCCATTTGTTTTGCTCTTCATAGAATTTAAATCTATCACAGCATATGATATTGTTTTTTATCTGAATTGTTACCTCTTATAGCTTTTAGATTGGATATACTTCTTATTTGTTATTATTATTATATTCTTGTTGGTGCAGCCTGAAAATGAAAAGCCAATTACTGAAAGCAGAGATGAAATCTCTTACGACGAAGCCAAGGCAGAAAGTCCAATATCTTTATCATCAGGACTACGAAGGAGATCAACGTAAGTTCAATTTGGTCTATTTTACCTGTTTTCCTTTCTTATGGTTACAGCTACCGAGTCAACAGATGAAATTAAATAGAGCCCATGCTGAGGTTGGACCAAGTCATCATGAGAGAAAAGAAGATATTGGAGCACCTATAAAATTGGATGCAGAAGCTCAGGCTCACATTGAGAAGCATAGGTATGCCATTTTTTTTTTCTTAATCTGAGAAGATATCTCAAGCTCCAGCTCAATGTGCACATTATTCTTATCCACAGTTTCCTTATTGACCACGAGCAATCTATTTATAGGGCCCATTCTTTGCCTGGTGTCAGTAAAATTGTTGTGCTGGAAGCTATGATTTGTGCCATGCTTATTAGCTTCGTTGTTGTTCTACTTGTTTGAGGATTTGTGCGTCAATTTTTTGTGTCATCAAATGAAGGTTGTGCTCTTACTGTTACTTGTACCTTCTTACCGAACAGGAAGCTTCAAGAAGATTTGACTGATGAAATGGTCGAGTTAGCACGGCAACTGAAGGAAAGTAGCCTAATGATGAACCAATCCGTGCAGGAGACAGAGAAGGTATTCTTCTTTCATCTAGTCCTCAGGTTTCTGTTACGTTTGCACGTTAGTTTATGTGGATAAAGTTGTATTGATACTGCAACGACGAACTCCTGCAGTTGCCTGCTTGTTGAGAATGTTATCTTATTTGCCGATGCAGATCCTTGATTCTACCGAGAGGGCCGTCGAGCACAGCCTGGCAAGCGCGGGCCACGCAACCTCGCGAGCCGCGGAGGTGTACTCACTGGCTTCCAAGACTACGTGCTTCCAGTGGCTGCTAATGTTTGTGATGGCCTGCATGTTTGTAATGGTGGTTCTACTCATAAGGATCACTTGATGAAGGATGAGGGCTGTAGAGGGCACTCAAATCTTTTGTCACCCTTGACTTTGTTTCATAGGGAATTTTTTGTGTTGATGGTATTTTCTCGACCAAGTGTCTCCAACCAAACAAGGCTGTAGTATGTGAAACTGGGAGACGGCTGCCTGTACAGAGGCTTGGTGATTGCTGTTTTTGGTTACATGGGGATTAGAGGTAATTGAGGGATATATAATCGCTTGCTATTTAATTTTGATCAGCAAGAGGTTATGGCTCGTTCGGTTTGCTTGTGGCGAGCGCTCCCAGGCGTTCGAATTTTGATTTCGAGCGCCTGGTATTGATTGCCTGCGAGGCAAGTTCTTGGGAGGCTTCCAACCAAACGAGCCTATTAGGTCCTGTTTGTTCCCTCTTAGATTATTTAAGTTAGATTACGATGGAAAAGTGAAATTATAAATAAACTACCTTTTAAAGTAATATTTGGTTCGAGAAATAAACTAGTCATCTTCTTATTACTCATTTTTTGTTTGATTTATGGAATACAATAAGTTGATCTATCAACACCTATTCTTCATAATTAATTAGTTATTACTAACATGAGGAATGATGTCACCTTACCAAATTTAAGGAATGAATTATAATTCACCACATCGATTTTAAATGTAATGATTTTTTAAACCAAACACCCCTTAATCTCCTCCAATCTCCGTGCAACTAAACAAAAATCTAATAGGGTGTTTGGTTTGAGAAATGAGCTAGACCATCATCTTCTCACTCCTTACTATTTTTGTTAAGTTTATGGAATGAAATGAGTTGATCCATTACCACCTCATTCCTAATAGTTAGTACTAGTATGAGTAATAAGGTCATTCCACCAAATTTGAGGAATAAACCCATGATGCATTATCTTAATATTTGGCCTAGCCCCCCTCAGGGCGTCAGTTTTATCTTTAGTGAGGACACCCGGGACTGTATCCTACTACTAATTAAGCTTCGAGAGTGGGCGCCTGGCGATGCCATGCCCCCGCGTCGCCTCCCCTACGCGTCTGCCATGTGGACCCGCCTCGGTCTTCCCCTCCGGCCTCCGCGCAACCACAGCAATGGCCATGGTCTTCCCCTCCACGCAACCAGCAACCGCCATGCCCCTCGGTCTTCCCCTCCGTCCTCTGCGCAACCGCCATGGTCTTCCCCTCCGCGCAACCACAGCAACCGCCATGCCCCTACCTCGCACCATCCGCCATGCCTTCGCCTCGCAGGATCCGCCATGCCAGCGTCTCGGCTTCTCCTCCGTTCAGCCGCCCGACCCGCCGCCTTCCCCTCCGCAAAACAGCCATGTCCCCGCCTCGGCTAACCCTATGCGCAGATCCACAGCCGCCCGACCCGCCAGGACCTGCCTCTCCTTCCCCTCCGCGCTCAAACAACCAAGCCGAGCCGAGGAAATGCGCCCACAAATTTGGACGCTCCGCGCAGCCACACGAACTGCCATGCAACCACCTCGCACGATCCGTCATGCCCCCGCCTCGCACGATCCGCCGTGCCAGCGCCTCGGCTTCCCCTTCGTGCAACCGCCCGACCCGCCAGGACCCTGTCTCTCCTTCCCCTCCGCGCTCGGCTTGGCCCACAAATTTGGAAATGCACCCACAAATTTGGAAGCCACGGCAATGGCGCCCGATTTGGCTATGGCGTCGCTGATTTGGAAATCGCACAATCTACGTCGCCGATTTGGAAAGCACGATCTCGGTACCGCAATCACAACAACTATCCCCCAAATGTCGCGCCCACCCACGTCCAGGTGAGTCAGCGCTGGTCCTTCATTTTCATGTGTGTGCCAACATCTTCATGTTCAGTAGATTCTCAGTTTGGTTCTTCTCTTTTTGGTTCAGCTGACTTAGGAGGGTCCAAGCAGGAGCCTACTCCTCATTTGCCCCTGTTCAGAGGTATAAATTTCACTAGCTTCTCTAGCAGTTCATGATTATGCATAACCATGTTCTTGCCTGTTCGAACCTAGATATACAATTTTCTTATGTGCTAGCGGTTCCTGCTGGTACACTTTTTTTCCCCGAGTTGTTGCTAATCTGTGTTTATGTATTAGTTCATAGTGTGTTTAGTTCTGCTTTGCTTTCTTAACGATGTAGAAATACACTGGTGTTGTATTCTTTAACTTTTCATGTATCACTATTAGCCTGTTAGGTTGCAGACCATGGTATATTGTGGACTTGTAGGAAAAAACAACTTACATAAACCAACGTTTATGTAATATAACATCTAGCAACTTTTGTATAAAGCAGCCATTGGTTTAGCCAAACAAAAACGATATAATCAATCACAATTGCACTCGTGAAAAAAATATACACCAAAAATATTTCGCTCTGCTAAATTGCAAGGAATCAACTAGAGTGGCATGACCTTTCAGGCCAAGCACAAACCACAAACCTCCTATTCAATTTACTGCACAACAATAAAGTAATACTTTTGACCACATCACAACATAATAGTATCCAAAGTGTTTAGAAATTTAGTAAAAGCGATAAGCAGGTAGCTGATAACAAATGTGTGAATAAATCATGTTCTTCTGCTGGGCGAATAACAGAACTATAAGGACCTTGGGGCAAGGATAATACTTGTAACCAGCACATGTTGCTTCAATTAATTATGGAGTGAGAGACAAGTATATACTATGTTCAGCTATCAAGTTATCCACGCTAATATAAAGAATGGATTCATCTTACTAATTCCAATGCACCAGCCACCAAGCAACACATGTAGATAGCATTTTGCTCGAAGATTCTTGCCTTATTCTCTACTCTCTTTTTGACCTGCTCTTCCACAGCATATCCATCAGAGAAAAAGGCTCTGCATTGGTAAGAAAAAAATCACCCAATTGAGCCCAAAGATGACTCTAGCCTAGATGGTGGGATCGACATGCACACTTTCCATCCCAACTAATACACTAATCACTCGAAAACATTCTCCTTGCTTCTCCGGAGTACATTAAAGTGCCCGATTACAAAGTATGAATAATCCTAATAAAGGCAAGCTTACTTAGTTTAGGCAGACATACCACCACGACAGCCCTTGTTCAGCATGTCAAGGTAGAACTGGTACTTGCAAATCTGGGGTTCAGTTGAGAAGTGTTTGTACAAGTAAAATAAAAAAAACAGCAGCACATAAATTTATGTAATTATTGGAGGCGCAGATTTACAATGGTTTGTGTTCATTTGGATTTCAGATGTCGTCCTGGGTTCGATTAAATTGAATTTCTGCTTTAAAAAAACTTATTGGAACTAAGTTTAGCACAATCTGGTTATCCTAGATTCACCATTAAAAGTTAGATTTGATCTGGGGTTCCGTTGGGAAGTGTTTGTACAAGTAAAATAAAAAACAGCAGCAAATAAAATTTATGTAATTATTGGAGGCGCAGATTTACAGTGGTTTGTGTTCATTTGGATTTCAGATGTAGTTCGGGGTTTGATTAAATTGAAGTTCTGCTTTCAAAAAATATCTTATTGGAACTAAGTTTAGTACAATCTGGTTATCCTAGATTCACCATTAAAAGTTAGATTTGATCTGAGGTTCAGTTGGGAAGTGTTTGTACAAGTAAAATAAAACAACAACAGGAAATAAATTTATGTAATTATTGGAGGCGCAGATTTACAGTGGTTTGTGTTCATTTGGGTTTCAGATGTAGTTCTGGGTTCGATTAAATTGAAGTTCTGCTTTCAAAAAAAATCTTATTGGAACTAAGTTTAGTACAATCTGGTTATCCTAGATTCACCATTAAAAGTTAGATTTGATCTCGGATTCAGTTGGAAAGTGTTTGTACAAGTAAAATAAAAAAACAGCAGCAAATAAATTTATGTAATTATTGGAGGCGCAGATTTATAATAATTTTGAGACAACAGTCAGGGTATAAACTGGTTTTGTGCACGCATCAAAATAAAAAACTGATAAGTTTGTTTTTACCTAGCAGACTTAACTTAGTCGATTATAGTTAGATCTCTTACACCGGTGGGTTTATGTAAGTAGTATTTTCCTACAAGTCCTACAAGGCTACAATATATTATGTATTCTAGAACCTAACCGGCTAATATAATGTTTTGAAAAAATAAGAAGCACATAAATTAAACTTTACACGATTGTGTAATACATACATGGAACAAAAACAGAAAATACTAACTTTACAAGTTTGTTAACTCTTGATACGAAAGGATAGTTTGCACGAGCTTGAAGCAACCAACCAAAAGAACAGAAGCAAACCAGCAGCTGATATCCCCTAAACAACAACATATGAGGCGAGGTTTCTGCGGCCGCCGGCCTGTGTTGTGGAGATGTGCGGTGGAGGCGAGATGGGGCAGGAGTGGGGCCGGCAGTGTGCAGAGGTGCGGTGGAGCTGTGTGCGGTGGAGCGGTGGAGCTGTGTGTACGAGCTGATGACGCTTCTCTCGTAGTGGACCAGCATGGCAGAGATTCTCTCTGCTTGTAGTGGGCCAGCATGACGAGAAAGGGCTCGCAGTGGGCCAGGATGACAGAGAAACGGAGGCGGGGGCATGGCCACGCCAGGCGCCCACACTCCATTCTTAATTAGTAGTAGGGAGTAGGGATAGGGATTT
Organism: Zea mays; assembly: GCF_902167145.1. Lineage (NCBI taxonomy): Eukaryota > Viridiplantae > Streptophyta > Magnoliopsida > Poales > Poaceae > Zea > Zea mays. The sequence continues at coordinate 199,087,013 of NC_050096.1, forward strand.
TGCCCAGCCTCTAAATTCAGCGGCATTGTTCCCAGCTTGTTGATATCAGTTGAGTTTCCTTGGCAAAACTTAATACAAGCAGTCTACTTAACACTTCCCAACTGTAGAAGCACATCTATAGTTTTTTACCTGTACAATCACATCTAAAATGCACCAGTTTTTACGTGTAGTTCCAATAAGATTTTTTGCTAAACCAATGTTTTTGTTAAATTAAACAGTAGAGGCCGCCATTGGTTCAGCCAAACAGAAAGTGTCCTCGCGTCTGTAGATTTTAACAGTATAAACACCCGGTGACTGCAGGCAGCCATTAGTTCCAGATTTTACCTTTTAGAATGCCAAGTACTCGATGAAGTGCAACAACAACATCCAATCCTGTCTTGCCCTTTGTGCCCAGAATGTGGCATCACAGGAATACTTGTAACCTTTTTTATGGAACCATTTTGGCCAGCCTCTAAATTCAGCGGCAGTGTTCCCAGCTTGTTGATATCAATTGAGTTTCCTTGGCAAAACTTAATGGAAGCAGTCTACTTTACAATTCCCAACTGTAGAAGCACATCTACAGTTTTTTACTTGTACAGTCACATCTAAAATGCACCAGTTTTTTACGTGTAGTACCAATAAGATACATTGTTTAGTGACTTACACTTAATAGTAGGGATTAAGTTATCCACGCTAATACAAAGTATGGACTCATCTTACTAATTCCAATGCACCAGCCACCAAGCAAAACAGGTATATAGCACATCTACAGTTTGGAAGTGATTTGTTTCCATTTTTTTAATTCTGGGTGTCTCTAATGATGAATCTAGGATAACCAGATATCTTGTGGTATCTTGTGGTATCTTGTGTTATTTGTGAAAAGCTACTTAATCCTTCTCATAATTTTATTGTTGTTTTAATGGTGCTATGATCAATATATTGTCGATAAAAGATCAATGGCACCATCTACAATTTACCATAATAGGGCTACTTAATCCTTCTCATAATTTTATTGTTGTTTTAATGGTGCTTTGATCAATATATTGTCGATAAAAGATCAATGGCACCATCTACACTTTACCAAAATAGGACGGTTGCTGCCGTATCTCCCTTTCCACCAGAATCTCTGTAAGCACCATCTAAACTTGCCCATTCTCAACTAGCAGATTTCCTTATGTGAAAACGAAGAACCAACATAAACGAATCTAATGGAGCATAATGCTGATCGCACACCATTAATAGACATCTCAAACACAAGCGTTACAGGTAAAAGTTTGTTCACACATGTCAATTAATGATTGAAACTTAATAAGTATGTGTTCATTAATACAAAAGGTTGAATTGTAGGTGATCAAATAGGATCAAACTCGCTTGGACCAATAGACGATGCTAATGAACGTAAGAGGCAAAGGGATAGAGAAAGATATGCCACGATGTCCATTGAACAAAAGAATGAGAAAAATAGGAAGCGCCGTGAAGCACGTCAACGAAACAAAGGACTACCCCTAAAGTCTGAGTCATCTAGAGGTTCGTATTTAACTGTAGCACCATTGATCTCACAAATTTTGCCTTTTGTACCACTGTTTATTTGGCTAATGCTAGGATGATTATGGTAGGTCCTATTAAAAACACTCCATTGGCTGGTAATTCTATCGAACGAAAGAGGCAAAGGGATAGAGAAAGGCGTGCAACAATGTCGGTTGAACAAAGGAATGAGTACAATAACAAGCGTCGTCAAATGCGTCAACGAAATAAGGGACAAAATGTGATGCCCGATGTTTCAGGAGGTGATGAAACCCGTCAAATTTAAATTAAATATGTATGTTCATAGACCTACTATTGTAAAGTAATTGTATTCATATTTCGTAGATGGCGACAAAAAAGAAAATGTGGATCCAGATGATGATAGCGACTGGCTGCATCGGAACGAGACATTCCAGTCAAACGACTATGTCGCAACGACAGACCTTCTGCCACCAGGTTCATGACTGTTCACTTTACTAAAATAAGGCAAAATACAACAGGTTTCGTGCAATTGAACCTATACATGCCATATTCTAGGCAGTGTGCATGAATCTGTTGGTGTCATTGGGGAACCGAGTATCGGCGTTAGGGAGTATAGGCTTGAACGCCTTAGGTTGTATAATCAGACACCAAAGCGAAAAGAGGCAAAGATAGAGTACGTGAGAAAACGTAGAGTGCTACAGGCTGACACTCTGAATGTTGCGTCCATCGCCATGGAGGACCCAACATATACCCCTGAGGTTGTGCACCCTGCAACGGAACCTTCAACAGTTACCACCTGCGACTGGGTTATCCCTGAATTCATTAGGACACCTTTCCTACCAGCTCAAACACAGACCGAGGATGTCGGTTCATTCGATATGTCTACTGAAGCAATAAGACATAAACATCATGTGCCGCGTGGGGAAAGACAAGCTATCTTAGCCCGTCGAAACAAACAATTTCAAGCATCCATTGCAAGGAACGTGACTACTTTGAATGGGGATACTATCGGTGACGCCAACAACAATGGTAATTACTATCCAATCTTAAATGGATCTTGCACGACGACGATACCATATAGTCAGACTAATCGTGTGTTTCCATCAGCACAATGTAGCGTTCCATGCCAAGCCGCTACCTTGCCAACAAATGGAAGTGAAGGCATAACCGAACAAGGAAATGAGGTGGAGCATACACAAGAGAAGCCAACGGTCATTTCCAATGGTAATTGTAAAAAATCTTTAATTAGATTACATATTTTCCCCACCCTTAATGCCTTTGTCTTTTACGTGGCTCGTATTTTCACGATCCAGATGATGATGATGATGATGAGGCTGTCATATTCGAAGAAGATGATGACAACGACGAGGGATACATATTCGCTGGCCAATGTACTTATGTCAATTTTTATTATGATTATGATACCAAGGCTTATATAAATACACATGTCTTAGTCGTTGTTTTCCAAAAAATATCAGACGAGGAGACTGACGAGGACATCGAAATCGATGGTACTCAGGATGAATCTACTGGCACTGATGTGCCTGACCCGTACGACAAGGTATACAGTAACCTCCCTGAAGAAACACATATGCTGAAGCCTGTTCCTGACTGCGGTTATTGCACTGCGAAGAAGTTTGAGTACGAGCCACCTGGGTTTTGCTGTCGTGGTGGGAAGGTTGAGCTAGCACCACTCGATACCCCTCCCCAGCTCAGGAGGTTGTGGGATAGTGCAGACTCTGATGCTAAGCACTTTCGTGATAACATTAGGTTTTTTAATGGCCATTTCTCTTTCACTTCCCTATACTGTTGCCTCGATAGTATGACAACTAATGTGCGAGATTCTGGTATATACACGTTCCGGGCACAAGGCATGATGTACCACAATATCAAGTCATTCGGTAAGGAAGGTGGGTCGGAGCATAAACATCTAGAGCTTTACTTTTACGATGACGATCCCAGTCTCGAGCATCGGTACCGTAAGTGTCGTGAAGAACAGCTTCAGAAAGACAAAGATGTTATTAAACAGATAGTTGGCATACTCCATGGAAACCCGTACTCCGAGCACCTTAGGAGCATGGGCCATGTTGAGAACCTTGATGACTATCATATCGCATTGAACCTTGACCAGACTTTGAACCAGAAGACATATAACACGCCTCTCACTTCGGAGGTGGCCGCTGTATGGATCGAGGGGAGCGAACGGCGAGGCCAGTTCAGCAAGAGTGTTATGTTACATGGGAAGGATAGGTCAAGCCACGGCATCCGCTCATACCATGGATGCTACGATGCACTATCGTATCCACTGTTCTTCCCTAAAGGTGAACTTGGATGGCATGCAAATATCCCAAAGGTTGGTGTATCCATGGATGAAGTGGATGCATACCGTGCGACACATAGGGCAAATAATTCAAACGATGAAGATGCAGGTTAGTTGTTTCTTTGTACTTTGCGATTTTTGCACATTATTAACTATTCTTTCAACATCACTCACTTTTCAATCCTTGCGTATGCAGAATCTCCTACCCATTTATGTGTGTCCGTACGTGACTACTACTGCTACAAATTCCAGATTCGTCCCGGGGTATTTAATCCAATACTTCATGGAAAGCGGCTTTTCCAGCAGTTCGCTGTCGACACGTACATCAAGATTGAGAGCTCTCGTTTAGATTTCATACGTAAGAATCAGGATCGTTTAAGGGCAGACCTATACCAGGGCTTGGTGGACAGCATGTTAGATGGAGATATCAGAGCAGAAAAGGTTGGGAAGCGAACTGTGTTGTCTACGTCATTTATTGGTGGTCCTCGTGACATGAAACGTCGGTATATGGATGCTATGGCTCTGGTGCGGAAGTTTGGTAAACCGGACATCTTTCTTACCATGACATGTAACCCCAACTGGGATGAGATAAGGAGAGAGCTTCTCCCTGGGCAAACACCACAAGATCGTCCCGATCTTGTAGTGCGTGTCTTTCATGCGAAGCTACAGGAGTTAAAGCATAGGCTGACTAAACAGGATATTCTCGGTAAGGTCCGGGCCTACGTCTATGTCGTGGAGTTTCAAAAGCGGGGTTTGCCACATGCCCATTTTCTACTCATCATGCAGAGGAAGTACAAGCTAACGTGCCCTGAGCAGTATGACCTTTTGATCTCAGCCGAGATCCCACACAACAAGTACCCTGAACTACGAAAGATGGTTATCAAGCATATGATGCATGGCCCGTGTGGGTCGTTAAACCCTAACTGCCCATGCACTAAGGGCCATGTATCGTGCAAGAATCATTACCCCCGGCCTTTCAGTGACACAACCTTGCAAGGGAAGGACTCATACCCGATTTACAGACGTCGTGATGATGGGCGTAAGGAAAAGGTTCGAGGGTGCGAATTGGACAATAGATGGGTTGTCCCTTACAACCCTTACCTCCTACGTCTCTTCAACTGTCACATCAATGTTGAGGCGTGCGGGAGCATCAAGGCTGTTAAATACCTTTTCAAGTACATATACAAAGGCCATGATCGTGCGTCTGTTGTTATGAGAGATGCGAGCAAGGCAGATGATGATGTAGATGAGATCAAGCAGTACAGAGATGCAAGGTGGGTGACTCCTCCAGAAGCGTTATGGAGGATATACGGCTTTGAGCTTAGTCAGAACTCTCCACCTGTGATGCAATTGCAACTCCATCTTCCAAACATGCACATGGTGGCGTTTCACGAACGACAAATGGTCGAGCGAGTCGTCAACCGTCCAGGTGCTGATAGGTCAATGCTCACGGCATATTTTGAAGCGAATAGGCTACATGAGGGGGCTCGTGGCATCCTATATCGTGACTTCCCTGAGTGGTACACTTGGCAAAGTGGTAAGGGCAAAGTATGGCAACGGAGGAAGCGTGATACGGGTGGACAAGTCGGTAGAATAGTCTCTGCTCATCCCGCTGAGGGGGAGCGCTACTATCTCCGTGTTCTCCTAAACCATGTGACTTGTGCCACCTCCTATGTGGATCTAAGGACAGTAGATGGTGTCCCGCTACCAACTTTTCGTGAGGCAGCAGAGAGAAGGGGACTGCTTGAGTCGGACAACACACTGGATGACTGTCTCACTGAACGTGCTCTTTTCCAGATGCCATTGGCGCTGCGACGACTTTTTGCCACAATACTGGTGTACTGTGAGCCAAGCGACATGGCGGTACTCTGGCAGAATCACCTAGATGTTATGTCAGAGGACTATCAACACAGGAGTCAGGGTAAAACTCATGTTGAGCAGATGGTATTGATTGACATTAGGAACATGCTGCAGTCAATGGGAAAGGACATAAAGACATTCCCTCTTCCTCCTATCATCGACGCATATGACGATGCTATTGGTACTGCTAGGGAGGTCTACGAGGAGGAAAGTATCGAACCAGCAGTGGGAGATGTGGCTCTCAAAGACTCTCTTAACGAGGAACAGAGGGTCGCCTATGATAAGATTCTATCTGCCGTGGACACTGATAAGGGCGGATTGTTCTTTGTGGATGGACCTGGTGGCACCGGGAAGACTTATCTATATAGAGTGCTGCTCGCGACGCTACGCAGCCAGGGCAAGATTGCAGTGGCAACAGCTACATCTGGCGTTGCGGCTTCCATAATGCCTGGAGGAAGAACCGCCCATTCACGCTTCAAAATACCTCTCACTATTGACGATGGCGCTGTATGTAGCTTCACGAAGCAGAGTGGAACCGCAGAGTTGCTACGGAAAGCATCTCTCATTATCTGGGACGAGGCTTCTATGACCAAGAGACAAGCCGTTGAGGCACTGGACAATAGCATGCGCGATATAATGGGTCGGCCCGAACTACCATTCGGTGGTAAAACCATTGTCTTCGGTGGGGATTTCAGACAAGTCTTGCCTGTTGTTCGTAAAGGGTCAAGGGCTCAAGTGGTCGCTTCTTCGCTACGAATGTCTTACCTATGGGAGTCCATGTCCCACTTAAAGCTTGTTAGCAATATGAGGGCAAAAAATGACCCTTGGTTTGCGGAGTATTTGCTGCGCGTAGGCGGTGGAACTGAGGACACAAATAGTGACGGCGACATCTGTCTTCCTGACGAGGTATGTGTGCCTTATAGTGGGAGTGACAACGATCTTGACAACCTAATAGACTTCGTTTTCCCAAATCTCAACGAAAATATGTCTGATTCGACCTACATCACTTCAAGGGCGATACTGTCAACGCGGAACGACTGGGTGGATATGATAAATGCTAAGATGATCGATCGTTTTCAAGGGGAGCATATGTTGTACCATAGTTTCGATAGCGCCATGGATGATCCTCATAACTACTACCCTCCTGAGTTCCTAAACACACTGACGCCTAATGGGCTGCCACCACATGTTTTGAAGCTCAAGATTGGATGCCCTATTATATTGCTTCGGAATATAGACCCTGCGAATGGACTTTGCAATGGCACCAGACTGGTCATTCGTGGTTTCCAAAGAAATAGCATTGACGCAGAAATTGTACTGGGTCAGCACGCTGGAAAACGGATTTTCTTGCCGCGTATACCTCTGTGTCCCTCCGATGAAGAGATGTTCCCTTTCCAGTTCAAAAGAAAGCAGTTTCCTGTACGGCTTAGCTTTGCAATGACTGTTAACAAAGCACAGGGTCAGACTATTCCCAATGTTGGTGTGTACTTGCCCGAACCAGTGTTCTCTCATGGCCAACTATATGTTGCTCTATCTAGAGCGATAGCCCGATCGAACATAAAGATCCTTGCCATCCCAACCGTCGATGGGAAGAAGAGGTCGAGGAAGGGTCTAAGAAAGAACCCTACAGTAGATTGTGGGACATGCACCAAAAACATCGTATACAAGGAGGTCCTAACAAACTAGACCCACGGTATGTTTGTCAAAACTGAATTGTTTGTTAACCACGTAAAATCTCATGGAGTAAATTTCTGTAAGCATGATCATTCATTGTTTGGTACTTGGATGATTGGGTCCTAACGCTTTTCATATTTGTTGATTGTTGCTTTAGCTTCAACACATCTAAAGATGAATCCTCTAAAACCGTCGATGGGAGCAGAGAAGCAGATGTACGGTCAGCCAAGGTTTCTAATCACCTTCAGTTCATGCTTGTTATTTGGCATGCCTGAACAACATTTACAGTATCTTATTTTTTTTCATATGCATTTGTCATTCATAATATATGGTCTCATATGAAACATATGAATATGCCTAGCTTTATGTCCCTTATAGTCTTCAAAATACTATAAATTCTTACAGTGTAATAGATTTCCATTTTTGTATCGCTATTACTGCTTATATATGAAATAGAGTGCATTTCTATGTTTACACCACATGCAGCCCGTTTGGGGTTTTATAACTAGAACTTAATGTTTTCATCTCTGGTGAAGCTATAAATAAAACCTCGGAGTGTAACTCCATTGCATTTTGTTAAGTGGCAGTAGCATTATCTGCATTTTCCTTTTCTGTGTGTCTGCCCCAATATAATTTGAAATTTGTCACTACTTTGCTTTTCATGATTGTTAGTATAGTATTCATTGTTAGTATAGTATTCTAAAAAAGTAGTTTGTTACAATAATGGAAATCCAATAACATGATTATAACATACACACCAGATTGTGCAAGTCGAAAGGAAATGTTAAAAGCTCATCATATTGTCCTAATAAAGGCAGTACATGATCATGAAGTCAAGTTCGCAATGTTCTTGTAATTTGGTCTTGAAGACCCAGCACTACTATTTATCACATGGAAGGCCCCAGTTGTTCATTCCTTTATTTGACCAGAAATTGATATAATTAATTTCTATTGCATTATGAATTCAAACAGTTTTTAGAGTTAAAACATTAATACCCTTAGATATTGTAATTCTTGTGGAGCTTACTCTCCCAATCTAAAGTGAATTTTGAAGAGTTAATCATTACATGTCTTGTGGAAATGTGAAATACCACTGTGGGTTGCACCTTCTCACGTAGAAGGAAACCATGGCCCCAATTACCCAGGTGGCATGGGCATGACGATATGCTTCTATGCTAATTATTAAAGATTGTTAGGGCTGGCCTATATAGAAGGCTGTAGTCCCATTGATTTCTTTTAACAAGAAACATACCTAAAGTTTCCCCCATTCAAGGGATCTGTGATCAGAGCCTCTTCCTTGGCTTATGGCTTTATGCCTTTATCAAGTTCAGCTGAGTTAAGTGGCATCTAACTTACCTTGAGCCTCTGTTCATATTAAAAAGCTGTACAAACTGCATTTTGATTAAAAACCAGACATCTCATAGATATAAAGAGCAACTTTAAATTTGCAACTTGCTCTTTGTCATCTGCTTTCAAGTCGGACGACTTGCTGGTCGTTCTGGCTGACCAACTTGGGCAATTAATCGTGATTGGGTCCAAATCAACTTGGACGATTAATCACAATTAATCGGACGACTTGAAAACAGATTCTTGAATACAGAGGATAATGTCATCTGCATACTGCAGGATGGCCACTCCATAATCAATATATTATGGCACTAAACCTTCAAACAACTTTTCTTCCGGGCTAAACACTTGGAATAACATTGTATTTTTTAGCTGTTTTTAGTGCCTTATTTGTACATTACCTAAATAGCTAAACACTTGGAAGATCTGCTTCATTGAGTCACCAGATCGCGGGTTCGAAGCAGCCTCTCTGCATTTGCGGGAGGAAGGCTTGCCTCTGGTACTCGGTCTGCCATTTTTTTTATTTGTACATTACCTAAATGTATTGTCCCTGTGTGCAATCCAGATATTGATTTTCAATTAATTGGTGATATTTAAGTGGTCGAGGGTTAAATATTGTTTATTTGCCAAGCGAGCCAACCAACATCATACATAGAATATGCACTATATCTATAACATTTAGTAGATATTTCCATTTATTGATTGACGCACTTGACGTCGTCGTGATGGCTTGACCAGACAGTTAAACTAATAGAGATTACTAGGATATACACCATCCAGTCAAAAGGATTGTACTAGCCTCTATTGTCTGGGGCTTTTAAGGTGATTAGTGAAAACCTGAGATACGTATATGTTAATGAGTTTTACTTGTGATCCTTATTTGTTTCAGTGGTGTAAGACCATTTGGAGTATCGCTGTTGATTGCTGGGTATGATGACAATGGCCCACAGTTGTATCAGGTATACTGAAGAAGTTACAAGATAGAAACCTCAAACCTGATTATCAACCTTTCAAAAAAAGGAAACCTGTTTATTGTCTCACAGGGATCATCACAAGTAGTACTTATAAAGTGAAAAATGTGCACATATGTGTTAACAATCACCATGATATTGTAGGATGTACCTTCGTAAACTCAAGAGTCAAGACAACTGACATTGTTGGCTATTTCTTCAGGTTGATCCCTCAGGATCATACTTCTCCTGGAAGGCATCAGCCATGGGAAAAAATGTGTCAAATGCAAAGACATTTCTTGGAAAGAGGTACATAATCTCATGGTAGTAATGTTGTGCACTTGCACTATATACAGATACACTGTTGTGAGTTGTGACATAGTACCGCTGATAATTTTCTTCTATCATTGATAATTTTCTTCCATCATTGATTGTAAATAAATTCCAGTTGATTCTATGTACCTCATCATTGATTAATATAAGAGGCATGTGTGCCTAGGGATGGTAATGGATTATGATCAAGTGTTTATTCACAATAAATTGTGGCCCTTAATAAATTTTAGTACAAAAATGAATAGGAATAGAGACCGAATCCTAATCCGATTCGATCCTTAAATTTTATAGTGTAAGATTTAGAGCCCATTACCACCCCCTGTGTGCCATAACAGATCATCCTTTCCTTCTGATTTCACATCTTATCTTTATAATATGTTTTCATTGTAGATACACAGAGGATATAGAGCTTGATGATGCCATCCACACTGCAATTTTGACTTTGAAAGAAGGGTATTGCAACCCACTTGTAGTTGCTTAGTTTAAAACATCCTAAATAGTTACTAATTGGTTCTGCATCTTGGACTTGCAGATATGAGGGGCAAATTTCCTCCAACAACATTGAAATCGGAATTATTCGAGCTGACCGTGAGTTCAAGTAAGTTACACAGACTCAATTATTACTGCCACCTTTATATGATCCATGTTCCTCTTGCCTCATCAAATGATCAAATCACTGCATCACTCATTGCTCCCATTCTGTTCTTTAGGGTTTGGTAACAACTTGTGCTCCTCTAGCTGTAGGGGAAATGAATCTGTTTACTATGTTTTTGTTGTTGGAAATCTAAGGCTATTTGATATTACAAACTCCTTGCTACTTCAAATGGTTTGGTGAGAACTAACAGTTTCCATACAAATAACAGAGTTCTAAGCCCATCAGAGATCAAGGATTTCTTGGAAGAGGTGGAGTAAGTTGTCTGTTGATGATTTACTGTTTCAAACAAGAATAGCAGCATCACTTATGAGCAGCCAGCCTGAAGCTTGTCTTGGTTTTTTCACTCTGTAAACTGATTTGCTCCAGCGACATGTCTTGGTTTTATCACTCTGTAAACTGATTTGCTCCAACGACATGTGATGTTTACATTTGAAACCCTCCTGAACGCATACTGTAAACAAATGAGATACGTAAGATGGATGTTGTATTTGACAGTCTCTGCAGTTTGTTTATGTGATTCACGTTCTTGTGTGCTGTATCGATACCCAGGTGTTTGTTGTGTTCACATTGCAGATTTGCTGTAGTGCATGGATTTCGTGGCTGTAAGAAATCAAGTTCGCTATCCTACTGATGCGCTTTTGGCGTGTGATAAGTTGTTTCAACCTGATGCGCCTGTGCAAGAGGCCATGAGAAGCGATATGGCTTGGATCAATAGAGCGTGTCCCAAATTCAGTACTTGTGCGAGAACAAGAGATCAATATAATATTGTTGGCAACGTGTTAAGTGCAAATCAAGTTTTCGTGCAAACCAACTAACATAAGTCACAAAAAATTATTAAATTATAACTAACAAAAGTCACAAAAAATATTAAATTATAGATGTACTTTAAAATCAATTTTTCGTGCAAACCAATTAACAAAAGCCACAAAAAAATATTAAATTATAACTAACAAAAGTCCCAAAAAAGCATTAAATTATAGATGTACTTCAAATTCATCATATGATAAGAGATAAAAGAAGAGAAAACTGTAAGAGATAATTTCACTTTTTTATCTCAGAATTTTCTTTTTTATCTTTTAATATATGATGTGTTTGAACTTCAAATTTTACTAGGTAGGTGCCCGTGCGATGCCACGGAATATAAATTGCGAACCTCCAATGGACTTCATTTGTGACAAGTGATGCCCAAGAAAATGGGGGTAAACTGACACAGCTATCACTTGCATTACTTGCCCTATGCGTGGAAGAATCTGACACAGCTATCACCCATGAAGAAATCCGATTAACTTGTGGAAGCGGACTTCATTTGAGACAAGACAACAATACCAGTGTTGAGCTTGCCACTCGGCCATGGCACACACGAGAACACGGGATGCTCAAGTAAGAACTGAACATAATGCACTAATACAAAAAGCTGGCTTGCGTTCGATTCCTTGCTTCACAGGAAGCATATCTGATATACAAATCGAGATTTATGTTCCGTGGCATCGCACGGGCACCTACCTATTATTGATTAGCCTCTAAAGCTTTATGGTTGAGCTTGCAACAGTTCTGATGATTTCTTGATTCATTCGCGTGGAGTGCTTCGTGCTGTCCTCCTTGACTAGGCAACTGGATTTTGTGCCTTTTATCTTCGTATGTATGGGGATCATGGAGCCTAGAAAGAATATGTGCATTGATCTGTAGACGCCTCATGTCAACATTTCAGTCTGTACCATGATGCGAGTTGATCTGTGTCATAATGTTGTCAGATCTATTGTCTATATCTTCGTTTATTGTACATAGCCATTTGTATCGATAGTGCAAAGTGAGGCGAAACATTATGCCATTCGAGGACAACTCCGACTCGGCTTGGCTTCGTCAGGCGAGCTCAGGATGGCTATGGGTACCCGCTACCTTAAATTTGGTGGGTTTTTACTCTATTAGGATATAAGTTTAGTCAATTTCTCTACCCATGAGTTTGTTAATGAGTTAAATAAAAACTCAACGAGTACGTGAGCATGAGTTTATTCTTCCACTACCCATACCCGCAAACCCATGAGTTTTTAAAACCCGCCTTAAAATCAACATTCCTTATAAATATGTCTCATAATATTATTAATTAAATATATTTTAATTGAAATAAACTTCATGTAACAAATCTTAGTCTAAAATTAGTTATCACTTGTTCCTTTTATGCTAGCTTATTAATAAATTGATTGTTATTTACATGATGAATTATTTTTTATGTTGATGTTAGTGGGTATGGGAAACCCGTTGGTTACCTGAAACCCGCATGTGTATGAGTTTGTGTAAAATTTTATACCCGTCATGAGTATGAGTTTTTTAGCGAACATATTTTTTCTTTTGCGGGTATAGATTTGAGCAAGTAATATCCAGCAAATTTTTAACCATTGCCATCTCTACTCAGTCCCAGTTTTATATCCTGTTATAAAAATTTGGGAACTGAAGTACCTGACACAGTGACACTTCTCTTCAACTGAGCGGCGGATTGAACAGGTCTACAGGCGCGCTCCCGCACGCCCCGCGAAGGCTTTTCTCGACAAGCTTCAGCAGCGGCGCAGTCGACCAGCCGACCACCAGGCACCAGCCCACCGCCAAACGTAGGATGGCGGCGGAGACTAAACCGGCTGCGGCCAGCGGGGTTGCCGGCGAGATGGAGGTGGAGGCGTACCGCCGCCTTTTCCCGGTGGCCTTCCTTGAGCGCCACCTCGGCGAGTCCGTCCGCATCGATGCCCGCCGCCTCAGAGAGGCCCGCCCCACCACCGTCGCCCTCGGCGCCGTCTCCTCCGCGCATGGTTCCGCTCTCGCCCGCCTTGGCGACACCGTAATACTACCCCCTTCCTCCCCCCTCTCTCCTATGCTTCCCGTCTTGCTTGTCTCGTGCTCTTCAACTGTTCGACGAATTGTCTCTGCAGGCCATGCTCGCGTCGGTCAAGCTCGAGGTGATGTCGCCCCCGGCGGAGCACCCAGACGAAGGATCCGTCGGTTCGTGTTCCCCCTTTCCCTGCTGCTGCCTGCTTCCTATTGCCTTTGGTTTTTTATTCTTTTGTTGATGGACGTATGTGTGTTTTGCGTAGCTGTTGAGTTCCACATGCCGCCTATCTGCTCCCCGCTGGTTAGGCCAGGCCGACCCACTGACGTTGCACCCGTCATCTCCAAGGCCCTTGAAGACGTTTTGACGAGGTTTTTTGTTTCTCTGTTAACTTCAGCTCTTTAATTGAATGGTGAATAGATAAATGAATGCAGAATCGAATCCTTTCCATAGAAGAGGGCATAGTTCATCAGGATAAAATGTAATTGATCTTTACCAAAAGTCGTGACTGTTCACGAGCACTATGGATTAGATGCTAGTTGTATTTAGTGTGGAGACTGAAGAGCAACGAAACTAATTATGTAGAAGGCACTATGTAGTGATACACAGCGGTACATTATTGCTTTAGATCTATTTTCCAGGATCACAAACAGCGTCTGAATAGCCTTAATTCTCTGATTATTTGATAGCATGGTGGTGTCATTGGTGTTTCTGACAGTTGAGGAGATAGCCATTTGGTGTTCATTCATGGCTCGGGGCTCCAGGACCTTATATAGTTTCAGTTTTTCTGGTTTAGTGGTTGCTTGGTAGTTATTGTTGTGTTATCTGTGGTGTTGTGTGGGTTTTACATATGGTACTTATTCTTCTTAATGAAATGACACAGCTCCCTGCGTCATTTGAGATTTTTTTTTACCATGGACCATTTCCTGTAAATAAAAAATACAGCAGGGTTCCTTGAACTTTCCTTCCGTTTATGCTTAATGTTCTATTTGGATGAGTATGAAGTGACATGCTCCACTTTTAGAACCAGTACACATAAGTACAGCTATAAAAAACTAATAATCAATGTTCAAGTGGAGACTGAAGTTAGAAATGTCCAGGAGAAAAGAATAGAGGGCGTAGAAGGCACCGGTTTGCTTTTTTCAGGCGTGCATGCAAATCCTGTACGTTCTTTTTGTAGGTTTTTGTTTGTTTCATTTGGTATCGTCATTGCATGATTTCGTTACTTTGGCCATTTCTTTTTCTGTATCACCTCCACAACCTAATGAATGGCCCATAGTGACATTGAGGTAATTTTATTATGTTCTTTTATGCAGTTCTGGAATGCTAAATTTGAAGGACCTCTGTTTGATCACTGGGAAGGCTTCTTGGCTAGCGTACCTGGTAATATATCTTGGTTGACTCATTGATAGCTTCAGTTGTGGACAAAACAGTGCCTTTGACAAGGATTCACTGTTAATTACTACAGGGATGTCAAGGAATCCACTTTTTATTCTAATGACAAATACCATAAATTGAATAATATGAGAAAGGGAACAAAGGCTCCAAGCACCCAGGGGTTTTCATTGAGTCAAAACTAGTGCACCTTGAAAGATCAGGTGACTTGGAATAGCATGATTTGTAGTTGATAATAACACCCTTACAATCAGGCTAGAATATCCTTTCCGTATGATTTTTTGTTTTTTACACATCCTGTATCGTCAAGGATTCTAATATGCCTTGTGATGTTTTGAAAATTTACGTAACATGGTTGTTAAGGTGGTAAGGCGACCTACAACGGTCTAGGATCTTTTTACCTTTTAAACACCTAAGGCGCGAGGTGAGGCGAGGCGATTTCATAGACATATAAGTAAAGCGAATAATAACAAAAAATACATAAGTAAATAGATAGATCATTGATATTATAGGACATATAAGTCCTAATACATAGCATAGTTTGCAAAATAACATAGTTGATAGTTCATAAAAATAACAAGTCCACAACACATAGTTCATAACTTCATAAAGTAAACTAACAAGTCCACATTACTTGGCATTTCCTATTGTCTTGCAATATACAGATAGAGAGGAGAGAGAGCTTGAGAGTTGAGACAGAGGAGAGCTTGACTGTTTGAGATAGATGAGAGGAGAGAGAGCTTGAGAGTTGAGACAGAGGAGAGCTTGACTGTTTGAGATAGATGAGAGGAGAGCGAGCTTGAGATTTGATACAGAGGAGATCTTACCTGAGCAGGGGACCGGAGTCGGCAAATCAGAGTGCGCGCGCGGTGGCAGCAGAGGCGGTGGTGCAGCGCACACGGGGACCAGAGGGGCCAGGCCACACGGAGGGAGCAAAGGCGGCGTGCTGGGGGCGAGCGCGCGCAGCAGGCTGCGCGGTGAGTGGCGCGGCGAGCAAGGGAAAGGGGGTGTCACAAACAGAGGCAAACTCGGGCAGGAGGAGAGGTTGGCTAGGGTTATTAAGCACCTAACTTCGTATGGCATCCATTTCTTGGGCTAAGGCGTCACGAATGACGAGTTGGACGCCCCGCGGACGCCACGGTTGTCATACGCCTAAAGCCCTAAACTCTAAAGCGTCAGCTGTCCAACGCCTTAGCGCTTAAGCGACGATTAGGCAATGATTTAGCGATGCCATAACAACCATGTTACGTAATGCAGTGAAACTCATGCTTGTGACTTTCCTCAAGACATTCTTGTTTAGTTGGCTTAGCTGTGATCGATTTGTGATTATTTTCTTTATTTAGAAGTTAGTTCACCTTTATTTGATAAGTCTTTCCTCCACTCTTAGCATTTCATGATTATCTTCCTAAACCTTCATTGTGTTACCATCTTACTATTTCTATTGGACTTCTTTTAATCATGTGCTGATGCTATAATTTGTGTTCTACATCCCCCAAAATTAAAAATGATCCAAGCATTGGTTTTCAGAAGCACATTTGAAACCTGTGCTCCTTAAGTTGTACGCCTTTATGCCCTAGGAATTGGACAGGAACTAGACAAACTTTTTTGTAACTTCTGATAACCATGCGTATTTAGCATGGAATCACTGAATAAACCCCAGCCTTGCCAATATAAGTCGAATTTAACAATTTCTTTCTCAAGCCCTTGTCCTCTTTTGTTATGGGCCTTAGCCCATTAGCTATGTCATTATGGCTAGGTTAGCTGTGGCCACTGTTCACGTGCGGTTCAGATAGGGTTTGTTATGTTGCTTAGCTATTAAGGTTACCTCTCTATATAAGGAGGGGCAGGGTGTTAGTAGAGGGAGAAGAAGAATAGATCTGGTTTACTCCTAGGGCCTCCTACGGGAGGGCTGAGTACCGGGACTATCTTGCGAGTGCATCGCAGTTGCCCATTAGCTATGTCATTATGGCTAGGTTAGCTGTGGCCACTGTTCACGTGCGGTTCAGATAGGGTTTGTTATGTTGCTTAGCTATTAAGGTTACCTCTCTATATAAGGAGGGGCAGGGTGTTAGTAGAGGGGGAAGAAGAATAGATCTGGTTTACTCCTAGGGCCTCCTACGGGAGGGCTGAGTACCGGGACTATCTTGCGAGTGCATCGCAGTTCACAACAAATTGGTACCGGAGCCACTACGCGCGCATCGCCACCATGGCCGGCGCGCACGGCGATCTTGTGACCTACTCCGCCAAGATGGACCTCATCCTCAAGCAACTTGCCGCCATCAATGCCCGTTTGGATTCCCACGACGCTCGTCTGGCCAAGCTAGAGCAGGCGTGGGTCAGCCTCTCTGCTTCTACCGCGGGCTGCCTGGGCGCAAGCGAGGGCGGCCTGGGCGCGGGCGGAGGCGGCCGAGTCGAGGACGATGGGGTCAATGGGCTGCAACCCAACACACCCAGGGAGGTGGAGGCGGCGTTCTACGTTGAGGTGGCTGTGCCACTGCTGCAGCCCGCCTCCGTGCTCGTGGAGGTCCAGGCGTGGCCCGACTACGGCTGCGCACGGATCTGCTCGCCCAATCTGCAACAATCGGCCGCAATGGTGGCCCAACATGTAGAGGCGCTGCTGCGGGATAACCCTCCACGCCACAACTACCAATCCTCCGCGCCGTGGCCATCAATCTTCTGCACCACGGACAGCCATCTGCTGCGTCGTCGCAGCTGTGGTCGACGTCAGCCACCTTGGCCACCGCCGCGGCGTGGTCACCTGAGCTACAACACCGGAGGGTGCCACCGACCTTCGCCAGGCGCAGGGAGCCCTCTGCGCCACCGCAGCCACGTCCGTCATCAGTCGATCTGGCCGCCGACACGTCCTCCTTCGATAGATCCGACCACTGACGTGGTTCAATTTTTTTAGGTGAATAAAATACTAAGTCGAGATGTAAAAAACTTAGTATTGAGTCATTAAGTGCTAGTTTAGTATGGGTCAATTCTTCTTGATTACAGCTCGCGGTCGAGCTGTTTTTAAGGAGGGATGGAATGTTATGGGCCTTAGCCCATTAGCTATGTCATTATGGCTAGGTTAGCTGTGGCCACTGTTCACGTGCGGTTCAGATAGGGTTTGTTATGTTGCTTAGCTATTAAGTTTACCTCTCTATATAAGGAGGAGCAGGGTGTTAGTAGAGGGAGAAGAATAGATCTGGTTTACTCCTAGGGCCTCCTACGGGAGGGCTGAGTACCGGGTCTATCTTGCGAGTGCATCGCAGTTCACAACATCTTTCTGTAGGTTCACACGATAGTACCAAATAGGATGTGCATATGATATGGGTAAGTTTTACACAGTTGCATTCTAATTGTGCAAAGTTGAATCTGTGATGCTTCAAAATTTTACCAACTGGAAAATACCATTCTAAGAAATAAAATAAGAGAATTGCTAGGTTCTTTAGTCTACCACTCTAGAACTTCATTGCCATTTGTGCTTGCACCTTCTTTATATTTCTCAAACTGTCAGGAGAGCTGTCTATCATTATATTAAGAAGGAATAAAGGATAGGAATACAGAACCAAGTCCCAAAATAAAAGGAAAAAAGGGGAAAAGGAAGATAAATCCAACCAACATGATCAAAAGAGAATGTAGTGTGCTTGTCCCAAAACCATGAACCGTAATACCTGCAACTACAAAAGACCCAGATATTAACAAAGGATGGCACCTAGGTGCTGCCAGATTCAGTGACAGGTCGAAGTCTCAGGTTTACTTAAAGCTTTGTACCTTGGTATTACTTTGGGATTTTTTGCAAAAGGGCCTCTAGTTGAGTTGGTTAGGTGGTCTGATTAGCACTCCTCAAGTCCTAAGTTTGACTCCTTGTGGAGTGAATTTCAGACTGGAGTTAAAAAAATCACCTCATCTATCCCACGCTGAAGCACAGGTCTAGGACCCGGCTCCGGTCGTGGTCGATCTCACATGGGTTACAGTGCCATTGTGTATCGGTGGGATAGGGGTTCAGGGGTTTTCTCGACCAGCATGAGAAGATCTTCTTAATACAATACTGGAGGAGTCGAGGCTGTCTTATCCCCCCGCAGGTCGAGTTTTTTTCTTGAACGACACGAGAGCCGAATCCAAGTACAAGGAAAAGGGGCAGAGTAACCCTTCCCTCCCCAAAAATAAAAAGTAAAAAAATTACAAAATACCACAAAAAAAAACAAAAGAACATGATTAGGCTAAACTAATGGCCAAAAACTCCGTTAAGGGCTGAAGACCCAGCCATGCACCAGAGTCTTTCATCAGTTGTTACTGACTGCAGCAATGACTGGACGCTAGGTCTCCTCCCTTCAAACACACAATAGTTCATATGCTTCCAGAGCTCCTAAGCAACCAAAATCATTAGAGTGTGGAGTGCCCACAGCCGGACGGGGAAGGGAGCACTGATGGCTTGAGCGAGAAAGAGGGGCTGCAACGTAGGCTAAATGCCTGATTGGGCTGGGCCAAATTGCACATGTGGACACTAGGGCTAAAACGCTTAAAACGTGACGTTTTACTGCATATAGCATTTAAACGCCAAAACGTGACGTTTAAACGTCAGAAAACGACGTTTTACACCATATCGTAAAACGTTACACGTTTCACCTCTCTAATAGCGTTTTATAGTTTAAACATCGTTTGAATAACATTGGAAATATTTTCAATTAATATTCTGAAAATAGGTCTAATTTTTCTTTATAAACAAGTTGAGATGTTCTGGATCCTGAATAAGTTTTCATAAGAGCTTTGTATTTTGATCTTTTCTGGGTTTTGAACTTTTGCAGGATATCTATTGCTTGAATGCTGATGGGTCTCTGTTTGATGCTGCACTTATTTCAGCAGTGGCTGCCTTCACACATTGTAGGTTCCTTTTCTTTCACTGTACATATGGTCATGCTACCCTCCCGCTATCTCATTTTGTGCAATATGGAAATATCACTATCATACAATGCTGCTGTTCTTTCCATCATGAAGTATACAATCACATTACTAGCTTGTCTTTTTTGTGTGAATCTTTCTAACGGAACCAACTGAGACGAACAAATCACTAAAGCTGATTCAGCCTATGGGAATATCAAACACAAATTGTTGAGAAAAGAATTACCCATAAAATTTGAGACGACAATGATGCATATCATTCTTTGGTTCTAACATATTTCCTATGTTAGTTTTCAATTGTGAAAAGCTGCTATACTGAGATAGTTGCTTCCTACTATGTTTCTAGTTATTTGTCAAGTTTATGCTTGAAAGATTTTAATAGAGGATATTTAATTATTTATGTCGAAGCTCATGATAATTGTTGTTGAATGCAAATTACTCATTTAGGATGAAATGCGTGTTTTGTGTTCTAACTAGATGCTTTGTGTTTGATGATATTTGATTAATTTCGAATACGACAACATATTGTTTTTTAAGAATGTCTGGGTGCTTTATCTGCTACACGATAAATTGATAATATGCCTTTTGTTGTCATGAATCATGATTGAAATCGAATATTGCTTAGTCCACTTGTGCAAGAAAACTGCAATTGCAAACACCTTGACTGTCATTGAAAATGTGAAAGATGTATGGTTTAAACTTTATTTGCTTGAGGGCCTCGATTTCATGTGAATTGACGAATTCTCATGCATGACCTGATCTGTTTCCAGGAGTATAAATGTAGGATCATTTTTCTCGAAACATAAATGTAGGATCATCAAGAACATTCTGTTTTATTTTAGAGAGTACTCTCTTTTCCCTGGCTAGCTAAGCCTCTCCTGGTGGCTGAAGCTGGTCTTAATTTTTGATATCTCAAAATTAAACTGATGCCTAGTTGTCACCATCTCTGCTTCAGGGTTTCCTTTTGGTACCACCATGCACCTGGCTTGTTCTTTTAGGACTAAGTGCTAAACTCTTTTGTATTTGGTCAAAACATTCACTTGAGCAATCTGTGTTTTGTTATATTTAAAGTGTTTAGGTTGGTAGTCAAATTATCAGCTCTGCTGTGCTCACCTCTTCAAATAAGTTGAGTTCATACATGTCCATTTTTGTGTTCCATTTCAGTGGTTCTATTTGTTACTACCTTGCTTATTTCTCTCTAATCACTACAAATTTTATGTAATTTTTGCAGTGGAGATTCCTTTAGTTTCTGTTGGTGATGATGGTAGATTATTTACTGTTGGAGGCAATGATGGAAAAAACAAATTTGAATTAGTAAACAGAGAAAAGAGGAAACTGACACTTGGTGCCATTCCATTGTCCCTTACATGTGCACTTCATAAAGATGAAATATTAGCGGACCCAACTTCTGAAGAAGAATCGATAATAGAGACCTATGTGACTGTTGTTGTAGATTCTTCAGACCGCCTAGTGTCATTACAAAAACTTGGAGGTGCAGTGACATGCATGGCGACTATTAAGGTTAGTTAATATGAGATTAGTAGAATATTATGGAAATATTTCATTTATACTGTTCTGTCTTTAGTCAATGCATCGCTTTTGAATATTGCTGCAGTGTGTCATAGCAGAGAATAGGCTTCTTATGTTTTACTCCGAATTGTAAGTTTAGGGTTTACTATTTATTTAAACATAGTGTATAATATAGGTGTCTAAAAAAAGCTACGTACCCATAAAAACCAAAACAACTTACAATTTGGAACTTGGAACGGATGGAGTATTTGATAAGAAAGATATTATCAATTGTACACTAACTGTCGTCAATGGACTGATAAGACTACAAATTTACAAAATCTACTATTAACATTTGATTTTGTTTCATGAAAACTTACTCCTTTTATTATATTGAATCACCATATGATATATGTATTTCCTCCAAATATAATGCATATTTAAACTAATAATTGTTGCTAATTGTATGTCATACTTGTCACGCAGGAGTGCATTAGCTTGGCGAAAGAAAGGAGACGGAGCCTAAGAGAAATTCTGTTAGACTCTATCAAAGCCATGGAAGTCGACCAAACTGAATAATTCTACAAATAGATTCAGTTAATCTAACCGGACTACATCTTGATGGTTTCTCTCTGCCTCGGCTGTACTGGTTGTAACAGCAGTTTTGTTGATTTAGGCAAAGTATGTAGCTATTTGTACTCTACAGTCTACACATAATTCTTCACTTAAGTAGCCTGGCGATTTTGTTTGACGAGCATGTCTGCAATGCATCTTTTTCGCGACTTGGCATCTTTGTAACACCCTAATTCACATTTTGCAATATTTTATTTTATTTTTTATAATCAATTAGAACTACTGCATACTCCCTTTGTCAGAGTGTTTGGATCTAGGTGGCTAAAGTTTAGTCCTGTCACATTTAATGTTTGAATGTTAGTTAGAAGTATTAAAGAGTTAATTACAAACTAATTATACAGATGTGGATTAAATGATAAGACAAAACTATTAAATCTAATTAGTTTATGATCTGTGCACGTGATGCTGCAGTAAACACTTGCTAGTCATGGATTAATTAGGTTTAATAAATTTATCTCACCATTTAGTTTTCATCTCTATAATTAATTTTGTAATTTGACTATATTTATCACCATATTTGATATTTAAACATCCGATATGATACAAACTAATCTTTAATCAGACGAACCAAACACACCCTTAGGGTTGGGACTGCTTCACTTTACGAAAATCAGCTTAGAGCTTAAAGATAAGAGACACATCGATGTTTATCCCGTGGTTTGGTCAAGCGTAATATACTTGTCTCCTTTATGTTGTGGTGTCTTAATGAACAAGAGTTGCACTCAATCTCTCAAGTGACCACAAAGATCAACTTTAGTATCACAGTCTTCTTTTATCACTTATATCCCGTTTATAAGGAATCTTCACCATTTAGAGTCTCTCACAACCTTACAAAATGATCACAATCACAACTTAGAGTAAAGAGGGAGATAGAATACGCACATAATAGTAAATCGCAACAACACACTAGAAACATAAAGAAACGAGCACACGAACACAATATGACAATAGGAACACAAAACTAGCGCTCGGATCTTACTAAAAACATTAGAATGCGTGGTCGCAGAGTTTCGAAATGTTGGTGTGCTCTTGAGATGCCTGGGTATTATTTGAAGGCGCCTAGAGGGTCTTTTTATAGCCCTAAGAGGCATAGGATCCATTGCCTCCCCAATTTGGAAGCTCTAAAAGTTTCCTATCTGTGAGTGTACAGGACCAGTCTCGTGCACACCGGATTAGGTCTTGTAGCCCCCAGTCCGGGATCCTGATTGGCCACCTTCCTTAGCTGACGGGCACCGGACCGGTCCAGTGCGCCATCGGACCGTCAGATGACATTAGCTAGCCGTTGGTCGTTGGAGAGCTCTTGGAGAGAGCCGTTGGAGAGGCGATCCGGTGCACCGGACTCACACTGTTCACAGTCTGATGATTTTTAAAGAAAAAATCCTGAGAGTACCGAGTTCATCTGGGTCGCACGGACTCGGTTCGGTGCTCCCAAGACCAAGTTAGGCTCCAAACTTTTCAACTTTTTTGGTAGCTTTCCTACGACTTAGACAAATACAGTTGTCGGCGTTTCGACCCCGGGGGTCCCTGGACCGACGAGTAAATCATCGCCGCGTGTCCCAGCCCAGATGGGTCGGCGCAAGACGGAGCACGAAGGGGGGAAAGAAGGAGAGACAGGCAAAAGGGGAAACACGCGGCCTTCGTGTTGCCCTACGCCCAGGTCGGGTGTGCTTGCAGTAGGGGGTTACAAGCGTCCGCGTGGGAGAGAGCGAGAGACTTTACGCGTCGTCCCGTTCCCCCGCGCGGCCGACCTTCTCGTAAGAGAGCCCTGGACCTTCCTTTTATAGGCGTAAGGAGGGGGTCCAGGTGTACAATGGGGGGTGTAGCAGTGTGCTAACGTGTCTAGCAGAGAGGAGCTAGCGCCCTAAGTACATGCCTTCGTGGCAGCCGGAGAGGTTTTGGCACCCTGTTCATGTGATGTCGTGGCCGTCGGAGGAGCGCTGGAGCCTTGCGGAAGGACAGCTGTCGGGGCTGTCGAGTCCTTGCTGACGTCTCCTTGCTTCCGTAAGGGGCTGAGAGCCGCCGTCGTCATGGAGCACGCGGGACGCCATCATTATTTGTTTACCGGGGCGAGCCAGATGGGACGTCGGTCTTGTTACCCGTAGCCTGAGCTAGCTAGGGGTAGGGTAATGATGGCCCCCCTGTGACGTGGTCGGTCCGAGCCCTAGGTCGGGCGAGGCGGAGGCTCCTCCGAGGTCGAGGTCGAGTCTGTCTTCCGAGGTCGAGGTCGAGTCCGAGCCCCGGGTCGGGCGAGGCGGAGACCGTCGTCTGAGGCCAGGGCTGAGTCCGAGCCCTGGGGTTGGGCGAGGCGGAGTTCGTTTTCTTCAGGAGCCGAGGCCGAGTCCGAGCCCTGGGGTCGGGCGAGGCGGAGTCCGTCGTCTTCCGGAGCCGAGGCTGAGTCCGAGCCCTGGGGTCGGGTGAAGCGGAGTTCGTCGTCCGAGGCCGAGACGGGGGCCGAGCCCTGGGGTCGGGCGAGGCGGAGCTTCCTATGGCGCCCGAGGCCGGACTTGGCTGCTATCAGCCTCACTCTGTCGAGTGGCACAGCAGTCGGAGCGACGCAGGCAGCGCTGTCTTCTTGTCAGGCCGGTCAGTGGAGCGGCGAAGTGACTACGGTCACTTCGGCTCTGTCGACTGAAGAGCGCGCGTCAGGATAAGGTGTCAGGTGATCCTCGCATTAAATGCTCCTGCGATACTGTCGGTCGGTGTGGCGATCTGGCCAAGGTTGCTTCTTGGCGAAGGCTGGGCCTCGGGCAGCCGAAGGTGTGTCCGTTGCTTGAGGGGGCCCTCGGGCGAGACATGGATCCTCCGGGGTCGGCTTCCCTTGCCCGAGGCTGGGCTCGGGCGAGGAGAGATCGTGTCCCTTGAGTGGACCGAACCTTGACCTTAATCGCACCCATCAGGCCTTTGCAGCTTTGTGCTGATGGGGGTTACCAGCTGAGATTTAGGAGTCTTGGGGGTACCCCCTAATTATGGTCCCCGACAGTAGCCCCCGAGCCTAGAAGGGAGTGTTAATACTCGCTTGGAGGCTTTTGTCGCACGTTTTTGCAAGGGGACCGACCTTTCTCGGTTGTGTTTCGTTCCGGTGGGTGCGCGCGAGCGCACCCGCCGGGTGTAGCCCCTGAGGCCTCGGAGGAGTGGTTTGACTCCTTTGAGGTCTTAGTGCGTTTCGTGATGCTTCGGCCGGTCTGGTTGTTCCCTCATGCGAACTGGCCGTAGCCCGGGTGCGCAGTCGAGTCCCAAGTTCTCGGGCTGGTATGTTGACGCTGTCAACGGTTTGGCCGGAGCCGGGTTTGCGAGAGCAGCCCCCGAGCCTCCGCACAGAGCGAGAGGACGGTCAAGGACAGACTCGACTTTTTACATACGCCCCTGCGTCGCCTTTCCGCAAGGAGGAGGGGGGGAAGCGCCATGTTGCCCTCGGAGGGCGCCGAACATGGTGTCTCCAGTGAGTTGCTAATGGGTAATCCGAGTGGACGCCCGTGCCCCATTTGTTAGGGGTCGGCTAGTGGCCCGGAGGCGCGCTCCAAAAGTACCTACGGGTGATTTGTCGGACCCGGTCCCCTTTTGACGGGGTCCGAGGGCTCGATGCCTCCCTCTGATGGGATTCCGTTACAAGATCATTCCCGTTGGTCTCGGAAATGTCCTAGGGTACCTCGGGAGCCTAGCCCGAGCCTTGGTTATGTATCGAACGTACCCAGGGTCATCCCTCGCTCTGCGTCTGAGGTGGCTGTCGAACCCTTCGGGGGCCAGCCTACGAACCCCTGATCAGTAGTGGGCGCGGAGCCCGAGTGGCCTGAGGCGGCCGTTGAACCCTTCCGAGGGGCCGGCCTTCGAACCTCTGACCAGTAGTGGGCGCGGAGCCCGAGTGCTCTGAGGCGGCTGTTGAACCCTTCCGAGGGGCCAGCCTTCGAACCTCTGATCAGTAGGGGGGCTCGGGGCCCGCTTCCTTCGCGGAGAAGGATCCCTTTCGGAGTATCCCTTTCCCGATCCCTGAGGCAAGAGAGAGAAAGAGGAAGTGGAAAAGGATACGGAATCGAATGACGTGGCGCACCTTTTTTGACGCGGTCATTATGGCGGAGGTGAAGCGTCGCCTGCTTCGCCTGCCAATGGTGCCGCCTGTCCTGCCGCAGAGTTAATGCGACGGGACGAGTGGCTCGCGGGGCGGCCGTTGTGCGTGCGCGAGCCATTCGAGGAACGGGACACGGGCGCGTCGTCTTCACGCCATGGGAGAGGGTTCTCTCGCTGTCCCAGGAGGGGACGTGAGCTTGCTGACGACTTGACCGCTGCTTCCGCCCGCCTGCCACCGCCATTACTGCCGGCCCGTTTCTGGCCGTATCGACCGTCGCGCCTTCTCCCGCGGCTGACTGACCCGTGACCGACGTGCTCGGTTGGCACTGTTGGGCCGTGCGCAGGGTCGCCTCGAGTCACGGCTCTGGTTCCGCAGTCGAGGAGGCGCGGTACTGGCACAAGTGGCGGTGCAGTTTCTCGCACGTAGTAACCGGCACGCCGGTTACATGACGTGTGGGCCTGGGCCTCCACGCTGGACGCGTCGAAGTCGAAAGGGTGCGCCCCCTTGGTTTGGTTGCATGTCGCCTGCATGGCGGTCCACCCTTTCACCCGCTGGTCTGGGCGAAAGTGGAGGAATGCTCGTAACCGCTGGGCAGTTACGCGCCGTGCGCGGCGGTTTGGCTTCTTCTGCCCTGGGCCAGATTGCACGATGCGTGGGACCCAGCCCCCGTGTCGTAGGGGGAGGACCTTGGAGCGTGTTGGAGAAGACCCAGTCCGCGACGGCTGAGGACGCAAGTGGGAAGAGTTGCTTTTAAAAGGAGGGTGACCCCCTTGAAAGGCAACCATGTCTTCGCGCTCCCCTCATGCATCGCGTCTTTCTAGCTTCCGTGCCCCCGGATGGGGGCGCCCGCAGTTCTTCCGCCTTGTCGTCGTTGGAGGAATCGCAACTTCGTGGAAGTTGGTACCTTTCAGCCATCGTTTGGCTTCAAGGATTTTCATCAGGTAGCCCAGCTGCATCCCCTCGCCGGTGGTCACCCAAGACGGTGACCACCAGTTCCAGGGTGGGGAGAAGCAAGCCGGGCTGCGGCCTCTGCCCCTCCCTCAGCTTCAAGGATGTTCATCATCAGTGCTGGGGAGGGGAGTGCGCCGAGTTGGGGCCTGTCTCCGCGCAGGCAGCGGCCCGCTCCTTCCCTCAGTGATCGGGGGGAAGGGCGTTCGCCGTTCGTGGCGCTGGCAGCTGCCGCGTGTCTGGCTCTCCGGCCCGAGCGGCTTTGGCGCCGCTTCCGGTGCCACCTCCCGCCGAGGCAGCCGGGAGAGGTTTCTCCACCGACGAGATAGTCGGTGCCGCCCGCGGACTGACCTCCAACTCTACGGCCTTCTGCTTGTCCTCGCCCCTCGAGTGGGGACGTGGGCGAGGGCCTTATGGCTGCAACATCCGCCCTGAGGTCATCGCTGCTGCTGTTCGGCCGCTCGGAGCAGAGGTCGTTGTCGCTGCTACTCTTCGGGCGTCGGTGAGCCATCCATCGGCCTTCTGTCGCTCCGCAGGCCCTCCAACGTGGGGGGTTGTTCGTACCTGCGGAGGTGGAACCGGAGTTCCGTTTGTAATGGCACATTGAGTGCCGGTGTCTGTTCATTGTGGCTGTCGGGGCCTGAACATGTATGTATTTTTGGCATGAAGCCGTGTTTTTTTCCTCATTTCGAGCACTAGGGCTCGCCTGTCAGCTAACTGAACCGCTTAACCAAGTGCGAGTTGCCTCGTGCGAAGGTGACGAGTGAGGTATCCATATCCCGGAGGCGTAGGAGTCCCTCGGCTCGGTCGGCCTTGCCGCCCGAGGCTTCTCTTGCTTAGTTAAAGGAATCCTTGGCCGCTCTTCGATGAGCCGGAGCCGGAGGCAGCGGTGTCAGTATGGACAGAGGCATAGTTGGCTCGAAAAGAGGACTTTGTCGGCTGGAGCCTGGCCGGGCCATCCACTGGCGGGACCGACGCCGGAGTCGAGTTGCCGAGGCCACGAGTCGGGCTGGTGTCCTCGGAGGACAGCTGGCTGAGGCTTTGGGGCGGCCAGCCGAGCCGTCTGCTCGGACCGGATTCCTGAAGAAGACCCCAGCGGCGATGGCCCGGGCGTGGTGCTGATGTCGTCCTTCGGAGTGGAGATCCTCCGACCGCGTTGCCGTCTGAGGCTCGGTCGGACTTCGCCGAAGGTGGAGTTGACGCCGAGGGTGCTGCTGCTCCCCCTCCGTCGGCGTCTGAGCCTGCAGGATCGGTTCGCCTATAGTGTGCATATGTTTTTTGTGGCCGCTGAGGCCCAAACATACTGTCGTCGCGTTGTAAAGCTGCGTTTCTTTTTCTCTTGTTTCGAGTATCTGGACTTATTCGTTGGTAACAGAATTGTTTGTCCGAGCAAGAGTTACTTTTCACGGAAGGTGATGAGTGAGGTATCCGTATCCCGGAGGCGTAGGAGTCCCTCGGCTCGGTCGGCCTTGCCGCTTACGTGTACTCTTACTCGTCCGTAGGATTCTGCTATCGATATAGTCGAGAAGGCACGAAAAATCGTTTCGGCAGAAGAGTTTTCGAGCGTTAAGACTTGTTCGGTCCGCGGAATCGCTTATCCGAGCGTGAGTTACTTATCGCAGAAGGTGATGAGTGAGGTATCCGTATCCCGGAGGCGTAGGAGTCCCTCGGCTCGGTCAGCCTTGGTTGCTTACGTGTACTCCGTCGTTTTCAGGATCCCACTTTCGAAGTAGTCGAAAAGCACGAAAGGCGTTCTGGCAGAAAAGACCTTTTCCGAGGAAAATTTTGACGCAGAGGGGGTTCCCCCTTGTAGCCCCCGAGGGAGGGTCGGGCTTTGCCGAGGCAAGGCTGACCCTTCCTTGATGGTTAGACTTGGTATGTGAAAGAGGTGTACGAGCAACTTGAAAGCATCTTAAGGGTAGAAGCGACGTAGCTGTCGGATGTTCCAAGCATTGATGTAGACCTGGCCTTGACTGTTGGCCAGCTTGTATGTCCCGGGTGTTGGGACCATGCTTCGTCGCCGAAGGTCCTGCGGAAAGGAAACAACTTTGGCTGAAGCTGCTTGAACGTAATGACGAAAGTATCATTCATGAAGCTTCGGTATTACAGCATGTCCGAAGATGAGGGATCGAACCGACTTAGAGATAGAATGACCTTTTAGTCCATAAGGGTCTGAGTCAATGTTGTAAACTTTTATGAGGGGCATGATTGTAATTCCTCACGGGCTGTGTCCTGTGCCTATAAATAGTGAACAATATTCCTTTACTGTTCACGCATTCCTGTAATTGTTAACGCATCACTCGGGAATTATTGTTTGTCAAGGCAAAGGTATAAATGTACCTAAACGTTGTATTCAAATATCTTAAATTCATATAATAAGATATGTGAGTGATGTCATTTATTTTCAATGTATTTATCTTTAATGTTTCATGTTTTACTTTACTTTGTACTGTCTTTATAAGTTTAATTACGAAGGTGAAACCTTCGTAATATTATGCTCGTGGCCTTCGTCCGAAGTTCATTAAATCCTTGTGGAAATAATGCTTCGGCGGACGAAGGGCATTGATATTTAACATTTTATGTTGTCTTGTTCTTAATTCATAGCATTTGAGAACAAGTCCCCAACATTGGCGCCCACCTCCGGTGAACTCACTTCCACTTTTTTGAGCTGATGGCTTCGTTCAACAATCAAGCTAGAGCTGCTTCGGCTCTGAAACTGGTACTCCCGATAACAGGCGGTTCATGCTCAGAGCTAGCCAACAAGAAGCAGAAGAAGGAGGCACAGAGAAGGGTACAACATGTCGGGGTGCAAGGACCCTTCATCAAGTCAAGATGGTCTCACATCCCAATTACCTTCTCTCAAGAGGATCTTCAACTCAAGGATTACCCACACAACGATGCTATGGTTATCTCTTGTGTGATCAAAGGATTTCTGGTCCATAATGTTTTGGTTGATACAGGCAGCGCAGCTGATATCATATTTGCTAAGGCCTTCAGACAGATGCAAGAGCCCGAAGACAAAATCCATGATGCCACACATCCCCTTTGTGGCTTCGGAGGAAGACATATCGTAGCACTTGGAAAAATCACAATGCCAGTAACTTTCAGATTCATTAACAACACAAGGACTGAACAAATTGTATTTGATATTGTTGACATGGAATACCCTTACAATACAATCATTGGTCGTGGTACTCTCAATGCCTTCGAAGCAATTCTTCATCCAACTTATCTTTGCATGAAGATACCTTCGGACCAAGGGCCCATTGCTATTCATGGAAGTCAGGAAGCTGCCAGAAGGACCGAAGGAAATTGGACAGATTCAAAAGCAATCCATAATATAGATGGAGCTGAAGCTTGTGAGCAATACAAGTTCAGAAGGGAAAAAGCTGCTTCGACTGATCAGCCGAAGCCCATGCTCTTGTGTGAGGATATAGCAGAGCAGAAGGTGCTCTTGGGATCTCAACTGTCCGAAGAGTAGGAGAAAACCTTGATAAGGTTTTTGTTCAACAACAAAGATGTTTTTGCTTGGTCAGCTAATGATCTTTGCGGAGTCAACAGGGATGTTATTGAACACTCGCTCAATGTTGATCCATCCTTCAGACCCAGAAAGCAGAGGCTTCGGAAGATGTCTGATGACAAGGCCGAAGGTGCTCGGAATGAAGTGAAAAGACTCCTCAGTGCCGGAGTTATCAGAGAGGTAAAATACCCAGAATGGTTGGCTAACACTGTTATGGTAAAGAAGGCCAATGGTAAATGGAGAATGTGTATCGATTTTACTGATCTCAATAAGGCCTATCCGAAGGACGAGTTTCCATTGCCAAGGATAGATTCCCTGGTTGATGCAGCAGCTTCATCAGAGCTTATGAGTCTGCTGGATTGTTATTCAGGCTATCACCAAATTTGGATGAAGAAGGGGGATGAACCGAAAACCAGCTTCATAACCCCTAGTGGAACATATTGTTACCTTCGGATGCCTGAGGGGCTTAAGAATGCTGGAGGAAGCTTCAGCAGAATGACAGCGAAGGTTCTTCATTCCCAGATAGGCAGAAATGTGCTAACTTATGTTGATGATATCATTGTAAAAAGCACGAAGCAAGATAATCACATTGTTGATCTGCAGGAGACCTTCGCTAATTTTAGACAGGCTGGTTTAAAGTTGAACCCAGAAAAATGTGTCTTCGGAGTGAAGAAATGGAAATTTCTTGGCTGTCTAGTCTCAACAAAAGGGATTGAAGCTAATCCAAACAAAATCGAAGCTATCCTTCGAATGGAGCCACCATGTACAAAGAAGGGGCTCAAAGATTGACAGGAAGACTGGCATCTCTCAACAGATTTATATCTAGATCAACAGAGAGAAACTTACCATTTTTCGAAGTACTGAAATCAACTGAAGTTTTTCAATGGGGACCAGTTCAGCAGAAAGCCTTCGAAGAGCTGAAGCAATATTTGATAGACCTAACAACACTAACTCCACCAACGCCAGGGGCTCCTCTGTTATTATATGTGGCAGCTTCGCACTCAGCGGTAAGTGCAGCACTCGTCCAGGAGAAGCTTGAAGGCCAAGTCAAAAAACAAGCCCCAATATACTTCGTATCAGAAGTTCTTAGTCTATCAAAGAAAAATTATACGGAATTGGAGAAGGTAGTGTATGCTGTTTTGATGGCCTCCAGGAAGCTTCGACATTATTTTCAAGCTTACAATATAATTGTTCCTTCTTCACAACCACTGAAGGACATCATGAGAAACCGAGAAGCTACTGGAAGGATTGGAAAATGGGCTGCAGAGCTCAATGAATTTTGTATTGATTATGTGCATAGGTCTTCGATTCAATCCCAAGCGTTGGCAGACTTTATTGCTGACTGGACGCCAGGGGCTCAAGAGGAAGAAACAAATAAAGATGCCGAAGTATGGACAGTGTTTTGCGATGGGTCTTGGGGAACCTTCGGAGCAGGAGCAGCTGCTGTGTTAGTTTCACCTTCCAAAGTTAAAACTTGTTATGCGACAAGACTTGATTTCAGTTGCACAAACAATATTGCTGAGTACGAAGCTCTGCTCTTGGGTCTTCGGAAGTTAAAGGCAATGGGAATCAGAAGGGTCATTCTTAAAACTGATTCCCAAGTTATTTCTGGTCATATTGACAAAAGCTACAAAGCAAGAGATCCGAAGCTTGAAAAATATTTAGATACAGTCCGAAGGATTGAGGCTTCCTTCGAAGGATTATCTGTTAAAAATATTCCTCGTGGAGAAAATGAATATGCTGATCTATTAGCCAAGTCAGCAGCACAGGGGCTGCCCTTACCTTCGGAAGTATTTTTCGAAACAATAAAAGCACCTTCGATCGAGCTTCTTGAAAGAGCAGTCCTCAACATATCCCCTGTTTATAGTGAAGATTGGAGAACTGAGATCATCTCTTTCCTTCAGGGCAATTTTCTTTCAGATGACGAAGCTTATAACAGGAGGATAGAAGCAAGAGCTCGACCATATGTCATAATATATGGGGAATTATACAAGCGGGGGGTATGTTCCCTGTTACTCAAATGTTTATCCAGAGCCGAAGGCATAGAATTGATGAAAGAAATACACGGAGGCCTGTGTGGATCTCACATTGGATCTAGGCCTTTGCTCGGAAAAGTTTTTCGTCAAGGATTTTATTGGCCAAAGGCAGCTTCGGATGCAGCGGATTTAGTTCAAAAGTGCGAAGGTTGTCAGAAATGTGCAAGAGATAAAAAACAACCTTCGTCTTTAACTCAATTAATACAACCCACTTGGCCGTTGCAAAGGTGGGGCCTTGATTTGCTAGGTCCATTACCACCAGCACAGGGGAACTTAAGATATGTTGTAGTGGCAGTGGAATATTTTTCCAAGTGGATTGAGGCAAAGCCTTTAGCCACAATAACTTTGGTTGCTATTCAAAAGTTCTTCTGGCAAAATATTGTTTGTCGCTTCGGAGTGTCGAAGGCCATTACTGTGGATAATGGGGCACAGTTTGATTCTGAAGCTTTCAGAGAATTTTGCGATCAAATTGGCACGAAGATCCATTTTGCATCAGTTCGACATCCGAAGTCAAACGGACTTGTTGAAAGAGCTAATGGGATCATAATGACAGGGATAATGAAGCTAATCTTCAATCAGCCCAGGGGAAAGTGGCCAGAAGAATTAATCAAAGTGGTGTGGAGCCATAACACAACAGTGTCAAGATCAACAGGTTTTACGCCATTCAAACTATTGTTTGGTGACGAAGCAATAACCCCGGAAGAAGCCAAAGCAGAATCAATAAGAACAGTAGCTTCGGCAGAAGGCGAAGATGCAGTTGATCACTCTGTGGAAAAAGATGCTATAGAAGGGATCAGACTTCAAGCTGTGGAAAACATCAACAAATATCAAGCTGAAATAATAAAATGGTGTGACAGAACGGTTAGGTTGAAGAACATTGAGCCAGGACACTTGGTACTTCGAATAATAGCCAACCCTGAGACAGTAGGCAAATTACAGCTGAAGTGGGAAGGACCTTTTTTGGTAGCATCTTCGTCAAGACCCGGTTCATATAGATTGAAGGATATGGACGGCAACGACATTCCTAGATCATGGAATGCGGATGAGCTTCGGCGATATTATGTTTAGCTTGATGTAATTTTCTTTCTCTATTCTTTTTTGTGGCACCCTTTTCCTTTCCAAAGGGGGAGAAAGGTTTTTAATGGGGCCACAACATGTAATTTTCCTTATTTTAATTCTATAAGAGTGATATCCCCCAAAAATGTAAATGTAAATGCAAAGGAAAAAAAGAAAACAGGGAGAAGCTCAAAAGTCGTTCCTAAGGGAATGCAGAGCTTTACAGCGAAAAATAAACGCTGATTCCGCCAAAAGTAAAAGGCGAAGAAGCTCCTAAGGGAGGCTTACAGCGAAAAATAAACGCTGATTCCGCTGAAAGTAAAAGGCGAAGAAGCTCCTAAGGGAGGCTTACAGCGAAAAGTCAACGCTGATACACCGAAAAGTAAACGGTGAAGCCGAAAAGTAAACGGCCAAAAGATTTGAATCATTCCCAAGGGGATGAAGGGTTATGATTATGGTTTTTGAATATGTGTTTCGATATTCATTTGCACGATACATTATATCATGTCATTTGCATTCATAAACATTCATTTAGACACATATAGAATCATCATCATATCACACAAAAAAGACAGATGCTTCGGCAATGAGGAAAAATTTCGAAGAAAGAGAAAATTTTTCATGCTTCGTTGTGTACGAAAAGAAGGGAAGGTGTTTTTCGCCTTCGGCTCAAAAAGAGAAGTTTCGTCCACAACAAAGCAGATTGTACACGGATAAAGGAGACAAAATATATTACAAGGTATGTACAAATTTACATAAGTTTTTTCCATAATTATATTACAAAGATCCCTTCAGAATTTTTTGTAGGAAAGTCTATTATAGCAACTATCAAGCTTTAGGCCGTCATACTTCAGCTTCGTCATACTTCAGCTTCGTCATCCTGCATATATTAAAGAGCAGAATAAGAAAGGTGTAAATTTCAAGGAGAAAATAAAAGTAACAAATATAAGTTTCTTACCGGCTTAAGGTGACTTCGAGCTTCGTCACCAGCCATCCTTCGCCCGCCATTTACCCAAATCTGGGTCATGAATATATTTCCGATGCTTCGGGCTAGGATCGGGATATCAATAAAGTCTGCTGCTGACAAGCTGAAGTTTGGTCTATTTACAATTTTTCCGTGCGTACAGCCAGCCTTCAGAAAAGCGGCAGCTGTGCCTCGAGAAGCTACCAGGGCGCAGAAATCGGCATGCCCACCAATAACTTCGTCAAGAGCATCAACCTCGCCTTCAATATGTTCCAAGGTGCTGGGCAGGTTTTCCGGCTGAAGGTGAAAATTTTTCAGAACTGGCTCCGATAGAGTGAAATACGTCCTTCAGCCGCTGCACGCATCGGCTGCCAAAATTTAGGCATTTCTCTTGGAGATCCTTCAATGATTTTTGCAAATTTGAATTTTTCTCGACCTCAGTCTTGAGACTTGCTTCAAGCTTCTCCTTTTCTTGCTCATATTTTTCTGACTTTTTGAGTAGTTCATTCTTTAAACTGTCATTTTCGGCTTGGACCTCAGCCAAGGAGCCTTCCATAGACTGAATAATAAAGTCTTTCTTCTCTAAAGCACATTCGTGTTCTTTAGCCATAATTTCAAGATCTTGAATGGTAAAGTCCTTCTTTAGAACAGCTTCGTAATTTTCAACTTTTTCTTCTAAATCTTTGATGATAGCTTTGTTCTTCTCCTCTTCAAGATCTTGTTGCATTTTTAGCACTTTACTTAATAATATACTCTGCCAAAACAACCTTCGTCAGAAAAAGACATAAAAAATAAATAATAATAATAAAATAATAATAATAATATTTTTACCTTAAAATTCGCATAGAGCAAGCTGCCGGCGACATGATGTCGCTGGTACCTGCAGAGGTCTGCTTCATCTTCGGCAGACCAACGCTTTTGGAGAGGGTTCTAACAATTTTGGATTCGGTGCGATTCTGAAGGCATCTTAGCTTCTCTTCGTTGACCCCACCAAATAGTGTAGCCCCTAATTTATATCCGCAAGATATGACATATTTTTTCAACTCTTCTTTTTCGACGTCTGTTAACTCTTGTCCAAGCAAATCTTGAAAGTTAAAATCTCCTTCCTCCGAAATTTCATCAATCTGCTCTTTCCCCTTTTCAGTTGCCGTGTTCACCGCAGCCACAACAGCTTCTTCTTCAGCCATTTTCAGAAGAATATTGTCAATAACTTCCAGTGTGGTTTCCAGCTAGGTTTGAATCTTCGGTAGCCTCGGCTTCGGCTCCGGTAGCTTCGGCTCCGGCAGGTGCAATTTCAGTGATTTCAGCCCCGATAGCTTCGGCTGCGGCGGCTTCGGCTTCGGCGGTCTCGGCAACAACAATTTTTGACGCCGATACCGGTGGCGGCGTCTGATGAATCACATCTGTCACTTGGATAATTCTGCGTTTTTTCGGCTTTGCAGGACTTTCTGCTGCCGAAACTTCTTTGTCCTTCTGAAAAAACTTCGTCAGTTCCGGTGCCAGCAGACTTAGCTTGACAGACAAAGATTCAGTCATTACCTTCAGAATTTCTTCTACTTCGGCAGCAGAAGGTGTCGCAGGAACTTCCTCATCTCGGACCAATCTCTCTGGTTCTGGAGATGCAGGCTTTGGAGATGCAGCTTTTCTTTTTCTTGGAGCAACTACCTTCGGTTCAAACTTTTCTTTCTTCTTTTTTGGTTGATCTTCGTCGTCTTTAATTAAAGTGCTAGCTACTATTTTCCTTTTCTGCCCTTCGGCACCCTTGTCTAGCCGCTCGTAGTCAGGGTATTCAAAGCCTATAGCATCAAGCACTCTGTTTAGCCTTCGTTTCGGCCGGGTGCCGAAGGCTGCTGTCATCAATTGATCCTCTTTTTTAGAATAATTCCCAAGAATTTCAGTACTCATCACTTCGATTGTTTCGAGCCATTCTTGGCAGGGTGTTTTAAAATATTTCTTGAACTTATAGTGGTAGGGCAGGCGGACAAGCTCCCCTTCCTTCTTCTCTCTTTCGAGCTTCGGCATAGCCCATTCCTTCATAGTTGGAAATATTTTGAATACCAGAAATTCCTGCACCAAATCTCTAGTGCCAATGTGCTCTGCAATAATCCTGAATTCAGCAAACGTGATTTGTGTTGGACCTTCTGGTGTCATACTGCATCGGGGTCTGGTCTCTCTGAAGATCAGTTCAAGCGGACTCTGTACCAGCTTCTCCTTGTCATCGTCAACTTTGACGTAGAACCATTCCGATTTCCAGCCTGCCGGCCACTTGCTTCGGTAGCTGATCACAGGAAATTTTGTAGTTTTCCGATAGGCAAAATTGTAACAACCAAAATTTTCATGTAACCCATCCTTTCTGGCCTTGGTTTGGTAATGTAGCTCGTGCACTCGGCAGAAACCTTCGGAAAACGGTTCTACCCCCTGGCTTCGGAGAGCCCAAATATAAGCACTAAGCCTAACAATAGCGTTAGGAGTTAGTTGATGAAGATAGATCCCAAACTTCTTTAGCACATCAACAATCATCCTATTCAAAGGAAATCTCAAACCAGCTTTGAGGAAACTCTTGAAAATCACTATTTCATCTTTCTGTGGCTTCGGGGTAGTCTCTTCTCCACCAAAGCGAATCAGCTGTTTCTCATCTTCGCTAAAGTAGCCCGACTTCACCATCCTAGGAAAATCGGCCTTAGAGATGGTTGACTTTCTGAAGTTCAAGTGGCTAGGCTTGCTTGGTACTGCGATATTGTGATCACCTTCAGAATCAGTCTCTTCAATATCTGCTTGTTCTGCTTCGGCAGCAGGGGTGTCTTCCGATGTCACCAACCCAGATCGCCTCATTGCTTCCGAGATGGGAACAGTTTCCACAGCTTCGGCTTCGTCTCCTTCGCGCTCAGCTCTAGCAGTAGAACGCACTCTGGCCATTTGATTTTGAATTTCTTGAAAATTGCATGGAAATTCACAACTTTTCGTCCGAAGCTCTTCTTCTGACGAAGCAGAAACTAAACTGGAGCTTCGTTTGAATGCGAAAGTCAAGCTTCGGCTATGGTTAAAATTTTTGGTAGCAAAACAGTGCAATAGCAATGAATGCTGTGGTAACTTTACACCTACCCGTCTGTTTATATAGTGCTGCAGGTAAGAAGGTGAATCGTCAGGATTTTTACACCAGGCAAACAATTGCTTGCACCCACTGCATGGTGGGCCACAAAAACCAAAATAGTGAACCTACATGGTGGGACCGCTACGCGCTCGAAAACTGTATCGTTTCTCGACAACGAGCTCAGGGAAGGTATTTTTCGGACCTTCGGCTTCCTGAAGCCTAAGAGACTTTTTTCACGGATCAAGCTCGTTACGAAAAACGATCTAGCACCGCGAAGGGGCTACTGTTGGGACCATGCTTCGTCGCCGAAGGTCCTGCGGAAAGGAAACAGCTTCGGTTGAAGCTGCTTGAACGTAATGACGAAAGTATCATTCATGAAGCTTCGGTATTACAACATGTTCGAAGATGAGGGATCGAACCGACTTAGAGATAGAATGACCTTTTAGTCCATAAGGGTCTGAGTCAATGTTGTAAACTTTTATGAGGGGCATGATTGTAATTCCTCACGGGCTGTGTCCTATGCCTATAAATAGTGAACAGTATTCCTTTACTGTTCACGCATTCCTGTAATTGTTAACGCATCACTCGGGAATTATTGTTTGTCAAGGCAAAGGTATAAATGTACCTAAACGTTGTATTCAAATATCTTAAATTCATATAATAAGATATGTGAGTGATGTCATTTATTTTCAATGTATTAATCTTTAATGTTTCATGTTTTACTTTACTTTGTACTGTCTTTATAAGTTTAATTACGAAGGTGAAACCTTCGTAATATTATGCTCGTGGCCTTCGTTCGAAGTTCATTAAATCCTTGTGGAAATAATGCTTCGGCGGACGAAGGGCATTGATATTTAACATTTTATGTTGTCTTGTTCTTAATTCATAGCATTTGAGAACAAGTCCCCAACACCGGGCTTCAGAACCTTGGCGATGACGAACGACCCTTCCCAAGGGGGCGTGAGCTTGTGCCGCCCTCGGGCGTCTTGTCGTAGCCGAAGCACCAAGTTGCCCACCTGGAGGTCTCGGGACCGAACCCCTCGGGCGTGGTAGCGTCGCAGGGACTGCTGATACCGTGCCGAGTGTAGTAAGGCCATGTTCCGAGCCTCTTCTAGATGGTCCAGTGAATCTTCTCGGTTTGTTTGATTGCTTTGGTCGTCGTAGGCCCTCGCCCTCGGGGAACCATATTCTAAGTCTGTGGGCAAGATGGCCTCGGCCCCATAGACTAGAAAGAATGGTGTGAAGCCCGTGGCTCGGCTCGGCGTCGTCCTCAGACTCCAGACCACCGAGGGGAGCTCCTTCATCCATCGCTTGCCGAACTTGTTGAGGTCGTTGTAGATCCTCGGCTTGAGTCCTTGCAGAATCATGCCGTTGACACGCTCTACTTGCCCATTCGTCATGGGGTGAGCCACGGCGGCCTAGTCCACCCGGATGTGGTGATCCTCGCAGAAGTCCAGGAACTTTCTGTCGGTGAACTGGGTGCCGTTGTCGGTGATGATGGAGTTCAGGACCCCAAAGCGATGGATGATGTTGGTGAAGAACGCCACCGCCTGTTCGGACCTGATGCTGTTTAGGGGTCGGACCTCGACCCACTTGGAGAATTTGTCGATGGCGACCAGCAGGTGCGTGTAGCCCCCAGGTGCCTTCTACAAGGGACCGACGAGGTCCAGACCCCACACAGCAAACGGCCAGGTGATGGGTATTGTCTGCAGAGCCTGACGGGCAGGTGGGTCTGCCTTGCGTAGAATTGGCACCCGTGGCAGGTGCGGACAATTCTAGTGGCGTCGGCCACCGCGGTCGGCCAGTAGAAACCTTGTCGGAAGGCGTCTCCAACAAGGGCTCGAGGCGCTGCGTGATGACCGCAAGCCCCCGAGTGTATTTCTTGTAAGAGCTTCTGGCCTTCGGCGATGGATATGCATCGCTGGAGGATGCCTGAAGGGCTGCGGTGGTAGAGCTCCTTCTCGTCCCCCAGCAAGACGAACGACTTGGCGCGCCGCGCCAGTCGCCGAGCTTCGGCTCGGTCGAGGGGCAGCTCTCCTCGGTGGAGATATTGCAGGTATGGGGTCTGCCAGTCTCGATTAGGCGGGACCCCATTCCGCTCTTCCTCGACGCGCAGTGCCTCACCTTCGGGGGCCGAGGGTGCCTCGGGCTGGGCCGAGGCCTCCTCGGGCTCGGGCATGTCGTCGGTCTTGACTGAGGGTTGATGTAGGTCTCGCGAGAAGACGTCCGGGGGAACCGTTGTCCGCCCCGAGGCTATCTTAGCCAGCTCGTCCGCAGTCTCGTTGTATCGTCGAGCGATGTGGTTGAGCTCGAGCCCGTAGAACTTGTCCTCCAGGCGCCGAACCTTATCGCAGTAGGCTTCCATCTTCGGGTCACGACAGTGGGAGTTCTTCATGACTTGGTCAATGACAAGCTGCGAGTCGCCGCGAGCGTCGAGGCGTCGGACCCCTAGCTCGATGGCGATGCGCAACCCGTTAACCAGAGCCTCGTACTCGGCCACGTTGTTGGACGCCGGAAAATGGAGGCGCAACACGTAGCGGAGGTGTTTCCCGAGGGGTGAGATGAAGAGCAGGCCCGCGCCCGCTCCTGTTTTCATCAGCGACCCTTCGAAAAACATGGTCCAGAGTTCCGGTTGGATCGGAGCTGCTGGAAGCTGGGTGTCGACCCATTCAGCCACGAAGTCAGCCAAGACTTGGGACTTGATGGCCTTCTGAGGGGCGAACGAGATTGTCTCGCCCATGATTTCCATCGCCCACTTTGCAATCCTACCCGAGGCCTCTCGGCACTGGATGATCTCCCCCAGGGGGAAGGATGACACCACAGTCACCGGATGAGACTCGAAGTAGTGTCGCAACTTCCGCCGTGTCAGAATCACCGCGTACAACAACTTCTGAATTTGTGGGTAGCGGATGTTGGTCTCAGTCAGTACTTCACTGATGAAGTAGACCGGCCTCTGGACGGGCAATGCATGCCCTTCTTCTTGTCTCTCAACCACGATCGCGGCGCTGACCACCTGAGTGGTAGCGGCGATGTTGATCAAGAGGGCTTCTCCGGCAGCGGGAGGCACCAAGATGGGCGCGTTCGTGAGGAGCGCCTTCAGGTTCCCGAGGGCTTCCTCAGCCTCAGGGGTCCAAGTGAAGCACTCGGCGTTTCTTAAGAGGCGGTACAGAGGTAGGCCTCTTTGAAAGGGAATTAGGCTTACACCTAGTCCCTAATTAATTTTGGTGGTTGAATTGCCCAACACAAACATTTGGACTAACTAAGTTTGCCTAAGTGTATAGATTACACAGGTGTAAAAGGTTCACACTCAGCCAATAAAAGACCAAGTTTTGGATTCAACAAAAGAGCAAAATGGGAACCAAAGGCACCTCTGGTCTGGAGGCACCGGACTGTCCGGTGTACACCGTACAGTGTCCGGTGCACCAGAGGACTCCAACTCAAACTCGCCACCTTCGGGAATTTCCAGAGGCACTCGCGCTATAATTCACCGGACTGTCCGGTGTACACCGGACAGTGTCCGGTGCGCCATGGAGAAGCGGCCTCAGGAACTCGCCAGCTTCGGGAAACTCCAACAGCTAGTCCGCTATAATTCACCGGACTGTCCGGTGTGCACCGGACTGTCCGGTGCGACTCCAGAGCAACGGCTATCTCCATGCCAACGGCTCTCTGCCGCGCATTTAATGCGCGCTCTGCGCGCGCAGAAGTCAGGCGCGCCCATTCCGACACACCGGACAAGGAACAGTAGTTGACCGGTGTGCACCGGACACCCAGGCGGGCCCACAAGTCAGAAGCTCCAACGGCTAGAATCCAACGGCAGTGATGACGTGGCAGGGGGCACCGGACTGTCCGGTGTGCCATCGAACAGACAGCCTCCCAACGGCCACATTTGGTGGTTGGGGCTATAAATACCCCAACCACCCCACCATTCATGGCATCCAAGTTTTCCACTTCCCAACTACTACAAGAGCTCTAGCATTCAATTCTAGACACACCAAAGAGATCAAATCCTCTCCAAATTCCACACAACTCCATAGTGACTAGAGAGAGTGATTTGCTTGTGTTCTTTTGAGCTCTTGCGCTTGGATTGCTTTCTTCTTTCTTGATTCTTTCATTGCAATCAAACTCACTTGTAATTGAGGCAAGAGACACCAAAACTTGTGGTGGTCCTTGTGGGAACTTTGTGTTCCAAGTGATTGAGAAGAGAAAGCTCACTCGGTCCGTGGGATCGTTTGAGAGAGGGAAGGGTTGAAAGAGACCCGGCCTTTGTGGCCTCCTCAACGGGGAGTAGGTTTGCGAGAACCGAACCTCGGTAAAACAAATCCGCGTGTCACACTCTTTATTTGCTTGCGATTTGTTTTGCCCCCTCTCTCGCGGACTCGTTTATATTTCTAACGCTAACTCGGCTTGTAGTTGTGTTTATATTTGTAAATTTCAGTTTCGCCCTATTCACCCCCCCCCTCTAGGCGACTTTCAATTGGTATCAGAGGCCGGTGCTTCATTAGAGCCTAACCGCTCGAAGTGATGTCGGGAGATCACGCCAAGAAGGAAATGGAGACCGGCGAAAAGCCCACTACAAGCCACGGGAGCACTTCATCGGAAGAGTCCCGCACCAAGAGGAAGGAGAAGAAGAAGATCTCCTCCAACAAAGGGAAGGAGAAGAAATCTTCTTCTCACCACAAAGAGAAGAAGGAAAAATCTTCTTCCCACAAGCCGCATCGGAGTGGAGACAAACAAAAGAGGATGAGGAAAGTGGTCTACTACGAGACCGACACTTCATCAACATCGACCTCCGGCTCCGATGCACCCTCCGTAACTTCTAAACGCCAAGAGCGTAAGAAGTTTAGTAAGATCCCCCTACACTACCCTCGCATTTCTAAACATGCACCTTTACTTTCCGTCCCATTAGGCAAACCACCAACTTTTGATGGTGAGGATTATGCTAGGTGGAGTGATTTAATGCGATTTCATCTAACCTCACTCCACAAAAGTATATGGGATGTTGTTGAGTTTGGTGCACAGGTACCGTCGGTAGGGGATAAAGATTATGATGAGGATGAGGTGGCCCAAATCGAGCACTTCAACTCTCAAGCGACAACGATACTCCTCGCCTCTTTAAGTAGAGAGGAGTATAACAAAGTACAAGGGTTGAAGAGCGCCAAGGAGGTTTGGGATGTACTCAAAACCGCGCACGAGGGAGACGAGCTCACAAAGATCACCAAGCGGGAAACGATCGAAGGGGAGCTCAGTCGGTTCCGGCTTCGCAAAGGAGAGGAGCCACAACACATGTACAACCGGCTCAAGACCTTGGTGAACCAAGTACGCAACCTCGGGAGCGTAAAGTGGGATGACCATGAAGTGGTTAAGGTTATTTTAAGATCT
Source organism: Zea mays (assembly GCF_902167145.1). Lineage (NCBI taxonomy): Eukaryota > Viridiplantae > Streptophyta > Magnoliopsida > Poales > Poaceae > Zea > Zea mays. Next base: position 199,129,933 of record NC_050096.1, read on the forward strand.
CTTATTTTCCTTAACCCTACTCAAGTTCAATTAATTCGTGGTAATCCTAGATATACTAAAATGACCCCCGAAGAAGTTATCGGGCATTTTGTAAGTTTTGAGTGCATGATCGAAGGCTCAAGAAAGATCAACGAGCTTGACGAACCCACCACATCCGAAGCTCAACCCGTCGCATTCAAGGCGACGGAGGAAAAGGAGGAAGCTACACCAAGTCGACAACCAATAGATGCCTCCAAGCTCGACAATGAGGAAATGGCGCTCGTCATCAAAAGCTTTCGCCAAATCCTCAGGCAAAGGAGAGGGAAAGACTACAAGTCCCGCTCCAAGAAGGTTTGCTACAAGTGTGGTAAGCCCGGTCACTTTATTGCAAAATGTCCATTGTCAAGTGACAGTGACAGGGATAATGACAAGAAGGGCAAGAGGAAAGAAAAGAAGAGGTACTACAAGAAGAAGGGCGGCGATGCCCACGTTTGTCGGGAGTGGGACTCCGACGAAAGCTCAAGCGACTCCTCCGACGACGAGGACGCCGCCAACATCGCCGTCACCAAGGGACTCCTCTTCCCCAACGTCGGCCACAAGTGCCTCATGGCAAAGGACGGCAAACGAAAGAAGGTTAAATCTAACTCCTTCACTAAATATGAGTCTTCTAGTGATGATAATGATAGTGATGAGGAGGATAATTTGCGTGTTCTCTTTGCAAATCTTAACATGGAGCAAAAAGAAAAATTAAATGAATTGATTAGTGCTATTCATGAAAAGGATGACCTTTTGGATTCCCAAGAGGATTGTCTAATTAAAGAAAACAAGAAACATGTTAAGGTTAAAAAGGCTTATGCACTAGAAATTGAGAAATGTGAAAAGTTATCTAGTGAGCTAAGCACTTGCCGTGAGATGATTGACAACCTTAGGATTGAAAATGCTAGTTTAAATGCTAAGGTTGATTCACATGTTTGTAATATTTCAATTCCTAATCCTAGAGATAATAATGATGATTTGCTTGCTAGGATTGAAGAATTAAACATGTCTCTTGCTAGCCTTAGAGTAGAAAATGAAAATTTAATTGCTAAGGCTAAAGAACTAGATGTTTGCAATGCTACCATTTCCAATCTTAGAGATAAAAATGATATTCTTTATGCTAAGATTGTTGAACTTAATTCTTGCAAACCCTCTACATCTATTGTTGAGCATATATCTATTTGTACTAGATGTAGAGATGTTGATGTTAATGCTATTCATGATCATATGGCTTTAATTAAACAACAAAATGATCATATAGCAAAACTAGATGCTAAAATTGCCGAGCATAACTTAGAGAATGAAAAATTTAAATTTGCTAGAAGTATGCTCTATAGTGGGAGACGCTCTGGCATCAAGGATGGCATTGGCTTCCAAAGGGGAGACAATGTCAAACTTAGAGCCCCTCCTAAAAGATTGTCTAACTTTGTTAAGGGCAAGACTCCCATGCCTCAGGATAACGAGGGTTACATTTTGTACCCTGCTGGTTATCCTGAGAGCAAAATTAGGAGAATTCATTCTAGGAAGTCTCACTCTGGCCCAAATCATGCTTTTATGTATAAGGGTGAGACATCTAGTTCTAGGCAACCAACCCGTGCTAAGTTGCCTAAGAAAACTCCTAGTGCATCAAATGAACATAGTCTTTCATTTAAAACCTTTGATGCATCTTATGTGTTAACTAACAAATCCGGCAAGGTAGTTGCCAAATATGTTGGGGGCAAGCACAAGGGTTCAAAGACTTGTGTTTGGGTACCCAAAGTTCTTGTGTCTAATGCCAAAGGACCCAAAACCATTTGGGTACCTAAAGTCAAGAACTAAACTTGTTTTGTAGGTTTATGCATCCGGGGGCTCAAGTTGGATACTCGACAGCGGGTGCACAAACCACATGACAGGGGAGAAGAAAATGTTCTCCTCCTACGAGAAAAACCAAGATCTCCAAAGAGCGATCACATTCGGGGATGAAAATCAAGGCTTGGTCAAAGGTTTGGGTAAAATTGCTATATCTCCTGACCATTCCATTTCAAATGTTTTTCTTGTTGATTCTTTAGATTACAATTTGCTTTCCGTATCTCAATTATGTCAAATGGGCTACAACTGTCTATTCACTGATATAGGTGTCACTGTCTTTAGAAGAAGTGATGATTCAATAGCATTTAAGGGAGTGTTAGAGGGTCAGCTATACTTGGTAGATTTTGATAGAGCTGAACTCGACACTTGCTTAATTGCTAAGACTAACATGGGTTGGCTCTGGCACCGCCGACTAGCCCATGTTGGGATGAAGAATCTTCATAAGCTTCTAAAGGGAGAACACATTTTAGGATTAACAAATGTTCATTTTGAGAAAGACAGGATCTGTAGCGCGTGCCAGGCAGGAAAGCAAGTTGGAGCTCATCATCCACACAAGAACATAATAACGACCGACAGGCCACTGGAGCTCCTACACATGGATCTATTCGGCCCGATCGCTTACATAAGCATCAGCGGGAGTAAGTACTGTCTAGTTATTGTGGATGATTATTCTCGCTTCACTTGGGTATTCTTTTTACAGGAAAAATCTCAAACCCAAGAGACCTTAAAGGGATTCTTGAGACGGGCTCAAAATGAGTTCGGCTTAAGGATCAAGAAAATAAGAAGCGACAACGGGACGGAGTTCAAGAATTCTCAAATTAAAGGCTTCCTTGAGGAGGAGGGCATCAAGCATGAGTTCTCTTCTCCCTACACGCCACAACAAAATGGTGTAGTGGAGAGGAAGAATAGAACTCTATTGGACATGGCAAGAACCATGCTTGATGAGTACAAGACTTCGGATCGGTTTTGGGCCGAGGCGGTCAACACCGCTTGCTACGCCATCAACCGGTTGTATCTACACCGAATCCTCAAGAAGACATCATACGAACTCCTAATCGGTAAAAAGCCCAACATTTCATATTTTAGAGTCTTTGGTAGCAAATGCTTTATTCTTGTTAAGAGAGGTAGAAAATCTAAATTTGCTCCTAAGACTGTAGAAGGCTTTTTACTTGGTTATGACTCAAACACAAGGGCATATAGGGTCTTTAATAAGTCCACTGGACTAGTTGAAGTCTCATGTGACGTTGTGTTTGATGAAACTAACGGCTCTCAAGTAGAGCAAGTTGATCTTGATGAGATAGGTGATGAAGAGGCTCCGTGCATCGCGCTAAGGAACATGTCCATTGGGGATGTGTGTCCTAAGGAATCCGAAGAGCCTCCAAAAGAACAAGATCAACCGTCCTCCTCCATGCAAGCATCTCCACCAACTCAAAATGAGGATGAAGCTCAAGTTGATGAAGAAGAAGATCAATCAAATGAGCCACCTCAAGATGACGGCATAGATCAAGGGGGAGATACAAATGAGGAAGACAAGGAGGATGAGGAACAAAGACCGCCACACCCAAGAGTCCATCAAGCAGTCCAACGAGATCACCCCGTCGACACCATCCTCGGCAACATTCATAAGGGGGTAACTACTAGATCTCGTGTTGCACATTTTTGCGAGCATTACTCGTTTGTTTCCTCTATTGAGCCACACAGGGTAGAGGAAGCACTCTAAGATTCGGATTGGGTGGTGGCGATGCAAGAGGAGCTCAACAACTTCACTAGGAATGAGGTATGGCATTTAGTTCCACGTCCTAATCAAAATGTTGTAGGAACCAAATGGGTCTTCCGCAACAAGCAAGATGAGCATGGTGTGGTGATAAGGAACAAAGCTCGACTTGTGGCCAAAGGATACTCCCAAGTCGAAGGTTTGGATTTCGGTGAAACTTATGCACCCGTAGCTAGGCTTGAGTCAATTCGCATATTATTAGCCTATGCTACTTACCATGGCTTTAAGCTTTATCAAATGGACGTGAAAAGTGCCTTCCTCAATGGACCAATCAAGGAAGAGGTCTATGTTGAGCAACCTCCCGGCTTTGAAGACAGTGAGTATCCTAACCATGTCTATAAGCTCTCTAAGGCACTTTATGGGCTCAAACAAGCCCCAAGAGCATGGTATGAATGCCTTAGAGATTTTCTTATTTCAAATGGATTCAAAGTCGGAAAGGCCGATCCTACACTCTTTACCAAAACACTTGAAAATGATTTGTTTGTATGCCAAATTTATGTTGATGATATCATATTTGGGTCTACTAACAAATCTACATTTGAAGAGTTTAGTAGGATTATGACACAGGAGTTCGAGATGTCTATGATGGGGGAGTTGAAGTATTTTCTAGGATTCCAAGTCAAGCAACTCCAAGAGGGCACCTTCATAAGCCAAACAAAGTACACTCAAGATATTCTAAACAAGTTTGGGATGAAGGATGCCAAACCCATCAAGACACCCATGGGAACCAATGGGCATCTCGACCTCGACACGGGAGGTAAGTCTGTGGATCAAAAGGTATACCGGTCGATGATAGGCTCTTTACTCTATTTATGTGCATCCCGACCGGATATTATGCTTTCCGTATGCATGTGTGCAAGATTCCAAGCCGACCCTAAGGAAGCTCACCTTACGGCCGTGAAACGAATCTTGAGATATTTGGCTTATACTCCTAAGTTTGGGCTTTGGTATCCTAGGGGATCCACATTTGATTTGATTGGATATTCGGATGCCGATTGGGCAGGGTGTAAAATCAATAGGAAGAGCACATCGGGGACTTGCCAGTTCTTGGGAAGATCCTTGGTGTCTTGGGCTTCAAAGAAGCAAAATTCGGTCGCTCTTTCCACCGCCGAAGCCGAGTATATTGCCGCAGGCCATTGTTGCGCGCAATTGCTCTAGATGAGGCAAACCTTGCGAGACTACGGTTACAAATTAACCAAAGTCCCTTTGCTATGTGATAATGAGAGTGCGATCAAAATGGCCGACAATCCCGTCGAGCATAGCCGCACTAAGCACATAGCCATTCGGTATCATTTTCTTAGGGATCACCAACAAAAGGGAGATATCGAGATTTCTTACATTAATACTAAAGATCAATTAGCCGATATCTTTACCAAGCCTCTTGATGAACAATCTTTTAACAAACTTAGGCATGAGCTCAATATTCTTGATTCGCACAATTTCTTTTGCTAGATTGCACATATAGCTCATTTTATATACCTTTGATCATGTCTCTTTCATATGCTATGACTAATGTGTTTTCAAGTCCATTTCAAACCAAGTCATAGGTGTATTGAAAGGGAATTGGAGTCTTCGGCGAAGAAAAAGGCTTCCACTCCGTAACTCATCCTTCGCCGTCACTCCAAGCAACTCTCCATTCTTGGGGGAGAAAAGCATGAGCATCAAAGAAAAGGACTTTGTCTTTGGGGGAGAAAGTAAGAGCCCAAGGCAAAAGGACCGGACTTCATCTTTGGTATAATCTTAACTCATTTATTTATGACCAAAAGGGAAGATAGCACTTCGAGGGCTCTAATGATTCCGTTTTTGGCGATTCATGCCAAAGGGGGAGAAAGTAAGAGCCCAAAGCAAAAGGACCGCACCACCACCAATTTCAAAAACTTAGTGTTGAATATTTTCAATTGGTATCCCATTGTGTTCAAAAGGGGGAGAAACTATTATTTCAAAATGTTATATCAAAACCCTCTTGAACACTAAGAGGAGGATCTCATTTAGGGGGAGTTTTGTTTAGTCAAAGGAGAAGCATTTGAAACAGGGGGAGAAAATTTCAAATCTTGAAAATGCTTTGCAAACTCTTATTCATTTACCTTTGACTATTTGCAAAAGAACTTTGAAAAGGATTTACAAAATAGTTTGCAAAAACAAAACTCGTGGTGCAAATGTGGTCCAAAATGTTATAAGTAAGAAACAATCCATGCATATCTTGTAAGTATTCATATTGGCTCAATTCGAAGCAACCTTTACACTTACATTATGCAAACTAATTCAATTATGCATCTCTATATCTGCTTTGGTTTGTGTTGGCATCAATCACCAAAAAGGGGGAGATTGAAAGGGAATTAGGCTTACACCTAGTCCCTAATTAATTTTGGTGGTTGAATTGCCCAACACAAACATTTGGACTAACTAAGTTTGCCTAAGTGTATAGATTACACAGGTGTAAAAGGTTCACACTCAGCCAATAAAAAGACCAAGTTTTGGATTCAACAAAAGAGCAAAATGGGAACCAAAGGCACCTCTGGTCTGGAGGCACCGGACTGTCCGGTGTACACCGGACAGTGTCCGGTGCACCAGAGGACTCCAACTCAAACTCGCCACCTTCGGGAATTTCCAGAGGCACTCGCGCTATAATTCACCGGACTGTCCGGTGTACACCGGACAGTGTCCGGTGCGCCATGGAGAAGCGGCCTCAGGAACTCGCCAGCTTCGGGAAACTCCAACGGCTAGTCCGCTATAATTCACCGGACTGTCCGGTGTGCACCGGACTGTCCGGTACGACTCCAGAGCAACGGCTATCTCCGCGCCAACGGCTCTCTGCCGCGCATTTAATGCGCGCTCTGCGCGCGCAGAAGTCAGGCGCGCCCATTCCGACACACCGGACAAGGAACAGTAGTTGTCCGGTGTGCACCAGACACCCAGGTGGGCCCACAAGTCAGAAGCTCCAACGGCTAGAATCCAACGGCAGTGATGACGTGGCAGGGGGCACCGGACTGTCCGGTGTGCACCGGACTGTCCGGTGTGCCATCGAACAGACAGCCTCCCAACGACCACATTTGGTGGTTGGGGCTATAAATACCCCAACCACCCCACCATTCATGGCATCCAAGTTTTCCACTTCCCAACTACTACAAGAGCTCTAGCATTCAATTCTAGACACACCAAAGAGATCAAATCCTCTCCAAATTCCACACAACTCCATAGTGACTAGAGAGAGTGATTTGCTTGTGTTCTTTCGAGCTCTTGCGCTTGGATTGCTTTCTTCTTTCTTGATTCTTTCATTGCAATCAAACTCACTTGTAATTGAGGCAAGAGACACCAAAACTTGTGGTGGTCCTTGTGGGAACTTTGTGTTCCAAGTGATTGAGAAGAGAAAGCTCACTCGGTTCGTGGGATCGTTTGAGAGAGGGAAGGGTTGAAAGAGACCCGGCCTTTGTGGCCTCCTCAACGGGGAGTAGGTTTGCGAGAACCGAACCTCGGTAAAACAAATCCGCGTGTCACACTCTTTATTTGCTTGCGATTTGTTTTGCCCCCTCTCTCGCGGACTCGTTTATATTTCTAATGCTAACCCGGCTTGTAGTTGTGTTTATATTTGTAAATTTCAGTTTCGCCCTATTCACCCCCCCTCTAGGCGACTTTCACTCTTTCGCCGAGGCGTGAGATGAAGTGGCTCAGAGCCGCAAGGCATCCCATGACCCTCTGTACACCTTTCAAGTCTTTGATGGGCCCCATGTTGGTGATGGCCGCGATCTTTTCCGGGTTGGCCTCGATGCCCCGCTCGGAGACGATGAACTCCAAGAGCATGCCTCGGGGGACTCCGAAGACGCACTTCTCGGGATTGAGTTTTACGCCCTTCGCCTTGAGACACCGGAATGTCGTTTCAAGGTCGGAAAGGAGGTCAGAGGCTTTCCTCGTCTTGACTACGATGTCATCGACGTAAGCCTCGACCGTTCGACCAATGTGTTCGCCGAACACGTGGTTCATGAACCTTTGGTACGTCGCACCCGCATTCCTCAAACCAAATGGCATAGTGACGTAGCAGTACATGCCAAAAGGTGTGATGAAAGAAGTCGCGAGCTAGTCGGACTCTTTCATCCTGATTTGGTGATACCCTGAGTAGGCATCGAGGAAAGATAAGGTTTCACACCCAGCAGTAGAATCCACGATTTGATCTATGCGAGGCAGAGGGTAGGGGACCTTCGGACATGCTTTGTTTAGACCAGTGTAGTCTACACACATCCGCCATTTCCCCCCTTTCTTTCTCACAAGCACAGGGTTGGCAAGCCATTCGGGATGGAATACCTCTTTGATGAACACTGCAACCATCAGCTTGTGGATCTCCTCGCCTATGGCTCTACGCTTTTCTTCGTCGAATCGGCGCAGAGGCCGCTTCACGGGTCGGGCTCCAGCTCGGATGTCCAGCGAGTGCTCGGCGACTTCCCTCGGTATGTCGGGCATGTCCGAGGGACTCCACAAAAAGACTTCAGCGTTCGCGCGGAGAAAGTCGACGAGCACTGCTTCCTATTTGGGGTCGAGCTCGGAGCCGATCCGGATCTGTTTGGAGGCGTCGTTGCTGGGGTCGAGAGGGATGGACTTAACCATCTCTGCTGGCTCGAAGTTGCTGGCATGGCGCTTCACGTCTGGCACTTCCTTGGAGAGGCTCTCCAGGTCGGCGATGAGGGCCTCGGATTCGGCGAGGGCCTCGGCGTACTCCACGCACTCCACGTCGCATTCGTACGCGTGTCAGTACGTGGGGCCAACGGTGATGACCCCGTTGGGGCCCGGCATCTTGAGCTTAAGGTAGGTGTAGTTGGGGACGGCCATGAACTTGGCGTAGCATGGCCTCCCCAGCACTGTGTGGTAGGTTCCTCGGAACCCGACCACCTCGAACGTGAGGGTTTCCCTTCGGAAGTTGGAGGGAGTCCCGAAGCAGACGGGCAGATCGAGTTGTCCAAGGGGCTGGACGCGCTTCCCGGGAATGATCCCGTGAAAAGGCGCCGCGCCTGCCCTGACCGAGGACAGATCGATCCGCAGGAGCTCGAGGGTCTCGGCGTAGATGATGTTGAGGCTGCTACCTCCGTCCATGAGGACCTTGGTGAGCCTGACGTTGCCGATGACGGGGTCGACAACGAGAGGATATTTCCCCGGGCTCGGCACGCGGTCGGGGTGGTCGCCCTGGTCGAAGGTGATGGGCTTGTCGGACCAGTCTAGGTAGACTGACGCCGCCACCTTTACCGAGCAGACCTCCCGACGCTCTTGCTTGCGGTGCTGAGCCGAGGCGTTCGCCACTGGCCCACCGTAGATCATGAAGCAGTCGTGGACCTCGGGGAACCCCTCTGCCTTGTGATCCTCCTTCTTGTCGTTGTTGTGGGCCCTGCCACCTTCCGCAGGTGGCTCGGCCTTGTGAAAGTGGCGCCGAAGCATGACGCACTCCTCGAGGGTGTGCTTGACGGGCCCCTGATGATAGGGGCACGACTCCTTGAGCATCTTGTCGAAGAGATTGGCACCTCCGGGAGGTTTCCGAGGGTTCTTGTACTCAGCGGCGGCGACAAGGTCCGCGTCGGCGGCGTCGCGTTTCGCTTGCGACTTCTTCTTGCCTTTCTTCTTGGTGCCGCGCTGAGTGGACGCCTCGGGGACATCTTCCGGCTGGCTGCCCTGGGGCTGCTTGTCCTTTCGGAAGATGGCCTCAACCGCCTCCTGGCCAGAGGCGAACTTGGTGGCGATGTCCATCAGCTCGCTTGCCCTGGTGGGGGTCTTGCGACCCAGCTTGCTCACCAGGTCGCGGCAGGTGGTGCCGGCGAGGAACGCGTCGATGACATCCGAGTCGGTGACGTTGGGCAGCTCAGTGCGCTGCTTCGAGAATCGCCGGATGTAGTCCCGGAGAGACTCTCCCGGCTGCTGGCGGCAGCTGCGGAGATCCCAGGAGTTCCCAGGACGCACGTACGTGCCCTGGAAGTTGCCGACGAAGGCTTGGACCAGGTCGTCCCAGTTGGAGATCTGCCCCAGAGGCAGATGCTCCAGCCAGGCTCGAGTGGTGTCGGAGAGGAACAGGGGGAGGTTGCGGATGATGAGGTTGTCATCGTCCGTTCCACCCAGTTGGCAGGCCAGCCGGTAGTCCGCGAGCCACAGTTCCGGCCTCGTCTCCCCCGAGTACTTTGTGATGGTAGTCGGGGTTCGGAACCGGGTCGGGAACGGCGCCCATCGTATGGCCCGGCTGAAAGCCTAGGGATGGCAATTTTACCCGCGGGTTCGGGTATCCACGGATATCCGACCCGTCGGATTCGGGTTCGGGTAAGAAATTTAACCCACGGGTCTGACCCATACCCGACCCGTGATTAAATCGGGTCGGGTACTGGTTTTATCTTGCGCCCGCGGGTCTTGGCGGATATCCGAAATAATTTGAGTTTTCACTTTTAGCCCACAAGAAACCGGCGGCCCAATGTCCAGAAACCCTAGTCTCCCTACACTCTCACACACACGCAGGAGTCAGGACTCACACACACGCAGGAGCCAGGCCCCCAGCCGCCCACGCAGGTCACTCTCTCACCGTCTCAAGTCTCATCTCTCTGCTCTCTCTGTCTCTCAGCCAGTCAGCCGCCACCGCCCACCGGCCACTGGCCACCGCCACCGGCCACTCCGCCGGTAAGCCGCTCCTCTGGTTCATCGCACGGCCGCCAGTAAGCCAGCTCGTGGGACAGCGCTAGATCCGCCCCGGCGTCTGGTACTCTGGTTGCCCCGGCCGTCCATCGCAAGACTGGTTGCACTGGTCCCTGCCGTCGTCGAGCGAGACTGGTTGCCCCGGCCGTCCAGCGAGGCAGCGAATAGCGTGGCAGGCTGGCAGCGACGCAGCGTCCCTGGCTGGCGTCTCTGGCTAGTGGCTGGCTCCCCTGCGTGGCTTCGTTTTGTTTTGTTGAATTGAATAATTTGAACACTTTGAAGTTTGGTTCAAGTGTAAACACTATGTACTCATATATTGCTTGCTTATGTAACAAATCAGATTTATTATGTCTTGTTTTTTTGTTTTACCTTGTTATTTGTCAACCATGTGTTTTATTTGTGTGGAGTGTAATTATACCCGCGGGTATCCGATACCCGCCCGATACCCGATGGATACGGGTACAGGTACAAAATCCTACCCGCGGGTATAGTCGCGGGCGGGTATGAGTAATACCCGCGGGTATTGTCGCGGGCGGATATTTACCATACCCGATCCGAACCCGACCCATTGCCATCAGCTCGCTTGCCCTTGTGGGGGTCTTGCGACCCAGCTTGCTCACCAGGTCGCGGCAGGTGGTGCCGGCGAGGAACGCGCCGATGACATCCGAGTCAGTGACATTGGGCAGCTCAGTGCGCTGCTTCGAGAATCGCCGGTTGTAGTCCCGGAGAGACTCTCCCGGCTGCTGGCGGCAGCTGCGGAGATCCCAGGAGTTCCTAGGGCGCACGTACGTGCCCTGGAAGTTGCCGGCGAAGGCTTGGATCAGGTCGTCCCAGTTGGAGATCTGCCCCAGAGGCAGATGCTCCAGCCAGGCTCGAGCGGTGTCGGAGAGGAACAGGGGGAGGTTGCGGATGATGAGGTTGTCATCGTCCGTTCCACCCAGCTGGCAGGCCAGCCGGTAGTCCGCGAGCCACAGTTCCGGCCTCGTCTCCCCCGGGTACTTTGTGATGGTAGTCGGGGTTCGGAACCGGGTCGGGAACGGCGCCCGTCGTATGGCCCGGCTGAAAGCCTGTGGACCGGGTGGTTCGGGCGAGGGACTCCGATCCTCCCCGCTGTCGTAGCGTCCCCCACGCCTGGGGTGGTAGCCTCGGCGCACCCTCTCGTCGATGTGGGTTCGACGGTTGCGGTGGTGGTTCTCATTGCCGAGGCGACTCGGGGCCGCAAGCGCCGTGTTGCGCGTGCGTCCGGTGTGGACTGAGGCTTCCCGCATGAATCGGGAAGTCGCGGCGTGATGCTCCGAGGGGTATCCCTGCCTTCGGGAGGCAGAGCTTTCGGCCCGTCGGACCGCGACATCCTCCAGGAGATTCTTGAGCTCTCCCTGGATACGCCGCCCTTCGGTGGTCGATGGTTCCGGCATCGCGCGAAGTAGTATCGCTGCCGCAGCCAGGTTCTAGCCGACCCCACTAGAAGCCGGTGGCAGCCTTGCCCTGACGTCGTCGGCAATGCGGTGCTGGATGCCCTGGGGTAGATGACGCCCTTCTCCGGCCGGAGCTTGGTCTGCCCATTCCTGCCCGATGTTCCGCCGGAACGGCTCAAGCGTTCCTGCTCCCTCTTCGAGTCTGGCCTGCATCTCGCGGATTTGCTCGAGCTGTGCGTCCTGATCCCCCGCAGGGACTGGGACCACAGCTAGCTCCCGAAGGATGTCAACGCAAGGCCAGACCTAGGGGGATCACCGTTTTCTGGTATACCAAGATGGTTGCCTTCGCCGGGACCCCCTAGATCGACGTGGAAACATTCACGACTTGGGCCGCAGTCCTTGTCGCCGAAGCTGCGGCTACCGTCGGAACAATCGGAAAGGCAGTAGTCGCATGCGGTCATGAAGTCCCGCATGGCACTGGGGTTACCGAGTCCGGAGAAATCCCAACAAAAGTCGGGCTCGTCTTCTTCCTTGGAACCCCAGGGTCCGTAGGTCGAGACGACCGTCAGCCGGTCCCAGGGTGACCGCATACCGTACCCCGGAGGGTTTGGACATGCCTCTATGAAAGCTTCCACCGAAGCGAAGTCGCTTGGTGGGTCGAGGCTGAATCCATAAGGCACGAGATGAGAATCGGTCGGTAGCTCTTGGTCGACGGGCGGTGGCGAAGTCGCGTCAGGGGCAGACTGCACCATCGTCTCAGGTACGAGGGTGACGCTCAGCAAGTCCTTTGCGAGTGTGCTAGCGTCGTCCGTCCGCTTGGAGTTGGCGTGTTGCGGGGAAACGACGCTCGTCTTCGTCTCAGACACGAGGTCGACGCTCGACGTGTCCCCCGTTGGGGCGCCGGCGCCGTCGACTCGCTCGACAGCCGACGAGGTGCCGCCTCCTGCTTGGCCTTGGTTGCCCTGCCTCCTCCTCCGTCGGTGGGGGAGGCGACGGGACAAACCCGAATGTTGTTCTTCCGCCACGTGGGGAAGACGTCGTTGATTCCGCCGCCGGCGGGCGGGTTGTCGGCCGCCATTATCGCTGTCGCACGGCGGAGGAAGGAGTATCATGTCGTAGCTGTCGTCGAGGGACATGAACTCAAGACTCCCGAAACGGAGCACCGTCCCGGGCTGGAAAGGTTGCTGGAGACTACCCATCTGGAGCTTGACGGGAAGCTGTTCATCAACATGCAGCAGGCCCCTACCTGGCGCGCCAACTGTCGGCGTTTCGACCCCGGGGGGTCCCTGGACCGACGAGTAAATCATCGCCGCGTGTCCCAGCCTAGATGGGTCGGCGCGAGACGGAGCACGAAGGGGGGAAAGAAGGAGAGACAGGCAAAAGGGGAAACCCACGGCCTTCGTGTTGCCCTGCGCCCAGGTCGGGTGCGCTTGCAGTAGGGGGTTACAAGCGTCCGCATGGGAGAGAGCGAGAGACTTTACGCGTCGTCCCGTTCCCCCGCGCGGCCAACCTTCTCGTAAGAGAGCCCTGGACCTTCCTTTTATAGGCATAAGGAGGGGGTCCAGGTGTACAATGGGGGGTGTAGCAGTGTGCTAACGTGTCTAGCAGAGAGGAGCTAGCGCCCTAAGTACATGCCGTCGTGGCAGCCGGAGAGGTTTTGGCACCCTGTTCATGTGATGTCGTGGCCGTCGGAGGAGCGCTGGAGCCTTGCGGAAGGACAGCTGTCGGGGCTGTCGAGTCCTTGCTGACGTCTCCTTGCTTCCGTAAGGGGCTGAGAGACGCCGTCGTCATGGAGCACACGGAGCGCCATCATTATTTGTTTACCGGGGCGAGCCAGATGGGACGCCGGTCTTGTTCCCCGTAGTCTGAGCTAGCTAGGGGTAGGGTAATGATGGCCCCCCCCTGTGACGTGGTCGGTCCGAGCCCTGGGTCGGGCGAGGCGGAGGCTCCTCCGAGGTCGAGGTCGAGTCTGTCTTCCGAGGTCGAGGTCGAGTCCGAGCCCCGGGTCGGGCGAGGCGGAGACCGTCGTTTGAGGCCAGGGCTGAGTCCGAGCCCTGGGGTCGGGCGAGGCGGAGTTCGTCGTCTTCAGGAGCCGAGGCCGAGTCCGAGCTCTAGGGTCGGGCGAGGCGGAGTCCGTCGTCTTCCGGAGCCGAGGCTGAGTCCGAGCCCTGGGGTCGGGTGAAGCGGAGTTCATCGTCCGAGGCCGAAACGGGGGCCGAGCCCTGGGGTCGGGCGAGGCGGAGCTTCCTATGGCGCCCGAGGACGGACTTGGCTGCTGTCAGCCTCACTCTGTCGAGTGGCACAGCAGTCGGAGCGACGCAGGCGGCGCTGTCTTCTTGTCAGGCCGGTCAGTGGAGCGGCAAAGTGACTGCGGTCACTTCAGCTCTGTCGACTGAAGAGCGCGCGTCAGGATAAGGTGTCAGGCGATCCTCGCATTAAATACTCCTACGATACGGTCGGTCAGTGTGGCGATCTGGCCAAGGTTGCTTCTTGGCGAAGGCTGGGCCTCGGGCAGCCGAAGGTGTGTCCGTTGCTTGAGGGGGCCCTCGGGCGAGACGTGGATCCTCCGGGGTCGGCTGCCCTTGCCCGAGGCTGGGCTCGGGCGAGGCGAGATCGTGTCCCTTGAGTGGACCGAGCCTTGACCTTAATCGCACCCATCAGGCCTTTGCAGCTTTGTGCTGATGGGGGTTACCAGCTGAGATTTAGGAGTCTTGGGGGTACCCTAATTATGGTCCCCGACAACAGTAAGTACTTAATCCAATTGGCTAAATATAGGAAACATACATTTTCTCCTTGGTTTCACCAGGATTTGCAATTGCAATATGGCTTGTTTCAAGTCCAAAATGCACTTTTCTTGCAGAAATGAGTTAGTAGCCAAAACAAAGTGCTACAAACATGTAAACCTCATGTTTATGTAGATTTGTCTAAAGTTACACTTTTGACCCTCCATTTTAGCTCACTTCGACTTGATCTCTTCAACTTGCCTTTTATGGACCTGTGCTCATACTCATATGAAGATATTTAGTATAAGAAGGTGTGTTGAGCACTTAATCATCAAAACAGGTATAAATGGCCCTATGAAACATTTCCCTTTCAAGTAACCATCACGTCCAGAACCACGCCCCTCACCGCATACCATATCTTCCACGTGTACATAGAACAAAGCCCTATAATTTTTGTCGCGTCCATAAATGCCATAAAAACAGATCCCCTAATAAACGCGCCCTTGTGGTCTCTAGGCGCGGGACATATGACGGTGGGGGAGGAGACCGAGGGTTCCTGTAACTATTGGAAGCTCTGGGCTCCCAATATTTCCCTCCATATATATATATATATATATATATATATATATATATATATATATATATATATATATATATATATATATATATATATATATATATATATATATATATATATATATATATATATATGAAAGCTAGAATTTAAGTACATTATACGTGATGTATAAAAATATATATAGGCAATAAGTCATGTAAATAAATATATGTATATATATATTGAGAATAACCATCTTTAATATCGATTGATAGCTAGAACCGGTACTAAAAAAGTGTAGAACTTGGCTCCGTTACAATCATGTAGTAATCGGTACTAAAAAAGTGTCTAGAGCTTGGCTCCTTTACAATCATGTAGTAATCTCTTTTAGTATTGGTTAGTGGTTAGAAACATACTAAAGGAGTGTCTGGAGTGTTGCTTCTCTGCGATCACCTAACCCTTTAGGATTAATTTCGTGACCAGGAAAATTATAGAGGATCCATTGGGAAGAATCTCCTCCATTTTCTTGGTCAACAAACCAGTCCTTAGTACCGATTAGAGCTATAATTAGTACTGAGGACACCAATTATTATTATCTTATACAACTAAGACTAAAAACTAATATCTTTAGTCTTGATTGTGTGTAGTACCAGTTAGAAATCTCATTCGTAGTGGGTCTAATGCCCCGTATAGCTGGCTTTAAAACAAGCAAAGCAATGTTATCCTCCAAAATATTGTTGCTTGCTCAGCTGGATCGGGCCGGGATGAATCATAGAAAGAACCGTGACTAATGTTAATCTGCGAACCGAGTAGTATGCAAAATTAATTAATGCTTGATCGAGGCACAAAATGCCATGCGCCCCTGCCTCCTGCTGGTCAACCAGTGGCTAATAACTAGATATGCTTCATGTATGGGAGAGAGAGAGACAGTTATATAGCGAACACGTAGGGGCTGATTCATCAGTCATCGCTAATGAGGCAACACCTAGCTGGCTAGCTCGGTGGCTCGGCTCGCGTTTATGCCTATAAAATGGAGCAAGTTTCAGTGTCATCTCGCACTCGCACTCGCACTCGCACCTGCACCTCGCACTAGCTAGTCTTGCCAATTAAGCTAGGTATAGACCAGCATGGCTTCTGCTCTCAAGATGACGGCCATCTGCATGCTGATCCTGACCACGGGCCAGCTGATGGCAACTGCCGGTGCAAAGGCGCCGCTGGTGCAGGCGGACGCCGCGCCTACGGCTCGCCGTCTGCTCTCGGCGGACCATGAGCGCTCAGCCTCCGGGAGGACGAGCAACTGCCCCTGCACCGCCATGACTCCGTGGTGTTGCTTCGGTTTGCAGAGGACGGCGACGGAGAACTGCCCCTGCACCGCCAGGACTCCGTGGTGTTGCTCCGGTTTGCAGAAGACGGCGCTAGAGGACTGCCCCTGCAGCCCATTTACACCATGGTGCTGCTCCGGTTTGCAGAAGACGGCGCTGGAGAACTGCCCCTGCACCCCCATGACTCCATTCTGTTGCTTTGGCGCCGGCAGTGCTGCCACAAACTGAAATCTTCATGAGAAGAACATGCATGCAGATGGATGTGGCCTCTAAATGTGTGCGGTATGGTGCTTGCGTATCATTCCTGCCGTGTGTCTTTGTTCTCCAACAATAAGTACGTACGTGTAGAGGGGATGCATGCTGCTACACTACATCTGCATGCACCGTAGTACGTAGGCTTTGTTTGCTGCAGATGCTCTGCAGGCTTACGACCCGAGTACGCGTATAGCCGTATAGGCGGTGTACGCCTGCTTTGTAATGTACCAAGTAATGCTGTTTTGCTTTCAATAAATATAAGAGGCCGCGCATGCAACAGTTAAACTTTACAACAGCTGCTAGTTTACATTATATTTCCTGTCTGATCAGGAGAACTTGTTTATGATGAATCTGTTCCGTTTTAAGCATTTCAAGAGCTAAGCTTTTCTGGGTATTCAGAAAAGATTGAACCACTAGCTTCCGATCCAGGCTTCTTGCTTCGGAGACGTAGGGAATCTCGGAAAACAAATCACCCATATTTTTGTGTTACGTTTGATTTGCGATTTGTTTCTTACCCCCTCTTAGTTCTCTTGCTTTGTGCTTTGATTCTAAATCAATTGTGTTCCTTCCAAATTAATTTCGCAATCATAAAAGCAACACAGCAAGAAGAACAACACTCCCACACTTTGATTGATTTAAGGCATGTTTGGTTTGTGGCTAAATGTGCCATACTTTGCCTAAGGTTAGTCATCCAAATTGAATAATTAACCTTAGGCAAAAAAGTTAGGCAAAGTGTGGCAATTGAGGTAAGGAACCAAACATGCCATAATTCTCGTTCTAACGGCTAACCGGACTTTGAGTACCGGTGTAGCACACCGAAAATCCAAATCTGGAAAAATTCTAAAACTCGCTCTAAATTCAAAATAAATTTTAAATTTCGTTTCAAAATATTTGTTTACGAGTTGATCTCAATAAAGAAAATAAAGTGGTCTATCTTCTCTCCAAAATTCTCCTTAAAATATCCTACAAATATTTTCCCAGTGATTCCCCTCAAATTCTTTCCAGAAATAGTGCATAAATGTTCCACCAATATTTCTCAAAAAAATTTCTCCTGAGAAATACCCTCGGAATCATTTTTAAAATTCCTACAGATATTTTCTTAATAATTTTCCTTATGATCATACGTATACGTACGACTCTAGTGTCATACAATGAGCTCTACAAGCTAATTTCACTTATCTGTAGCTAATACATGTTTATCTCTCACTAATCTTTGCCTCCCCCACTTAATCCCCCACCTTGCCTATAAATAGAGGGGCAAGGGGCTCCCTTATGACATCACAAACCATTTCAAGGCAACTCACTCCCACTCCCACATGAGCACAAGGATCGTTCGTTCATACGAACTATTCACCGTTCACCAAATCATTCATAGTTACTATTCATCGTTCATCTGATCGTTCATCCTACTATTCATCGTTCATCCGATCCCCCAAATATTCAACTGCTCATCCATCATGACGATCAACTCACTAAGACCTGCTAGACCAATATCTCAGTCAAACGAACTCCAGTGACTGATTTTCTTTCCTGGTCACCTATCCAGAATTTCTCCAAGTTGAGCACGCTTAACTTTGAGATTCTTTCGAACCAGACTTCCAAAAGAAAGGCGAACCATGTTGGTATGGATACGCCATCAATCCTATAAAACCTGGCCCGAGATACCATAGACCACACAGACCAGAATATCACAGTATTCCAGCTATTTGGGTCCTGCCTTACTGTTGGCCCATGTGACACAGTAGGTAGGAAGAGTTGCCACCAACATAAACCTCTTCCCATGAATAGCCCAGAAATAATTACTGCACTCCACTAAAAAATTCATTTGATTTTCCAAATAACCCCAAGTATTCAAATTTAGGAATATTCGAGAAATATCCCTTTTTTTCTTTTTTTTTCTAATTCCTATGATTATAAAATCCAAAACTCCTCCATCCAAACTCATATATCAATAATTCTTGTTTCTAAATCCTTATCAAATTATTCTCTATCCAACCATGTCATCCTTAAGCATGATTCATATTTCAGTAAACTCCAAAAATACTCTTGTTCCATATTCTGCCTATAATTTTCCTATTCGAATAGAGTCAGACAATTCCTTCGCCACTATTCTCATAAACAGTAAACTCTACCGTACTAAACCACATCTACCCAACTATAAATACACCCAGTTATCCTCTCCACACCCTCAACACCTTGAGCCAAGGCAAACCCCCACCCACTCAGTTACCCCGCTCTGCCGACTATCCCACTCAGTTACTCCACCCTTCTGGTAACCACCTCCACTCCACCACAAGTAATATCACAACACCACATGACACAGATTCTGCTCAAGACCCTACCCATCCATATATCACCATTCTTGACCACTATATTGAATATTTGTTGATATACTTGTTGGTTTGTATGTTTGCTTGTTCTTGATGTGTAGCTATCGGAGGGTTCGTGCTGTCTCGTGACGACTAGTTCCGCAAGTCTACGCTAGACAGTGAAGCCAGAATCCAATTCCGCGAGCTCTCACCCTTTCGTCGGTTAAAGCAACGACAAGCTCACTAGACCCCTTTGATGCATAAATTACCTATGTTTTTCAAACACAACCCTCGGCATGTTATTTTATGCATTATATGATTTTGCTGCTAAGAGACATGTTAAAATGGTCACCAAGCCTTAGAACTTTGCCACACTTCATCTTTATACTCCTTGACATTTTTGTTACAAAATGATTTGAGAAAAGGTGTAAGTTTTTCAAAAGAAAATGTTTTTCAAGATGTGTATGATTAAGGGTTATCACCCTTATCACCTTTGAGTGAGATGATCAGGGACTCCCCGGTTTGGGGAGGGCCTTAAGGTGATGGCTCAGTCGTGTTAGGTGTAAGCATGAAGATTGTTCCTCTTATATAAGGACCGATTTGCCATTCTTCACTGCCTGTACTCTAATCAAGTACAACCACTCGAGACTGTATTGCCAGTCGCTTGATCCGAACTTGCACGGTCTGCACCCTAGGGTTATGGTGGCTGGGGAGCACCGGAAGGACAAGGAGGGGGAATTTTTTGTCCTGGTTTGGGCATGGAGGTGGCCTTGTTCCTTTCGGTATAACAACTAAGGTAAAGACGTGTAGGGGATGAGAGAGTTTCGGTATTCGGATCTCACAACGGTGAGATTGCAGAAACCGGACTAGTAGGTAAAGTGTACACTTCTGCGTAGAGTTCAAAACCTATTCGAATAGTCCGTGTCCACGGATATGGATGAGTTATGGCTTGGTTTGACAATTAGTGTTTTATTTTCCAAAAATGCTTTTGAAAAGTGGTTTTAAAAGGTCTGGTTGTTGACCGTGAGCTATGGTGGACGGGAAGTCCAGTAGTTGTTTTTTGAAAATGAAAACCGGTGGGAAACTACCAAGATTCATGGATGGTTTAGTCCAGGGGGTTTTGTTCTATATTGAAAAACTTCCTGCTCCTTTGGGAGAGGATGCACTTTGAAAAATATAAAATGTTTTACAAAATAGCTCTGCATCAAAAATTGATTTTTCTGCAAAAATATCTTGAGCTCCACATACTCCATGCATTATATCTGATTTCCTCATTCTGTGGGTGAAGGAGGATTGCTGGGTACATAAGTACTCACTCTTGCTTATTCGTTGTTTTTTAGAGAAGCAGATCATTGATCGGGTAAGAGTTACACATGTTTCCTAACCATGCATGTGGTTGTTGGACCGCTGATTTGCTTCATTGTGTATATTGGGCTGCTTCAGCCCCACTCTGATGATATGTCCAGAGTTGTGGACCAACTCTTAGAGTTGATCGCCACCTGTATAGATTTGTCTCGTTTAAACAGATCTGAGACCATCTGATGTATAAATGTGTATACTAGCCTCCTAGGACTAGTATTTGAATCACATTTGAGTCCCACAGGATTGGGATGCTTCAACCGGAGTCATATTCGACACAATAGGTGTGCCCCTTCTTTTTCTTGAATGAATGCCATCTCTCTCTCTCCCTTTTTTGTCCTTATAATATTTTCTCACTTCTCTTCGTTGCCGCGAGAAAATCCGGCATGCAGTAAGTTATATGTAAAGTTAAGTGCGTAACTTTGTTACGTTGAAGTTACATGCATAACATATATGTATAAGTTATACATCAATGTTCAACTTGTTCAATTGAAGAGGGCTTCACTTCAGTCTATTATTTCTCTTTCCACTACTAAAGTAGAATATGTCTCAGTTATTGCAGGATTTTCATCTATATGTATCTTGTCCACTTTAATCTTGCCTTCATCAACAATATCACGAATGAAGTGGTACTTGATATCAATATGCTTGGTCTTGAATTGATACATGTCATTCTTGGTCAAACAAATAGCACTATGACTATCACAATAAACCTTAATAACATCCTAAGGAACACCAAATTCAGAAATAAGACCTCACATCAGTAGCTGAGACATATTCTTCTTCAGTAGTGAAAAGAGCAGTAATAGACTGAAGGAAAGCCCTCCAACTCACTACAGAACCACATAATGAAAATACATAGCCAGATATGGAGCGTCTCTTATCAAGATCACCAGCAAAGTCAGAATTAACAAATCCCATAACACCAATTTCCTTCACTGGATTCTTGTCAAACAATAATCCAGAATGAGAAGTACCTTTCAAGCAGCAAAGAATCCACTTTACTAATGCGATATCATGGCTCTAGTGGATGGTGATATCCTGTCCCAAGGCTTAATAGAATTAATAGAGTATCCATACCAACAAGGTGCATCTTCTTTTTTAAAAGCCTATCTCGTAAGAATCTACAAGTTAAGCGTGTTTGGTTTGGAGCAATTTGGGATGGGTGACCGACCAGGAAGTTTTCTCAGGTGCGCATGAGTGACGACAAAATGCGCACAAAAGGCCCGTGTTGGTCTGTGGGAACAATATATGATCCTAGAAAGTTGCCAGGAGTAAGTACCGCCGGTTTGGGAGTGGACAGGGTGTTATAAGTGGTATCAGAGCCGACCCTCACGGTTTCACGGGTGTGTGTGGGTTAGGGGTTCGGGTATATGGCACATGGCGCATGTGGGCCCAGAGTGGTCACATGGTATGGCATATGGCGACACTAGACACACAGACGTGGCTAAGAGAGGAGGTTCCTAGATTGGGGTTGACCGACGAGGACGTCGGTCTTCTAAGGGTGTGGATTGTGATATCCTGGCCCTAGAGGATGGTGATATCCTAGCCCAAGGCTTAATAGAATTAATAGAGTATCTATACCAACAAGATGCATCTTCTTTTTCGGAAGCCTATCTTGTAAGAACCTACAAGTTAAGCGTGCTTGACTTGTAGCAATTTGGGATGGGTGACGGATTGAGAAGTTTTCTCGGGTGCGCATGAGTGAGGACAAAATGCACACAAAAGGCCCGTGTTGGTCTGTGGGGACAATATATGATCCTAGAGAGCTGCCAGGAGTAAGTACCACCAGTCCGGGAGTGGACGGGGTGTAACAACTACATTCCATTGTTCTTCACCAGGATTGTGCATAAATCTGCTAACCACACTAACAACATGAGCCAAATTGGATCTTATATAGATCATAGCATACATGAGACTTCCAACAGCATTAGAATACAATATGTGAGACATGTGTTCTTTCTCATCTTCAGTAACAGGATATTGCCTCGATGACAATTTGAAATGTGAAGCAAATGGTGTAGCAACAGATTTGCAATTACTGAGATTATACTTTTCAAGAACTTTCTCAATATAACTTTTCTGAGATAGAAAAAGAGTACCAACACGACGATCACACTGAATTTCCATCCCAATAACCTTCTTTGCTGATCCAAGATCTTTCATATCAAATTCATGACTAAGTTGAGCCTTCAATTTATTAATAAATGACATGTCATGAGAAGCAACTGACATATCATCAATATAAAGCAGTAGATACACAAAAGATCCATTAGGGACTGCTTCAAATAAATACAATGATCATAATTGCTTCGAGAATAACCATATGCAAGCATAAACGAGTCAAACCTCTTATACCACTGCCTAGGAGCTTGTTTCAAACTATAAAAAGATTTCTACAAGTGACAAACTAAATGTTGTTTACGAGGAGTAGAAAAAACCTGAGGTTGCCTCATATAAATCTGCTCATCTAAATATCCATGAAGAAATGCATTTTTAACATCAAGTTGCTCTAACTCCTAATAAAAATAAAGCAACAACAGCAAGCATAACTTGAATAGAAGTGTGACAAACAACATGAGAGAACATCTCATTGAAATCAATACCTTCTCTTTGTTCAAAACCTTTCACAACTAAACGAGCTTTAAATCTTGCAGGTTCAACTCCAGATATACCTTCCTTCTTCTTATAAATCCACTTGTACTTTAAAGGTTTTTTACCTTTAAGAAGCTCAATCAATTTTCATATAGAATTCTTTTGAAGGCTCTAAAATTCATCATTCGTAGCAACTAACCATTTGGATGTATTATCACATGAGATGTGAAAGGGAAATGGCCTCAACATTTCCTATAATCGATTTTGGTGTTTGATGTCCATCACAAACCATATGGACTAACTAGTTTGCCTAGTGGATGTTTTTCTCAGGTGCATAAAGTTCAACATAAACATACAACGAAAAAGACTTGAGGGAATTCTACAAAGTTTGGAGCATACAAGATCTGGTGCAGTTAGTGGCACACCGGACACTGTCTGGTGCCTTGGACGAGCACCTCGCGAACTGGCCACTCTTGAGTTTTCTCAGTGCTCGTCCACTAAAATTCGTCGGACTGTCCGGTGTGCCACCGGACTATCTGGTGAGACAACAGAGCAACGATCAACTTCGCCAACAGTCGACTGCGGAACAGTCTGATCATCAGAAGTCAGAAGACAGTCTATGATGTCAGATCGCACCGGACTGTCCAGTGCCACAAGAAGACAGAAGACTTTAATGGTCAATAGCTCCAAACCCCAACGGTCGGCTGACGTGGCACTCACCAGACAGTGAACAGTGTGCCCATCAACAACAACGGCAGGAATAGTGGTTGGGGCTATAAATACCCCCAACCACCACCATTCAAGCCATCCGAGCTTTCGAATACAATCCAAAGACACAATCAAAGCATCAAATCCTCTCCAAGCTCCAAAATCAAGTCAAGTGATCAAAAGTGTTTAGTGACTTGAGAGAGGGTGATTTGTGTTTCTTTTGTTGCTCTTGTTGCTTGGTTGCTTTCTTCTTCTCACTCTAATCTTTCCAAGTGCTTTGTAAAGCTAGCAAGAGACACCTAATTGTGTGGTGATCCTTGCAGGGTCTTAGTGATCCATGTAATTAAGAACAAGCACTCGACCGATCTAAGTGATCGATTGAGAGATGAAAAAGGTTGAAATAGACCCGGCCTTTGTGGCCTCCTCAACAGGGAGTAGGTTCTTTGGAACCGAACCTCGGGAAACAAATCACCGTGTTCATTTGTGTTGATCTTCATCACTCGATTTGTTTCTCCCCTCTCCTCTCTCTCTAAAGTTCTCTTGCTCATATTGTTTTGAGTTGGCTCCTAAATTTATCTGCATTAATTGAGCAACTCATAGCAAGAAGAACTATCTTCCGCACTCTGAATTTAATATTATTTATTTCTAACCCTAACCCCGGGTAAAGTGCGTGTTCAAATATTATAATTTTAAGGTTTTGCCTATTCACCCCCCTCTAGGCGACTTTCAATTGGTATCAGAGCTCGCTGCTTCATTAGAGTTTAACAACTCGAAGTGATGTCGGGAGAACACGCCAAAAGGCAGATGGTCACCGGCGAAAAGGTCGAAGCTTCGGTAAAGAAGAACGATGAAAGGACTCCGTCGAAGGAGGCCAACGACAAGCACAAGGAGGAATCCGCTGGCTCCATCAAGTCACATAGGAAGGGTGACAAGAAGAAAAAGAAAATGAAGAAGGTAGTCTACTACGAGACTGACTCTTCATCACCTTCCACCTCCAGCGCCGAGTCCACATCTTCAAAGTGCCAAGAGCGTAAGAAGTATAGTAAGATGCCTCTTCGTTATCCTCGTATTCCTAAACACGCTCCTCTACTTTTCGTACCCCTAGGCAAACCACCATATTTTGATGGTGAAGATTATTGTATATGGAGTGATAAAATGAGGCACCATCTGACCTCACTCCACGAAAGCATATGTGATATTGTTGAGTTTGGAGCACAGGCACCACAGGTGGGCGACGAGAACTACGACTCCGATGAGGCCGCCCAAATAAGGCACTTCAACCCCAAGCCACCTCTATACTCCTCACTTCCTTGTGTTGAGAGGAGTACAACAAGGTGCAAGGGTTGAAGAGTGCCAAAGAAATTTGGGATGTCCTCAAAACGGCGCATGAAGGGGACAAGGTGACCAAAATCACCAAGTGCGAAACAATTGAGGGAGAACTCGGTCGATTCGTCCTCAACAAAGGAGAGGAGCCACAAGCAATGTACAACCGGCTCAAGACAATGGTCAACCAAGTCCGCAACCTCGGGAGCACCAAGTGGGATGACCATGAAATGGTCAAGGTTATTCTAAGATCTCTTGTCTTTCGTAATCCCACTCAAGTTCAATTAATTTGTGGAGATCCTAGATATAAACAGATGTCTCCTAAGGAAGTAATTGGCAAGTTTGTGAGCTTTGAACTTATGATCAAAGACTCCAAACACATTGCCAACTTGGAGCAAGGCGCCACCTCCACACCCGAGGTGCAACCCATTGCATTCAAAGCAATGGAAGAAAGAAGGAAGAGTCTACACCAAGTAGACTCCCAATCGACGCCTCCAAGCTCGACAATGAGGAAATGACTCTTATCATCAAGAGCTTTCGGCAAATCCTCAAACAAAGGAAGAGGAAGGACTACAAACCCCACCCAAGAGGGTTTGCTACAGGTGTGGTAAGTCTGTTCACTTTATTGATAAATGTCCATATACAAGTGACAGTAACATGGACGACGACAAGAAAGGGAAGAAGAAGACGGAGAAGAAAAGATACTACAAAAAGGAGAAGGGTGGCGAGGCGCACATGGGGCGGGAATGGGACTCTGACGAGAGCTCCACCAACTCCTCCTCCGACGAGGATGCCGCCAACATCGCCGTCAACAAAGGCCTTCTCTTCTCCAACGTCGGCCACAAATGCCTCATGGCTAAGAATGGCCAAAAGAAGAAGGTACATTCTAGAGATACCCCTAAATACACTACTTCTAATGATGATGATTTAACTTCTCTTTTTGCAAACCTTACCAAAGAGCAAAAGAATAGAAACCATTAATGAGAAAGATGATATCTTGGAATGCCAAGAGGACTTGCTCGTTAAGGAAAATAAAAAGTTTGTTAAGCTCAAAGATCTTTATGCTCTTGAAGTAGAAAAATGTAAAAACTTGTTTAAAGAGCTTAATATTTGCAATGATTCAATTTCTTGTCTTAGAACTGAAAATGTTAGTTTAATTACTACGATTGAAGAATTGAATGCTTGCAAACCCTCTACATCTACTATTGAGCATGTCACTATTTGCACTAGATGTAGTGATGTTAATATTGATGCTATGAATGATCATCTTGCTATGATTAAAGAACAAAATGATCACATATCTAAATTAATTGCTAAAATTACCGAGTATGAGCTTGAGAATGAAAATTTTAAATTTGCTCGTAGTATGCTTTATAATGGGAGACGCCCTGGCATTAAGGATGGCATTGGCTTCCAACAAGGGAGCCAAAGCAACATCAAGCTTAATGTCCCTAAAAACGGGCTTTCTAACTTTGTTAAGGGTAAGGCTCCCATGGTTCAGGATAGGGAAGGTTACATTTTATATCCTGAAAACTATCCTGAACACAAAATTAGAAGAATTCATGCTAGAGAATCTCATTCTATTTCTCACCATGCTTACATGTATAGTAATGGGGCTTCTAGTTCTAGGTGCATACAACTCATATCAAAATGCCTAAGAAAAAGATTGTTGATGCATCCCATGAACATAGCATTTCATTTAAGGCTTTTGGTGCATCTTTTGTGCTCACTAACAAATCAGGTAAGGTAGTTGCCAAATATGTTGGGGGCAAACACAAGAGTCCCAAGACTTGTGTTTGGGTACCCAGGGTGCTTGTTTCTAATGTGAAAGGACCCAAGACCATTTGGGTACCTAAAAACAAGGCCTAAATTTGTTTTGTAGGCTTATGCATCCGGCGGGACAAGTTGGATAATCGATAGCGGGTGCACAAACCACATGACAGGGGGAAAATAATGCTCTCCTCATATGAGAAAAATGATGATCCTCAAAGAGCAATCACATTTGGGGATGGAAATCAAGGTTTGGTCAAAGGTTTGGGTAAAATTGCTATATCTCCTGACCATTCCATTTCTAATGTTTTTCTTGTAGATTCTTTAGATTACAACTTGCTTTCAGTTTCTCAATTATGCAAAATGGGTTACAACTATCTTTTTACTGATGTTGGTGTTACTGTCTTTAGAAGAAGTGACGATTCAGTAACTTTTAAGGGTGTGTTAGACGGTCAGCTATATTTAATTGATTTTAATGATAACAATGCTGAACTAGACACTTGCTTAATTGCTAAGATTAATATGGGCTGGCTCTGGCATCGCCGACTTGCTCATGTTGGGATGAAGAATATTCACAAGCTTCTAAAGGGAGAGCGCATTTTAGGACTAACAAATGTTCATTTTAAGAAAGACAGGATTTGTAGCGCATGTCAAGTAGGGAAGCAGGTTGAAGCTCATCATCCACACAAGAACATCATGACGACCGAGAGGCCGCTTGAGCTACTCCACATGGATCTATTCGGCCCGATCGCTTACATAAGCATCAAAGGGAGTAAGTATTGTCTTGTTATTTTGGATGATTATTCTTGCTTCACTTGGGTATTCTTTTTGCAGGAAAAATCTCAAACCCAAGAGACCTTAAAGATATTCTAGAGACGAGCTCAAAATGAGTTCGGATTGAGAATTAAGAAAATTAGAAGCGATAATGGAACGGAGTTCAAGAACTCTCAAATTGAAGGATTTATTGAGGAGGAGGGCATCAAGCATGAGTTCTCTTCTCGCTGCACACCTCAACAAAATGGTGTAGTGGAGAGCAAGAATAGAGCTCTGTTGGATATGGCTAGGACCATGCTTGATGAGTACAAGACACCAGATCGATTTTGGGCGGAGGCGATTAACACCGCCTGCTACTCCATCAATCGTCTCTACCTTCACCAAATCCTTAAGAAGACATCATATGAACTCCTCACCGGTAAAATGGCCAATGTCTCTTATTTTAGAGTTTTTGGGAGTAAGTGCTTTATTCTTATTAAAAGAGGAAGAAATTCTAAATTTGCTCCTAGAGCAGTAGAAGGCTTTTTACTTGGTTATGACTCAAACACAAGGGCATATAGAGTCTTCAACAAGTCCAGTGGATTAGTTGAAGTTTCTTGTGACATTGTGTTTGATGAGACTAATGGCTCCCAAGTGGAGCAAGTTGATCGTGATGAATTAGATGATGAAGAGGCTCCATGTGTTGCACTAAGGAACATGTCCATTGGGGATGTATATCCAAAAGAATCCGAAGAGCCTTAACAAGCACAAGATCAACCATCATCTTCCGTACAAGCATCTCTACCAAGTCAAAATAAGGAAATGGCTCAAGAAGAGGATGAAGATCAAGACGATGAGACACCTCAAGAGGAGGACATTGATCAATGGGAGATGAAGATGATCAAGACAAGGAAGATGATCAAGAAATTCAGGATCAAAGATCATCGCACCCAAGAGTCCACCAAGCAATTCAAAGAGATCACCCCGTCAACTCCATTCTTGGTGACATCCACAAGGGGGTAATCACTCGATCTCGAGTTGCTCATTTTTGTGAATATTACTCTTTTGTGTCTTCTATTGAGCCATATAGGATAGAGGACGCTCAACAGGGTGGTGGCAATGCAAGAGGAGCTCAACAACTTCATGAGGAATGAGGTATGACATTTAGTTCCACGTCCTAACCAAAATGTTGTAGGTACCAAGTGGGTATTCCGCAACAAAAAAGATGAGCATGGTATGGTGACTAGGAACAAAGCCCGACTTGTTGCCAAAGGATATTCACAAGTCGAAGGTTTGGATTTTGATGAAACCTATGCAACCGTAGCTAGGCTTGAGTCAATTCGTATATTAATTGCCTATGCTACTTACCATGGCTTTAAGTTTGAGAGCACCTAGAGGGGGGTGAATAGGTGATCCTGTAAAAATTCAACACTAAATATCCCAACTTGGTTTATAAATGTTAGAAAGATTGAAGCCAAGTTGTTAACACGAGAACTCTTCACTTGATAGTTCCTTTAGAGTGAGTATTGAACTATGGGACAATAGAATAAGTGATTAAGCGAGAACTCGAGAGAAGAAACCAATCACACAAAAGAGCGACGCAAGAGACCCATGGTTCGGCCAAGTATAACACTTGCCTACTTCCATGTTGTGGCATCCCAATGGACGAGGGTTGCACTCAACCCCTTTCAAGTGATCCAATGATCCACTTGAATACCACAGTTTCTTCCTTATAGTAGTTTTCCCGTTTGTGAGGAATCTCCACAAGTTGGAACCTCTCACCCTTACAAAGTTGATCACAACACAAAGCACAAGAGTAAGGGAGGGAAAGACACACACACACAAGACTAGAATCGCTGCAACAATACGCACACAAGTCAAGACAAGAGCACACAAACACAGCGCTGGGAGTTTACAACTCTAGAAGTGCTCAAATCCCAAACATGAAGATCCAGATGCGTGGTTGTAGAGTTTAGGCGTCTTAGAATGTTTAGTGAATGCTTGGTGTAGTGCTCCGTGCGCCTAGGGGTCCCTTTTATAGCCCTAAGGCAGCTAGGGGCCGTTGGAGTTCCATTTGGAAGGCCATTCTTGCCTTCTGTCGGTTGGCGCACCGGACAGTCCGGTGCACCACCGGACATGAACAGTCCCTATCCGGTGCCCGATCTCCTTCCTTTTCTGGCAAAGCCGACCATTGCGCTCTCGGCCCCCTTGGCGCACCGGACAGTCCGGTGCGGCCAGGTGACCGTTGGCTTGGCCACATGTTGTCCGTTGATTGCGCTGCCGACCGTTGGCCGCAGGCGTCGTTGGCTCACCGGACAGTCCGGTGATTTTTAGCCGAAGCGCCCTCGGCTTTTTCCCGAGAGCGACGAGTTTACCGCCGGGCCTGCCTGGGCACCAGACACTGTCCGGTGCGCCGCATGCTTGTGCATCCTGGCTGGTCTTAGCCAACCATCTCTAATCCAATCTCATTTGCATTGATACTGTTTCTAGCACTTAGGTAACTAGTTAGTATAAAAAACAATTCACTAAGCCTAGAAAACATACCTTGATTCTTGATTTGCACTTCTTTATCATTTGGCACATATCACCTCAAAACAATATGTGTTGAACATCTAATCACCAAAACATTTATAGAAATGACCCAAGGGCATAGTTCCCTTTCAATCTCCCCTTTTTTGGTGATTTATGCCAACACATTTAAAAGCAATTTGAAGTTCAATTCATTCTCAGAAAAAATGCAAATTGAAGACCAAATTTTCTTCACTCAGGATTTGGCATATTTGGATCACTTTTGCCACCACTTGGTTTATTTTCACAAAACATTGTTTGGGCAAATAGAGAGATATTTCATGAGTAAATTTGATCAAGTGCCAAAAACTCCCCTTTTTCCATAATCAAAATTCTCCCTCATAAGAGACCAATTTTTGCAATAAGAGGATTTTGGACAAAGCACAAATTCTAACTCTACAATTTTCGAAAATCACAAGTGATTGGCTGATCCATTTACTTTGGCCTTAATTTCTCCCCCTTTGGTATTAAGCACCAAAACGAGATAACTTTTGGCCTTTTAACCCCATTGCCTCACCAAAACGTCAAATAAGAGCAAAAAGGCAATAAGAGTACAACAAAGAACTTAAGACAAGATACATTACCGGAATGCAGTGGAAGCTCTTTCTTTGTCCTAGTTCACTTTTCCCTTTCAATATCCTTTGAGACTATTTCAAGAATACTCAAACAAACAAGTTAGTCTCAAGGGA